>NC_056744.1:271196011-271211011 GCF_019279795.1 Protopterus annectens
GATCTTCCTGTTGTGGCTTACCAGTACCCCAGGCATTTTAAGGTCATGCATATGGCCATGCACTGAACTGCTATAGTCAGCAAATTGTATGTATCTGCAAGATCACTTGTGGTGGAGTTCACTGCATAATATCACAGGGGCCTATTTGCATGACATGTCACATATCAGTAGCATAACTCACAAACTTGTTGTGAAGGAAATTTGAATAATGATTGCCAAAATGTGGGGGCAGAGTGCCAATAGTAGGGACATGTTTTATACAGTACTGTGAGACAGTGCATATAAAAGGTGCACACACATGCCACAGTGCCAGGTATGTGTGAGATATGACAATGTGAGCACAATACACAAGACCAAGCCATGCAACCTGTCCTGTAACCTATAATCTGTACAATGCAAATGTGAAACATACAACTCTGTTAGGGGAACATGTATGTGGAGTGGAAACAGTCCAAGAAGCTAGATGCATATGTGTGGAGAGGAAGATGTTCATACTGGGGTATAACAGCATGTGATACACTACAGCAGTTGATCATATGGGGTACACACCTGCCATCAATCATGGACTCCTGGAGTACTTGCATATAACAGTCAGCTCATATACCAGGATTATTTATTTATTTATTTATTTGCAGTTGGTTTACCAGGATAGTCCACTGGGCCAAAAGAACCCATTTTCAATGGAGTCCTGGGGAGAAAAGCTCCAATACAGACAAAAATTAGGTGCATACAAATATAAAAATATAAAAAGATTGTACAGAGTAAAAACATAAAACATTTAAGTTCACAATTCAAAAGCATTCTAATCAGTACAGTATGATGAGGATAAATGAGAGGTAGGAAAAAGAAGGGGTAATGTGATATACATCTAGAGGAGTTATTCAAGCAGACATCAAAAACCTTACAGAGTAGGTATGTTGATGGAACTTTGGTTTAATAGGTAGAGATACGTATCAAAAATGTAAAGGATGATGAGATATAATAAATTTATGAGGGGAGAGAGCAAGAGCAATCCCATTGGGACCTCAGGTATGTATGGAGAGAGTTTTTAAATGTGTAGCGGTTAGAGGTGGTACGAATGGTTGGTGGGAGTGAGTTCCAGAGGCGGGCAAGGTTGAAGGATAGTAGGTGTTTACCTGGGGGGTGAGATGGTTTATGGACTTCTAGTAGGTTTTGATTGTTAGATCTTAATACTCTGTTTGGTAGGTGCATTTTAAAGGCAGAGGACAGGGATGGACAAAGAGAAGGACTAAGAATGAGCTTGTGAGCGAAAGTCAGCTGTATATAAGTAAGATGATTAGGTAGTTCGAGCCAGTTTAGGGTTTGGAGAGAAGAACAGTGGTGTGTGTAGGACCTGTGTCCATTAGCGAATTTGGCGATTTTATTATAGCAGGAGGATAGCTGTTTTTTTAGAGAGGACTGAAGGTTGGTCAGTAGTGGGGCCCCATAGAGAAGGGAGGGGATGAGAAAAGAGGAGGCAAGTGTGATTTTGGAAGAGCTTGTAAGGTACTGATTTTGGCTGTAGAGCATACCTAGTTTTTGATGAGTTTTTTTAATGTTTAGTTGTAGATGGGAGTTGTAGCTAAGCCTATTATCAATATGTACACCAAGTAGCTTTGTTTCAGTCACTAGTTCAAGGGGTAAGTTATTTTTGGCTGGTGATTGAGAAAGAGTTTATATTGAAGGAAGTGGATTTGGAGGGGGTAAATACCATAAGTTTTGTTTTGGAGGCATTGAGTGCCAAGTGATTTTTTCTCATCCACTGCTCGGTAATTAAAAAAGCTTCCTGGGTAAGTGTTTGGAGCTGAGAGGAGGAGGTGATAGAGCAGATAATAGTAGAATCATCTGCATATTGGATGATGTTTGCAAAAGGAATTGATTTATGGAAATCATTTATAAATATATTAAAGAGGAGGGGACCAAGAATAGATCCTTGAGGAACTCCAGTGGGGTACTAAGGAAAGGAAGTGGCCTTTTTCCATTTAACAGCTTGGTTTCTATTTGATAGATAGCTAGAGAACCAATTTATGGAAGACGGAGAGAGGTTAAGTTTTGACAGTTTGGTTAAGAGCAGATTGTGTGAGATAGTGTCGAAGGCCTTGGAGAGGTCAAGTAGTAGGGTAGAGACTATGTGGCCGGAATCACGTGCAGTGTTAACAGTCTCAAGGAATGATAAGAGAGCTGTCATAGTGCTGTGGTTTGGCCTGAATCCATGCTGTGTAGGAGTTATAAGGTTGTTGTCCAATAGATGTGGCAAGAGTTGAAGGTGGACACATTTTTCCAGGATTTTAGAAATAGGGGACAGGATAGCAATAGGACGGAAGTTGTTGATGCTACAATTGTTACCTCCTTTATGTAGAGGGATGATGAATGCTTGCTTCCACAGTTGGGGCACAGTGCATTCATGAATAGATCGGTTGATTAGAATGCTGATGGGATAAGCAATAGCCTCTGCAGCTATGCTTAGGAAGTAGGAGGGAATGGTGTCAGGGGCATTAGTGCAAGGCTTCAGTTTCTGGAGAAGTTTCTTTATAGTGGAAGTGGGTGTAGGTTTTAGTGAGAATAGAGAGGAATGTGGAGAGAGAGAGTTTGAGGGGGTCGAGGGTGATGAGGCAGTTGGAGTAGTGGATATGGTGGAAGATAGGCAGTGTGATGTGGAATTGGGGATAGGGTTGTGGGTGGGAGAAGGAGGGGGTGTATTAGATAGTGAGGTGGAGCTTGGAGGAGGTGAGTTTGCCAATGGAGTCGATGAAAAAGGAATTAAACTGTGTAGCTAATTCTAAGTCAGGAGTGTTTGGGTCTGGGGTTGGAGTGTGTGGTTTGCTGGGGTTAAGGAGGGTGGATATCCCCTTCCAAAATCTTTGAGGGTTGGTTTTATTATTGTTTTGAAGTGTGAAGAAGTATTTTTGTCTATCTGAGGTTATTAATTTTTTGACTTTATTTCGAAGGGTTTTGAATGCAATATGATGTTCTGGAGTCTTAGTTCTCAGATAGAGTCCCCAGGCTTTGTCTCTAAGTCGCATAGTTGCTAGTGTGGTTTTGGTTAGCCAGGGGCGGAATTTGTTTTCATTCTTTTTTGTTCTTAGAGGGCATGGGAATCAAGTATTCTTAAGAAAGTGGGGTTAAAGCGAGCAACTGCTCCTTCTAATGGAACTGTCTTTAGATTATTCCAATTAATAGCTTTCAGGAAGCCTACAAAGATTGATGGGTTGAAGCTTTTGTCATTACAGTAGTAATGTAGTTGTGGGAACGGTATGAGATACAGGGGAGTCGATGAGTAAAAGTAGGCAGATGATCACTAAGAGGGTCAGGAAGAGTACCGCTATCTGAAAAATAGTGGGGATATGATACTAGAATCCAGTCAAGGATGGTGCCACAGGAGGGGTCTTTTGATGGGTGAGTTATGGTATTGATTAGTTGGGTAAAGTTATATAGGTTGATGTTAAGAGGATTTGTTAGGGACTGGATGGAGGACCAGTTAATATTTACGTCTCCTAGGAGTATGATTTCATTGCTAATGTTGTCAGAGAGCCAAGAGAGGATATTTTCAAGTGTGGAGATATTATCCCCTGGGGGAATGTAGATAGATGCAAGGCATATGTGTTTATGCTTATTAACTTGTAGGAGAGTGAGGAGTAATTCTGCGTTGTTAAATGTAGGAGTGGGTTTGTCGTAGGGGGTAACTATCAGGGAAGAGGAATATAGGAGGGCTACACCGCCACCTTTCCTTTGGGTCCTGTCTTTTCTAATGATAGAATATTTGGGCGGAGTAATTTCAGAATCTTTTATAGAGGGCTTTAACCATGTTTCTGAAATAGAAAGTATGTCAGGTTTATTATGCATAAGCCATGCATGGAGGGTTGGGACTTTATTCATTATGCTTTGGGAGTTTAGAGAGGTGAAGTATATAGGCTTGTGTGAGGAGGAAAAGGAGGAGGGGCCAGGGTTGGGATGTATATCACCAGATAGAAGACTGGAGATGAGGTGAAAGATTGGGTTCAAAAGATGATTAAGTAGAGTGAAATGGTGATTTGGGTCAGTTATAATGATTATGGGGTGTTTGGTTGCTATGGGGAGAGAGTTTTTTTGAAAGGAGAAAACTTTGAATGAGAAGGTAAGCAGCTGTGTTATTGGGTAAAGATGGGGAGAGATAGGAGAGTGCAAATGTGAGAGAGGGGAGTTCAGATGGTTGGTAGTATGAAAACATTGTATATGGTGTGAAGTATGGGGTTGGGTGAGGTAATAAAGGTATGATAGTTTAAGAGATAATAAGAGAAGGATACAAATGGATGAAGGATTTAAAGGCATGTTGATAAGGCTGCTTAGTGTTGTTTGTTATGGATGTCTTATATATGTTATAAGGTAATTGTACAGGGGGGTGGAGAAAAAGCTTTGTAAGGATGTGTAGGATAGGGAGTAGTAAGTGTGGAGCTGGAGGAAGAGGTAGTAGAGTAGAGGAGTGTTTAGAAAGAGAAGAATGTATGTATTAGCTGTGGGAGTGGTTACAAATTGGGTAATAGGCTGATTGGGGTGTGTCTAAGGTGTAGAGGGCTGATTGGTGTAGGGAGGAAGTTGGTGTGGAAATTGGAGGGATATAGGTAGAGGCACTGGGGGCGGGTGGGATTTGGGGGCAGGGTAGGGGAGCGGAGTGAGCCCGAAGGGCGAATGGAGAAACCAGGAGAGGAGGATCGAGAGTCAATCAGAAGAGCATAGGATGCAGGAGAGTAAGTTGTAGCTGGGTAAGTAAGGTGTTTCTAATTAAAATAGGTGAAGTGGGCAAGAGTATGGATGAGAAAGAGAGGGTAGCAATAATGAAGATAAAAGCAAGAAATGAGTGAAGAAAGAAAACAAAAGTAAAGTATGGTAGGGGGACGCCCTCTAGTGGCCAAATGCAGGAGTGCACTTGAGCAGCTAGGAAGGTCTCAGGACAAGATAGGATGGACTATAGAGGAGCAGGGGCAGAACTCAGAAAAAGATGGGAAGGGAATGGAAGGTCTATAGGCTGCTAGCTGTCCTGGCAGGGAGATAGCTTACAATGTTAACAAGCAGGAGTTACAATGGTAGGAGCCCGAGAGACAACAGATGTACATACTTTCGCAGTGTCCTCTGGGAGACACTCTTCCAGGTTCCGAATAAGGAAAGGATGCAGCAGAGCAGTATGTCTCTTAGATAAATTTATATGGAGTAGGTGGCCTTTGTTGAATGTATGTGTCCACCCAGGCGAGGTCCCAAGAGAAATTATAGGGCAAAAAACTGGAGATAAGAGGGAGAGATGAGAAGGGTTAGTAACAATGTAGTTGTAACAACACCTTAATATCTAAGTATGTAGTAGACAAAAAGAAGCAAAAATCACAGTACAGTCAGTTGAGCAAGCAGTAATAGAGTAACAAGGTCCATAGCTTTCAAATAAATGAATATAACATATCTAAGGTTCAACAGGTATGCCTTGCAAACGGGTGAGCAACTGGCATTAAAATAGATATTTAAACTAGATTAATGACCATGTAGAACAAGGAGCAGTTTCATCAAGAAATATACAAAATGCAATACAAATTCAGGAGATTCCAGAACTGTTCAAGAGTCCTGCAGCAATTAAAACCTAATTATGCAGTTTAAGCAAATATTTCTGTAATTTGTGAGATAGTACTGTAATTATTTAATGACAAACTTATCAATAAAACAAGGACATTAAAGCACTATAAAGTGTACTTGTGGGTATTCAAAAAGGCAATGTTTCTGCATTAAGTAAAATGGTGTTGTGAATATTTAACAAATTAAACTAGTCACTGCTACTATATACAAACATGAGATATCGTGAAGCAGTCCCAAAAATCTATTATAACTGCCATTAATGGGATAATGCAAGAATTCTAGAATATCCGCGACCAACTAGGCGTTTAAGATGTAGTCCAAACACGTGGAACTGGCGTGTTACACCTGCGCTAGTTAGAAGCAAAATATGTCATATATGGGAAAAACAATGTCGGAAAGTAGCCTCTGCAGTTCCATGAAGCATTAAACAATTAATGTACCCAGAAGTAGATCGTGGTCACTTAAGTAAGGGAAACCCTATTTGGAACCAAACACTATATTCTATGCGATAGAATCCTCGCATAGTGTGTATTTAAGTAAAGGGGCAATGTCGCGCTACGTTCAGTAGTGGTTTAAAGGGAATAAAAGAAAAGGACAATGTCGCGCTACATTCAGTAACGGTTTCAAGGGACGGGAGCAACACAACCTAACCCCAAAAGCTTTGCGATGCCCAGAAAGCAGTAAGGTACGCAATACAACCAAAGCGCTACATTCAGTAACGCTTTAAAAGGACAGGAGCAACAGGACCTAACACAAATAGCTTTGCGATGCACAAAACAGTATCTAATGCAATACAACCAATATGCATAGAGCATTAACCATATAAACAGTGGATCTACAATCCGAACTCCATAGAGATAGAGGTACCGTTCGGTACGTTTGTGAAACAGTGGCCAGGGCAGTATTACAAGCTAAGTAATGGATAGGTAGAATACACACTTAACACGGCAACCAGCTATGCAACAGGTAGGTTGAATGCACTCTCAATACACCGCACAACAGTATACAAATACAAATACTATCATAGTTTGTCTAAAAGAGCCTTTAGCATATACATGGAGGGAAAAGCCCTGAAGTTAACAACATAAGTTGAACAGAAAAGCACTTACAATAGGAGCGTACTCCCAGTCAGGCACTGTAGCAGCCGTGGCGAAGAGTTTGAAAATGGCGCCCTGAGGGGAGGGGAAGTATTTATCACTTCCAGGCGGAAGTAGAGGGAGGGGAGGAGGAACAGGGAATACGAGCTACGTGGGACAGACAGGGAGGTCAATAGCTCAATAGTGTGGAAGGGAAGGGACATACAAAAGGATCAGGCAGTCTGGGGAAGGGGAGGGAAGGAGAATAACATAGTAGTAGGGTAAGAAGGTGTAGGATGGAGATAACGTGAACGGTATATCCCCTTAGATGGAGCTGGAAAGGCAGTAAGAGATAGAGGAGGGAAGAAAGTACGCAGTATATTTAGGAGGAAAGTAAGCAGAAATAGAGATGGAAGGCAAGGTTCAGTGGGGGACAGGGGAGTAAAAGAAACCAGGAGAGGAGGATCGAGAGTCAATCAGAAGAGCATAGGATGCAGGAGAGTAAGTTGTAGCTGGGTAAGTAAGGTGTTTCTAATTAAAATAGGTGAAGTGGGCAAGAGTATGGATGAGAAAGAGAGGGTAGCAATAATGAAGATAAAAGCAAGAAATGAGTGAAAAAAGAAAACAAAAGTAAAGTATGGTAGGGGGACGCCCTCTAGTGGCCAGATGCAGGAGTGCACTTGAGCAGCTAGGAAGGTCTCAGGACAAGATAGGATGGACTATAGAGGAGCAGGGGCAGAACTCAGAAAAAGATGGGAAGGGAATGGAAGGTCTATAGGCTGCTAGCTGTCCTGGCAGGGAGATAGCTTACAATGTTAACAAGCAGGAGTTACAATGGTAGGAGCCCGAGAGACAACAGATGTACATACTTTCGCAGTGTCCTCTGGGAGACACTCTTCCAGGTTCCGAATAAGGAAAGGATGCAGCAGAGCAGTATGTCTCTTAGATAAATTTATATGGAGTAGGTGGCAATTGTTGAATGTATGTGTCCACCCAGGCGAGGTCCCAAGAGAAATTATAGGGCAGAAAAAATTTCGCAGTGTCCTCTGGGAGACACTCTTCCAGGTTCCGAATAAGGAAAGGATGCAGCAGAGCAGTATGTCTCTTAGATAAATTTATATGGAGTAGGTGGCCTTTGTTGAATGTATGAGTCCACCCAGGCGAGGTCCCAAGAGAAATTATAGGGCAAAAAAAATTTTGCAGTGTCCTCTGGGAGACACTCTTCCAGGTTCCGAATAAGGAAAGGATGCAGCAGAGCAGTATGTCTCTTAGATAAATTTATATGGAGTAGGTGGCTTTTGTTGAATGTATGTGTCCGCCCAGGCGAGGTCCCAAGAGAAATTATAGGGCAAAAAAAAAAATAGGAGCGTACTCCCAGTCAGGCACTGTAGCAGACCCACAGTTGCCTACTACAGCAGGAGCCATGGTTCACATACAGCCTAACATGCTGCTAAGGGACTGAATGCTATGGACACATAAACACAGCATTGCATATGCCATGGAACACAGTGTAGACAGTCATCAAAATGTGTACAACAGATGGTGCAACAGTGACAGTTTGAAGAAGTGGACATCCCTACACAGTTATTTGGAAAATCATCCCAGAAATGTCCAGGGAGGCTGCCAGGAACCATACAGCAACAGTTAATGGGTATCAGACATCTCTGGCAAGTACTAGGTGTGTACTACATGTGCCAACAATCTTCCATGGACTTCACATGTCTTGGGTATTGGGTGAGTTTTGAAGATGGCAGCTGTTCCTCACAAAACACAACAGCCATTTCTGCGTAATGTCTGGACAGCAATACATCAACTTTTCAAAATGCATGCGTGGAAATGTGTGAAAGTGTTATGAGACCAGGGTTGAACTTTATTTGTGTACAATTTGGTCATGTTAGCTTTGCACAGTAACAGCACTGCACAACAGCAAAACAGTACTACCCACACAGTGAAGCAGGGTGATGGCAGTGTCCTGCTTTGGGTTTGTTGTCCACCAGCTTGAACTGGGGCTGTAGCCAATTCAGAGCGTATTATGGCCACTTCCAAATACCAGTCCCTTGTGGCTATGATCTGTCTGGTGTCTGCCATATAGCTGTGGATCGGGAGGTATCCCAACACTGCACACAACAATGGGCCACACTGTACATCCAAATGAAAAAAGGTTGGATTGACAAGAACACAATCAACAGTCTGCTGTGGCCGAGCCTGAGGCCACACCTACATATGAAACACAGTCTGTGTGTTGACCTGACATATGCTGTGCACAGGGGATGGCCTTGCAATTGGACAGATTTGGAGGTGTTTGTCAAGGGAGAGTTTGCAAACATTGCCATGTTGAGATGTGCCATGCTGAGAAACACCACCCCAAGAGAACTGAATGCTGTACTGAGAGCAGCAGGTGCTTTACCAAATTATTGTTTTTTGGGCGTCCACCTTCTGCAAGCCAGCTATTGTAATACTAACATGTACAGTGTGCCACCCCTACTTGATGTGTATGTTTCTCATTCAGAATGCACAGGTCACATGCCATACAAAATGGTGGAAATCTCATGGCAATATTAATGTGGTCTCATGTGACATGTCACAAAATTCTTACATGTTAAGCGGAGTGTGTACACTTACTATATCCACTATCAGTTTGTGAAGTTGCTTAAGGAAATGCCCTTGTTTTCACATACATGTATTGCAGTTTATGACAACTGGAAATCACAGTATGACATTTAAAGTAGGATAAGTAGGATCACCAATCCACTGGTCAAACCAGTAATGTACCAGACCAACATAGGAGGTATGTGCAGCAGACAGGGAGTATGACCCACATATCAACATAGTTGTGAAAACTCTGTACAGTTTGTAGTTATGTTCCTTAGGTTTTGGGACAGTGCTATACAGGTCAAGAGCACTGATGTCTACATGGGTGTGGTGTGTTCTAGGTGAAGACTCAACACCTACTAAACACACTCACGCATCCCAGTGGTGTAAATTAGTAGTAAAACTAAGTTGAAAGGTATGGACTCCATGATGTTGAGGGCCTGTCTAGAGTATGTCTGTTGTGGTCTGAGTGTGTTTCATGACTGTCACCCTCTGCCTAATGTGAGGTCTGTGTAATGTCTGTGGATACCTTGCAAACCACATAATGATGTTAGTAATGTACATATATTGTCTTTTCCTCACAGGTGGACATGGTGGTCCCATTCCCTCCAGCTATGAACTGTACACCCTGCCATGTATGGTACACAGCTGTCCAACATACACCTGTATAGGGTAGCCACATGGCAGAACTGTGTGAATCCATACACATGCACATATCACCATCACAGCTAGGGCACCTCCATACCTACACACACCACGTCTGCACAGGCCATTTAATGAACAACCCCCAAACCCAAACACATGCCAACCAAACAGCTCAGCCAAGGCCTCTGGCATACCCATACCACTCCCTGTGCAAATGATGATACCTGTGCCATATCCCTGTCATCCATACCATCAATGCAGTGACATGCTAATATGGTTCTGATGCACAGGGTGTACATATGACAGTTTAGCAATGTAATGCTGTTTAAAGTGTTGTCAACTGGAATGTTTCATGCTTACATGTCAGGGTGTGTAACTGTCCAGCCATGATGCATTCTTGCTGTTTTTAATACTGATTGAATGTGGTATCCATAATGTATTCTGTTTTTGTTCTAGGTGTATGTGTGTCAGGAGGATCTTGATCTGATGCCCTTTCCTACAAGGGATGTGGTACTGTGGTAACATATTGACTGTATCAAATCCTGGGTACAGCTGAACATAAGTGACAGGTCTGTATAAAAGTTACTGCATGTGCCACATGGCATATAGGTCTGTGGGGTGTATACAGGTGAGTGCATGGTGGCTAATGTCAACAGCTCTTCTACAGTGGACAATGGTATGTGTACTGGGTGGCACACACCAAATGTTTATGAATAACACACACACACACACACACACACACACACACACACACACACACACACACACACACACACACACACACATGCAGGCTTTTGTGTTGATGCAATACACAGAGAATACTGTTCACATGGATGTATGGATGTATTTCAGTGTGCCGAGAACTCATGATGGCATTTATAATTTTACCAAGACGAAATTGCCAAAACATCACATCAGTAAATAATCAGTCCGCAAAATTAAATTTAATTGGAAATTGTACTGGCAGGGTATATGTTCTTTTCCCCAATGTACAGCAGTCCTGGAGTTAATATTCATAGTTGTGCTGGTAGGGTGTGGGGTGGCGTAGTCCCACCCATAGTTTGACTAACAACTACTTAACCTCTTAACATAAACTGAACAGTATAACAGCGCACTAAGTGGGGGGATATGCACAACAATACCCCCAATGTGGGTGGCTGTGCCCACAACAGCCACACCCAACTATGTATACCAATTCCAGTATCGCTGTACAGCTGTACATCCACTACTATTTTTGTTGGAATGCCTTTCCTGGAGATGATTTCTTTGAAATGTTACCATTTGTCAGTTAGTTCATGGACAGATGATCCCTGAGAAATATATTTTCTGCACACTGAAGTAGATCCTATCACATATACCCACACTTACTTGGCAACACTGAGATTAGAACCCATAACATAGGTACTTATTTCTACTAATGTGTTTGGCCTTAATTGCACATACCACAGAAATTGTAGGGTGAGGTGTGTCCCGAGCTTCCTGTAAAGTGAACAACATCACCAGGCCTTGTACAATATGGTATTGGGAGATGCACTGGGTGTTAATGGACAATGCATAGTATAATATGCTTTCAAATACCCATTGACAAATGCATACAGTCATAGACACATTTGACAGACCTGGGTTTAGCAGTGCTGACTACCTTGTCAGTGAGTCCATACTGTTACAAAGTTTTTGACCCCAGCACATACACCATTGGGCTGAAGAGTGTTATCAGTTACCTGTATGGTTGGTGGTCACAGCGGTCCTCATACAGTGGATCTTGGGACATGTACTGGGGGTACCATAGTGTAAAGGCAGTATACCCAGCACCCCCAACCCACATTGGATATTGCACTCACTGAAACCCCATGATAATGCTCTGACATACCCACAATCACACATTGACCAGGACTGCCATACAAACCCTTGTCTATCTAATTATTGCTAATACAAGGATATGCATTTATTGCACATGCCACAGGGATAATAGGGTGAGGGTTTTGTCATGGGTCTCCTAATGTCAGCAACATCACCATCCCTTATAATGTATGGCAAGGTTTAGTGCATTTGAAGGATGTGGCCTCAGAATGCTGTCTCCAACAAATTTGTACACTCAGACACAACTGCACACACATACACACACACACACATACTCACATTTGTCAGGACTCAGAGGGTAACCCACACTTATCTACCCATTTGTAGAACACACAAACACTGTTATACCCAGTAATGCACACAAACATATTTGTCAGTACTGAAGTCCATAGGTGAAGGTGTTCATAGGTGTGTACCAGGCTAATGTCCATGGAGAGATGAGAAGAGTAGGGCATGTGCATACACTGGTATCATGGTACCTGATATTTGTCAGCAAGCCATTTATCAACTGATGCCACTTGAATGAAACCAGCGAGACAGTTATATTCAACATCCACTCATCTGGTTTTCTCTTGAAGAGGGCCAGTGAGGTGCTCCAATTGACATGTATGCAATATGTAAGCAAGAAAAAATCCCAAAAATCCCTCACATTTGTTTGGATGTATGCAACATATACTGCATAACATGGCCAGTGTCTAGGTTAAGGACCTGTCCTCAAACATGTTCTGTTGAATGTGGTAGTCTGGATGAGGTATCCATGGTACTTGCATGAGGGCATGGATCATGCTATCCCAAACAGAACCAATATGCTATCCTCTAAAAAAGGAAGCCAATCTGGTGGTCCCCTGCAATAAAGAAACTCTACAATAGAAGGAAGAAACTGTTGCAAAAGAGGGTAAAATCCCATGAGTGGAGGAGCTCCCTGGTCAGCCTCAGTAAAAAGATGAGATCCCTTATAAGATCCTCCAAAGCCAGCTATGAAAACAAAGTAGCCACTGATTCTAAGGGCAGCCACCAAGCATTCTATAGCTATGTCAAGAATCTCAATGGCAACACCTAGATCTGCTCTGAGTTACAGCACAACGGCACAAAAATTATAGAACCAACTGATATTGCCAACATCCTGGCAGATAGGTTCAGTGCTAACTTTACCCCCCTCTCACCCCATAAAGGGCCCGTATCTATACAGGAAGAATGCAGTGTCCCTGTAATCACATCTATGCAGGTAAAAGCTGCACTCTCTAAAACCAAAAACACAGCATCCATCCCAGGCTGTGTTTTACATGAACATCAGAGCGAACTGGCTCCCCACCTAAGCACCATGTTCAGTCATAGTCTCACGTCAAGCTTTGTGCCCACTGAATTGTGCACAGCAACAGTTATCCCACTCCACAAAGGGGGAGCCACCACTGATCCTGGGAACTATCGCCCTATTAGCCTGACCAGCCTGGTCTGCAAAGCCATGGAACGTATCATCATGGAACTCATAAACAAAGACATTGGTAATCTCCAAACTCTGGACCCCACCCAGTTCAGGTTTGTGAAAGACAGATCATGCCTTCTGAATCTGATTGACTTCTTTGAGGCAGTCACCAAAGCCGTAGACGAGAGTAAGGTGGTTCATGCAGCCTATCTTGACCTCGCCAAGGCTTTTGACACCATCCCCCATTCTGGAATTATAGCTAAATTCACTAAACTAGGTATAAATCCCTACATCACAAGATGGGTTGTCAACTGGCTTACCAACAGAACCCACACTATAAAAGTTGCAGACACTAAATCTGACGTCAAACCAGTGACAAGTGGAGTACCACAGGGTTCAGTCCTGTGACCTCTCCTGTTTGGTATCTACTTCTCTGAAATACAGGCTAACACAAAAGGCCGCTGGCTAACAAAGTTCACAGATGACTGCAAACTAGGAGCCATAGTTGAGTCCTCAAATGATGTGGACATCCTAGAGAAGGGTCTCACTTAGACAGATGCCTGGTGTCAGAGGCACGGCCTCAAGCTCAATGCCAAAAGGTGCATTGTCATCATCTTTGGTAAAAACTCTGTACCCATGAACTACCACATAAACAGCAGTCTACTTAATGATGAATGTGTGATAAGAGACCTTGGGACCCAGGTGGGCAGCAGTCTCTCCCTTTGATAATCACATTGCCACAGAAGTCAGGAAATCCTTCTATGTGGCACACTTCATCACAAAAGGGTTCTCATCCAGGAAAAAAGAGGTCATTGTTCCCCTCTACTCGACACTCATTAGACCCATTATAGAGTACAATGCCCATTTTGGAATGTAGCTCACAAGACATCTGTAGCAGCTGGAAAGGCCACAGAAGTGCCGCACAAAGAGGATTACTGGCCTGAAACAGATGCCCTACATTGACCATCTCAAAAAACTCCAGCTTTACTCTGTAGCATATTGCCTACGCCAAGGAGATCTCTGCCTAACATGTAAAGCTATGTTAAACCCAGAGCTGTTGGACATGCTACACCTAAAGAAATCCCAATCCCTACAAGCTACATGCTCTATTGACTTAAATCTTGTCACCACAATAAACAAGACATGCTGGAGGGATAGATTCCTGTCCCAGAGACTTCCTATACTCTGGAACAAGCTACCCATCTGTGTCAAGTAAATTTCCTCATTAGCATTCTTCATGAAAAATCTTGATGAGTGGATGGGAAATAGGAAATACACCCTGGGGATCACTTCTGTGGGTCTGCTCGACAGGGGCACAGGAAATTAACTTTCTTGGGTGGAGTAAGCCAGAGAACCTTGTTGTCTAGGCTTACTTAGGCCCTTGAACTGATAGCCTAGTACCTACCTATGAAGCTATGAACCTATGTGATTCATAATTTGGGTTTACTAGCTTTGGCATTCATAGCATAGCTGGACAGACATGTCAGTGTCAGTCAATCAGAGATTGCCTGTAAGCAGCCAAGATGAATACCTGACATCTGCACACCTGTACAGAGAACAGGCAGAAAGTAGATAGGCAACAGGTTATGCATTAGGATGAATGTTTTGACAGATAGACATCTGAGACTGATAGATATTCCATTAATATATTACAGCAGTCGTCAATGACATGTCTATAAAAACATGATAGTCCACAGTTACAATCAACATAGCAGATCAATATCCACTAGGAGATACATAAACACATACAGCTCAAACACCAAGAACATGATAGTCAGCACTCAGAGCCCAGTTTTGCATGGAGTGTATGGT
>NC_056744.1:271213511-271243511 GCF_019279795.1 Protopterus annectens
ACTTACATTCTGTCCCCATGTCTGGAACACCCTTCTCCAGTTTGTTGGCATGTCTCCACATTGTTTGTTGTAAGAGGTATTTCTAACAACCCTCTGTGATGCTGTTTGGCAGACACCCACATGAAGTCCTGCTCACCGTGAAGGAAAAGGGCCTACACCCACTTGCAGTGCTTAGTTATAGGTGTGTGTTCCCATGCAATTGGTTATGGGAATTATACCACAGCTGTTCCACATGCAATTAGCAGGTGGGGGACTCCAATTTGTGCACAGGCCATTAGCTGATATTGAGCATTACCTATCAAAGTCAAGATGCTGCCTATGCAAAACAGATGCATTTTCCACATCTACCAGATGGGAGGGGGAGAGAGAGAGTGAGAAAGAAAGAAAGAAAGAAAGAAAGAAAGAAAGAAAGAAAGAAAGAAAGAAAGAAAGAGCCAAGCTTGTTTGTGTATGATCCGTGGGTGGAGAGAGGTCTTTGGGTATTACAATGGTTGCCTATATATACTTTTATGGCTGTGGATTGCCTACAACAACCTCTACGGTGTTTGACAACTGTTGGCCTTGTAATGTGACATATGGGTCCCAATATTACAATGTAGAAAAACCCACCATATAATGAATTATGTTATTACACACACACACTTGCCAGTACTGAGTTTTGAACCCCTATCTATGAATGTATTGCTACTACAGTGTTACACATTTATCACGTGTGCCACAGAGGTTACACATTGGAAATCTCTCCAAAGGTATCTTTGAAGGTAAGTGACATCAGCTGCACTGCTAAATGAGGGGTAGGGTAAGTGTAGTAAGTGTTAATGTCCACAAAATCAGGTGTCAACAAAGACACACACACACTCACACACATTTTCACAGTTGGCAGGACCAGGATTAGAACTCCTACCTAACTAGTTTGCTACACTATGGTATTACGCAGTTATCACCAGCAACACGGAGCTTATATGTTGGAGAATTTTCCAAAAGTATCTTTGAAGGTGAGTGACATCAGCTGCAATGCTAAAGGATGGGTAAGGGAAGTGTAGTAAGTGTGAATGTCCACAAAATTAGGTGTCAACAAAGACATACACACTCTGTCACACACAAACACACACATTTTCACAGTTGCCAGTACTAGGAATAGAACACCTATCTAACTAGTGTGCTATACTATGGTATTACACAGTTATCACAAGCACCACAGAGCTTATATGTTGTACAGCTCTCCAAAGGTTTCTTTGAAGGTGAGTGACATCAGCTGCAGTGCTACATGAGGGGTAAGGGAAGTGTCCACAAAATCAGGTGTCAGCAAAGACACACCCTGTCACACACAAAAACACACATTTTCACAGTTGCCAGTACTAGGATTAGAACACCTTTCTAACTAGTTTGCTATACTATGGTATTACGCAGTTATTGCAAGCACCATGGAGCTTATATGTTGTAGAGCTTTCCAAAGGTATCTTTGAAGCTGAGTGACATCAGTTGCAGTGCTACATGAGGGTAAGGGAAGTGTCCACAAAATCAGGTGTCAACAAAGACACACACGCTCTCACACACATTTTCACAGTTGGCAGGACCAGGATTAGAACTCCTACCTAACTAGTTTGCTACACTATGGTATTACGTAGTTATCACCAGTAACATGGAGCTTATATGTTGGAGAATTTTCCAAAGGTATCTTTGAAGGTGAGTGACATCAGCTGCAATGCTAAAGGAGGAGTAAGGGAAGTGTAGTAAGTGTGAATGTCACATTTTCACTGTTGTCAGTACCAGCATTAGAACTCTTACCTAACCATTTTATTACACTATGGTATCACAAGTGCCATGGAGCTTATATGCTGAAGAGCTATCCAAAGGTTTCTTTGATGATGAGTGACATCAGCTGCAGTTCTACAGGAAGGGTAAGGGAAGTGTAGCAAGTGTTAATGTCCACAAAATCAGGTGTCAACAAAGACACACAATCTCACATACATTTTCACAGTTGTCAGGATCAGGATTAGAACCCCTACCTAACTAGTTTTCTACATTATGGTATTATACAGTTATTGCAAGCACCATGGAGCTTATATGCTTCAGAGTTGTCCAAAGGTACCTTTGAGGGTGCGTGATAGCTGCAGTGCTAATAGAGGTTTAAGAGAAGTGTAGTAAGTGTGACAGGACTGAGTTTATAAATGCTACATGAATACCTATTTGTACTATCATGTTACACAGTTATCACAAGCACCACAGACACTATAGGGCTGAGGACTAAAAAAGGAATGTCTACAGTGATTGACATCAGCACATCGTCTGATATAAGCCAATTGGATGTGTAGTGGTTGGGACTGGCCTCATAATGGAATTATCTCTCTGTCACTGTCTCTCTTGTCCCCACATCTCTGTGTGTGTATGTTTGACATATTATAGTCTGTTGGCCTTAGATATGTGTGAGTATTCCTATCCAATGTGTGTGTGAAGCATAATTGGTGTTCAATTTGGTGTGTGTGCACAGACATCTGCAAATGACAGATATGTATGGTACACTGTGTTGTTAGACTTGGGCTTCATTTTTCTAAGTGTAGGACCATGCCCAGTCTGACCTTCTGTATTGAGCATGTGAATCCATTCCAGGTAGGGTTGTACTCCAGCCCAGGGTTTGGTGTTCTTCAGCTACAGCTAGCAACCTGTTTCTACAGGATTTCTGTAGATAGGTTGAAAATTTGGAGTCACAATGGGCAAAAGATAGGGGGATACTGTAACTATTGCTGTCTGTGCTGCTTGTGTTACATGGTTGGTGTTAGCAGAGATATTCAAACATATGTACTGCTTTGCATTGTGATGTATTAAGTCATCAACTACTGACAGATAAGATTATATGCTCACAGTAATTTACTGGGAAATGAATGAAGGTGAGTACAGTATTGTGGTCTGCAGCCTATACATTTTTGCACACTCATGCCATTACGGAGGGGTATCTACAGACATTTGCTGATGAGTTTGTGTAAATCATCCAACGCCTTGGTAGTATGTGGCTGAGGATCCCCTTCTTGTACATATATCAAAATAACAGAGTGGTCATATCCTGCTATGGCTATACCTCTCAGCTGCACAGATTCACCCAGGTTACCCAAAGGCAGGTCTCATATATCTGGTCAATTCCCCTTCACACTGTGGATTGCAAGCAGGTTTATTGCCACCCATTCCTAGTTTGCACACAGGGGTAGTATGGCACGCATCAGAGTTTCAGACTTCACACAATCCATGACATCCAAGCTTCTACACCCCTCTCTGTTATTTTATCCTCTTCTTAAGATTATGTGAATGATATCTGAGAAGTATCCCTATAATTGGCCCTTCATCCCAGTGGTGTTTATGGATTGGTCCACAGTTCATGCAGAAGGACATGGGGGGGCATGCTACTGGGATTTGTCAACATGGCCTTGCATTTGTGCTCTGTCGATTGTGTTAGGTTGTTAGTTAGGACCCCACGAGGTACCACACACTGGCACTACAGGTGAGGCACAGGCCTTTGACAGAGGACTGTAGGAGATTTGGTAATGATGCAGGCCATCTGTAGCAGGGCAGTGCACTGACAATCCTACATTCACAGGCTGCGAGCCAGTGGATTCCCCTGGGGTGACAGGGTAAGTGTGCAAGGTGTTAATGGCAATAGTTCCTATACATATTGACTCATTGGTCCAGATGCATACAGGGTGCTGCTTACAGCTAGGGACACAGCTGCACAGGACACCTCTTCAGGATGCTGCATTCTGTGGGTATTCCCATACAGAAGTGGGGTCGTACTGTACTCATTCCCAACAGCAGGGATATGACCTGTGATAAACCTGTGAATTATGGTGGGGTGAGCTGAGTGCATGTGTGATATGGAAGCTACTTGCAACTCACTCACATATATACCTGGGACATTCCCCTTATGCTGCTTTGTGCGGGGACATAGGCATTCTCTCATTATTTCGTAACTGTGCCTTTTTTGGTCTGCCAGTGATTGTCTAGACTACATCAGTATTCCATACTACACTGACAACTAATGTGTTGCTAACCTGCATGTACAATTCCAAAGGTTTGTGCAGTTGACAGTTACATTTTATGCACTCTGTCTAGGGTACTTCCACATGTGTACTGTGTGTATGTATGTGCCCACATTCATGGCATGTCCATTTTTCACATGATGCCAGATTTTGACATCTGAACAGTGAGTATGGATGACTGCTGACATAGGTATTGCTGAGAAGCATTGTGGTTGGCACTGCAGTTGTCAGAACATGGCCCTGTCAACCACAGTACTGCCCATAGGCCACCAAGAAACAATCCTTCATGCCTACATGCTGACCATTTCCAGACAATATTGAACACACAACAACCTAACACTCAGACCCCTGCATATTTTATACATGCAACAATCTATCCTTTAGATTTGGCCAGCTCGAGTAATCTGTGCTCCACTGTTATAACTCCTCACACTTACATGTTACTGCAGTTCTACATAGGATTGGGGGGGGGTACACCTGGCAACTTTAAACATTTGCTATGACTGTACTGGTATTTTAGGTACTCTGTTGGCTTCCATTTCATATTCTATTCTGACCTATCATGCAGACTGGGGGCATATCAGTAGAGTACAGATCTTATGTTTTATTGACCTACATTTCAGTTTCAGACTTCTTACCCTTCAGAACCAACATACAACTGCCAGACCTGTTGTAGTCTGTCTGTGTATGTCTGGAGAGGGGCTGTTCACCATTGCTATCAATTGGAGGCCTTATCCCAGCCTTTCTTTGTGGTCACACACAGTTATTTGGGCCACCAATGTACTGCGGTGGGATTTGTCACTTTGTTTAGTACTGCCTAGTATGCTGACATCAGTATTTGTTATGGATTTCATGCTGCCCATATAGGTGTCCACTATCTGCTGCCATCCCATTCAGCCACTCAATTCCCTTGCATCCTCGCATCCATACCATACATACAGCTATCAAAACATACTACTCTATTCAGTAATTGATAAGTAAGGTGACTTACCTTGTGTCTGGGCCAGTACTGAGGATGGTGCTGTTGGGCTGACTATGTTGGATGCACATAGTACACTACCTATACTTGGTAAAGCGCAGGTAGTGTCATGTCATTATTCTGAGCATATCTAAACAATCCTGTCTTGGTTTTTGATTTGTTGTGGAGTTAACTGGTAAGATCTGTTTTATTTGAATTTATATTGCATTTGTTATCACTATTTTTAACTGTTTGTAGGTAGGAAGAGACTGCTTATTAACAAGATTTACTTTGATTCATATTTTGTTGTTTGACCTTTAGTTTCACTAGTGGTTGTGAGAAAGGGATAGGTTTTGGACAGGCAAGCTCTAGCCACCACAAGGGGCCTAGACAGCTATATATTTACACAGACTGCAGAGAGGAAAATTCTGAGCATATCTAAACAGTCCTGTCTTGGTTTGTGATTTGTTGTGGAGTTGACTGGTAAGAGCAGTTTTATTTGAATTTAGATTGCATTTGTTATTACTATTTTTAACTGTTTGTAGGTAGAAAGAGACTGCTTGGTAACAAGCTTTACTTTGATTCACATTTTGTTGTTTTTACCTTTAGTTTCACTGTTGGTTGTGAGAAAAGGATAGGTTTTAAACAGGCAAGCTCTAGCCACACAGACTGCAGAGAGGAAAATTCTGAGCATATCTAAACAATCCTGTCTTGGTTTGTGATTTTTGTGGAGATGACTGGCAAGAGCAGTTTTATTTGAATTTATATTGCATTTGTTATCACTATTTTTAACTGTTTGTAGGTAGGAAGAGACTGCTTAGTAACAAGCTTTACTTTGATTCGTGTTTTGTTGTTTTACCTTTAGTTTCACTGCTGGTTGTGAGAAAGGGGTGGGTTTTAGATAGGCAAGCTCTAGCCACCCCAAGAGACCTAGACAGCTATAAATTTGTACAGACTGCAGAGAGGAAAATGCTGAGCATATCTAAACAATCCTGTCTTGTTTTGTGTTTGTTGTGGAGTTGACTGGTAAGAGAAGTTTTATTTATTTTTACTGTTAAAAGGAGGTGCAACTGTGAGCTATAGTGACATAAAGTAATTACAACTTCTGTCTGGCTGGTAGAACTTGCATGGTCAGAACAACTTTATTGTATTTCATTATTTAGTTAGATATTGCTGGTATAATTTTTGTCATCGAAGATGATTTACGTCCCTTTGAATTCTTTGCTACTGACTGTGTAATTTTTCCCTTTGCAATATTTTATTCATTTAAAGCTCTGTATGGATTCCTTAAATGAGTAAGCAATTAATGATTTGCTAATGCACTAGTATCTTGTAAAGTGTAATAAATGCTATGCATATTTAAAGGTAACAGCTGATAGCACTGGTGATCTTTGTTCCGTGTGTCAAAAGTTGGATGATTTGCTTACCATTGTTAGAAACAAATCTCAACTTAACGATGATGATTGACATGTGCAATTGGCATGGCTTAGAGAAGTGTTGTATCATATATTAATGACTGGACTGATGAACTAAATAATGTTAGGCATAGAACAAATAGAACAGATTTAGGAAATGATGCATCTATTTTCTGCAAAGAACATTCAAGCCCTATGAAACATGATGATGCCCCTAAGAACTATGGAATCTTGGCTTCAAGTACTCAGCAATCTGAGGATCCAGTTTGTTTAGATGGAAACAAAAAAGAACGGAAGAAGTTCTCAACAAATAACAAGGAAGAAAAAGAAACTGACTAATGACTAAAGGAATAAGAATATGTAGTAAAAAGGATTCTGCTTTGTTATGTAACACACTGGCGACAGGGAGTGAAGATATCTGTCTGTCAGAAAACCTTCAGTCTACAGAAAAAGGCATCACCTTTCCAATGGAAAAGGTAGAAAAAAGAGGCAAGGGGCAGGTGAAAATGAAGAAATCAAAACTGTATGTGGAAGGATTGAAGAACATTACTGTAAGAAAAAAGAAGAGAAAGACAGATGTTGACTACATGGCTCAAGCTGTGGATTTACAGTGTCAGCTGGATGATAATTTAATATGCAATGAAAACAGTGGAATTAAGACTAATAGTGATGAAGATCTATCCTTCATAACAATTGATAGAGCAGAAATGACTGCATTAGAAGCTGAAGATTCTTCAGAGATGGTCAGCAAAGATATTCTTGTAATTGGAGATTCAGTTATTAGAGGAACTGATACTTCTGTTTGCAGAGATGATGATGAACTTTGAGTAGTGTTATGCTTGCCATGAGCAAAAATAGAAGATGTGAAACAAGCCTTGGAATGCCTTAATGTAAGGAAGTATTGATCTGTTTTTATTCACGTTGGTACAAATGATGCCACCAACAAAGATTCTCTGGCTGTTAGTCAGGAACTGACAGCCCTCCTAGATAGTATAGTTTGTACTGGTGTTAGGACATATTTTTCACAAATCACTTATAGAAAGGATAGTCAGGTCACTGTGAATGAAAATAGTTTTTGGATAAACACCTACATGAAAAAAATGTCCTGTTTTAAAAAATGGAAATGTGTAGAACATCCAAGTCTTCTTTTGGGCACACATGTTTCAGACAGGATGGTGTGCATTTGTTTAGATCAGAGAAGGGAATTTTTTTGCAGAAGATGTTTTGCAATATTTGACAAACACTAGCCAGGATTTTTGCCAGGTCAAAAATGTAGCAGTTCACAGATAGCAACATTTGATGCATCTAATGGTTGTTAATGCTAGGAGCATTAATGATAGTTTTTTATTAGAAAATTTTCTACGTTCACACAAGATTGATGTTGTTTGTGAAACATGGTTAAAGAACAATGACTGGAAACAAATTCTGACAGGGTATAAATATTTTTACTGTAACAGACATTCTAACAAAAAATCAGGTGGAGGTGTTATGATAGGGATTAAAGATAGCTATGATACCTGTGATTATTACATGTTCAATGATAACATTAACTGTGACAATAAAGACAACTCTGGAACATATAACAATGAGTGTACAGACCACCAAAGTCAAGTGCAGATGACCTAGAGGAATTTATACATTTCTTACATGAAACACAGGAAGGAAGAATATTAGCTGGGGACTTAAATTTACCAGACACAGACTGGAATAATATTGATTCAACAATGTTAGTAAATAAATTATTCAGAGTCTATTCAGGAACAACAAATGCTTCAGACTGTAAAAAAAAAAAAAAAAAAAAAACACTACCAGGGGACAGAATATACCAGATATTGTTTGTGTTCCTAAAGAAATTACTGTAACTTCAAGTTTTACCATATTGATGTGCAGTGATCATGGGGTTATTAAGGTAAATTTGTTGCTAGATAATTCAGCCAAACTGAAATCTAAGCCAATGCACAGATCATTAATTACAGATTATAGGGAAGCAAAACAGTTACTATATAAAACTAACTGGAGTGAGGTGTTCAGTGGAAAAAAACGCAGATGGAATGTGGAAAGTTTTGAAAGAGAAATTGTTTGAGTGCAAAAAGTAAAAAAAAAAATGTTTAACATCAGTATCTAGGCACACAACATCAGGAGGTATATTTCCATAAGAACAAGATACCTGATTAAGGTGAGAGACAAAAAATATATACAAAATGGAAGAGAGGTAGAATTACAACTTTGAGCATTGAAATAAACAAGCTGGACAAACAGATTAAGCATAGTGTTAGACAAGATCAAGAAAATTTTGAAGAAAATTTATATAAAGATATTGAGCATAATATGAAACCTTTTTATAGATACATAAGATGTGGAAGGAGTAAAGATACACAGATTGATAAACTGTGTGCAGATTCTAAAATTTATTCTCTGACACAACAGGTTATAGATATATTTGCAAACTCTTATGCAAAACACTGTGGCTTCACAAAAGGGGCGGTAAGTTGTCCTAGTGACATCCAGGTAACCCCAGACACTGGAATTAAATTAGATTATATTGAAAAAGAACTGTGCAAACTGTATCCAAACAAAGTGCAGGGAGGAGACAGACTAAGTAACAATGACCTGATGGCACATCAGCAAGAACTTACACTAGCATTATATCTACTATTCACTAGATCATATAAATATGAGAGATTCCTCAAGATTGGAGACATGCACTTATTAAACCTGTCTTTAAGGGAAATGGGAGTAAGACAAACCCAGAATCATATAGACCATTAAGTCTACTTTCATGTTGTGGAAAAATAATGGAGAAGGTAATACTGGATAAGTTATTGTCAGAACTGGATATGTTGGGACTTGAAACCATATATCAGCATGCATATGTTGAAAATAGATCGATTATCACCTGTAACATGATGGTCTATAACAATATAATAACAGCTATGAATGAAAAATTATGCTGTGATGTGATTTATATAGATTTAGATATAGATGTGAATATCTAAGTTATTAAGAAAGACTAAAATATCTGAACTTGTATAGTGTCTCTTACAGATATTTAAGAGGAGATCTTATTCAGGTATATAGGGCATTTAGGATCAACTACCTCTGGGAATGTTTGGGACTGTCGAAAAGTACTAGAGAATAATCAGATAACCTATGGAGAAGATTCTAGAGGAATGAGAAGTGTAGTAATTGGTTCTCTGACAGAGTAACTGACACTTGGAACAGACTACCAAAATACATTAAAGCAAGTACTAGTTTAGATATTTTTAAGAAAAGCCTGGACATTTATTATGGGAACAAGTGTTTTGGTATATTGGCAAGCTAGAAGAGCATTAATGCCCATGCATGAAACATTTGTATGTCTGTATGTATGTATGTTTGGCATCCCTTTTACTGTATGTGCGAGTCAACGAGAGGTGTCACTCCCTGGGTCCCTACTGTATCAATGTATGTGCTATGCATTGTGTCTTTACCAAGGCCTGGGCATGCTTTCTTCTGCCTACAGGGGCAGGCTTAAGATGATCTTCCTCCGTGTCCCTCTGTGTCTACGCTGGTCTTGGTAATGGCTGGGGTCTGTGTGGTCCTGCCCCGTGCTGTTCCTGCTGCAGCTGTTTTTGCAGGATCATATTGTGTAGCATGGCACATACTATGAACATGTGTGTACATGTAGCTGGAGAGTAGTGCAAGGGTCCAATGGATATGTCAAGGCAGTGGAACCATGACTTGAAAATCCCAAACACACACTCTATTATGATTCTGGTTTGTTCATGTGCCTCATTATGGAGTTCATGTTCAGGTCTGTGTGCATCTCTGAGGGGTATCATCAGCCACGGCTCCAGTCCGTAGCCAGCATCTGCCACTAGGTGGCCATATGGGATGTCCCCACTGGCAAATAACTGGTACAGCTGTGTCATATGCCAGATGTGAGATTTGTGATAGCTTCCAGGGCTGCCAGTACACACATTCAAGATAATGCCCTGGACATCGCACACGACCTGGCAGTTGATGGAGGAGAAGCCCTTGCAGTTGATGTAGACCCTACCCCATTCATCAGGTGGTGCTTTGATGTTAAATTGCTAATTTTGTAGAGTTTTAATTGCGTTTACTGTTTAGGACTACACACTCAAGTGTGTTAGCCTTTTCTGTGTTTATTTACTGTATTATTGCATTGTTTAGCCTGTTTCAACAACAACAACAAAAATGCTATCTTGTTTGCTCATTTCCCACCTTTTCTAGCCAGTCCATATCCCAGACTTTGCTTGTCTCAGGACTTTATTTTCTGTGCTCAGAGCTATCCAGACCCTGCTGTGGTGAGGGAAGTCCTACTGCCTACCAGTGGGACTGGTGAGCATTGTACTGCCTATCTAACGCTAGAGGAGTGGTTTCCAACTCTGACATTGTAATTTTATTAGCCTTTTTGGGCTGATTTCTATCCCTTCCAACTTTCTGGCTTAAAAACGCATGTGTTTGCACATTTTTCACATCATGCAGCACTGCGAGGCTACAGTTAAACTATTCCAGGTGCCAGAAAGTCTGCTCTTTAAATTTTCCCTTAAAACTAGCTGATTTCTCAGTAGTAGCACTAAAATCTGAACCCCTGTGACTAGCACTTGCTCTAGAACCTGCTGGAAAGCACTAGGAAGCCTGAAACTGATACAAGCAATCAGCTTGTCAATAAGGAGAAATTAATCATAGGCACTAAACAGCCTATAATTGCAAAGTACCTTGCAAAGGTAAGGGAAAACAGCTCTTAAACTTTACAAAAAAGCACCTAAACAGGCATGTCCAAGGGTCAGCTTCCGGTAATTTTTCCTGTCCACCTGGTGAATCTGGGCATACTGGGGCAATGCAGCAACTGCCTCATGTACACAGACAATCCTCTCCTCCTACCACCAAAACTACAACCTGCTAGAAATGCACTTATATAGCCAAACTGGAAGCAAAGCTCTCTCCAGCCAAGATTGTGCTAGACAGTCAAGAGGAGAAGGTTAACACCTGCATTACACCTCAAGCAACTCATAGCCCTTCAAAACCCACACCATCAACACCCACACATAGCAATACTAAACCCACATATGCAGAGGCCCTTAACATTAACCTGCCCAAGCAACAAGGACCTCCAAAGCTGAAACTCAAACAAACACCAGTCACAACCAAAGTGACACATAGCTCACAACACCAGTGTGCCACCCAACGACAGCCCCTAAGGCAAAACAATGTACACAACACTTTAGTCATAGGTGACTCTGTAGCCAGGCACACTGATGTCCCACTCCCAGGCTGAACAAGGAGGAAAATTACAGTTAGCTGCCTATCGGGTGACAGGATCCGCTACATAACGCATGCGCTCAAGTCACTCCACAACAAGTACAAATACGATTCTGTCATTGTCCATGCTGGAGTGAATGACTTGAGACGTACCTCCCTGGACTACATGAAAAGAGACATGGAAGAGCTCTTGGATCATGTGACCCAGGCAGGTATGACCCTAGCCCTGAGTAGCATCCTGCCTTCGGCCATAATGATACCACAGGATGGGCCCAGAATTATACCACAGTATAAGGACAAAATGATTGACTTCAACAATTGGCTAAGCTTCTGGTGTCATTCAAAGAGGATCCAGTATTTGTCTGCCTGGGAAGACATGTTCGACAAACGACGATGCTTTGCCAGAGATGGTCTGCACCTGTCACCCCTGGGATTCAGGTTACTGGCTAAAGCTCATGCCACCCCTATATTGCCTTTTTTAGGCAAGGTACAAAGGATAAAACCATCACCGTAACAGATACAAGCATGCAAAATCTGAAGGCAATGCTACTCAATGCTAGAAGTCTAAACCTCAAAATGCACTCTCTTGAGGCACTCCTAAAAATGGAGAACATCGATATCTGTGCAGTAACTGAGACCTGGTTCAAGGCTCCAGAGAGCACCCCCGCAATACCAGGCTACAATTCTTACCACACTTTTCAGCCACAAAACCAAGACCGAAACATTAAAGGTGGAGGAGTATCCATATTCACCAAGGATATTCACACCTCCAGGCTACTTCCAACACAATGCATCTGAAATTCTCCAGGTGCAACTAACACTAGGTAAGACTGCAATCCAAATTGTAGCTTGCTACAGATCCCCCACCATGCCACAAGATTCTCACTACATCTTTCTAAACATACTGAAAAATATTAAGATACAACCAAACACCCTAATACTGGGTGATTTCAACTACCCTGCCATTAATTGGGAAAACTACTCGGGTACCAACTCCTTTTCCCAATGGTTCTTGGAATTCATAAATTCCAACACCCTGGATCAACTAATCCATTGTCCTACCAGGGCCTCCAATATCCTAGACCTGGTCATTACCAACAAGGGAGATGCTCAACACTAGTGGTCACCCCCTCATTGGTCAGGTCTGACCATAAGCAAATCACCCTTGACATCCACATCCCACCCTCACCCACCAGTAAGGAACCCTCCTTAAAAAACTTCTCCAAAGCCAACTTCATGCTACTGAAGTCAGAAGTGACAAAGTTCACAACACCCACGCAGACAGGATCTGGAAGATCGACTGCATAATCCTACACTAAGGCACTGTACGAGCACATCCACTTGAGCATGAATCGTGCCATGCCAAATAGAACCAAGATGCTCTTCTCCAAAAAAAGGCAGCCAATCTGGTGGTCCCCTGCTATAAACAAACTATATAGCAGAAGGAAGAAACTGTTGCAGAAAAGAGGAAAATCCCAGGATGCAAAATACTCCCTCACCAGCCTCAGTAAGAAGCTGAGATCCCTCATAAAATCCTCAAAAGCTAGCTATGAAAATAAAATTGCCAAAAATTCCAAAGAGAACCACAAGGCATTCTATAGTTATGTCAAGAATCTAAATGGCAAAGCTCAGATTTGCTCTGAGCTATAGCAGAATGGCATTAAATCTATTGATCCCAAGGATATTGCCAATATCCTGGCAGATCGATTTAGTGCCAACTTCACCTCCCTCTCACCCCCTAAAGGGCCCATGTCATTATCAAAAGATTGCCAAATTCCGATAGTCACGGCCACACAGGTAGAAACCGCACTCTCCAAAGCTAAGAATACAGCACCCATGGGACCAGATGACATCCCAGGCTGTGTACTACATGAACTACAAAATGAACTGGCACCTCACCGAAGTGTCATGTTTAATCATAGCCTCACCTCAGGCTTCGTGCCCACTGAGTGACACACAGCTAAAGTTATCCCACTCCACAAGGGAGGTTCCGCCTTGGATCCCGGCAACTACTGTCCCATCAGTCTGACAAGCCTGATCTGCAAGGGCATGGAACACATTATCATGGAACTTATAAACAAAGACATTAGCAACCTTCAAACACAGGACCCCACCCAGTTTGGGTTTGTGAAGGGCCGATCATGTCTCCTGAATCTGATTGACTTCTTTGAATCAGTCTCCAGAGCTGTGGACGAGGGTAAGGTGGTCCACACAGCCTATCTGGACCTCAACAAGGCCTTCGACACCATCCCCCACTCAGAAATCATAGATAAACTTACTAAGCTGGGCATAAACCCTATGTCACTTGATGGGTTGCCAACTGGCTTACTGACAGAACCCAGACTGTAAAAGTAGCCGACTCCAAATCCAGATCCAGACAAGTGACAAGGGGAGTACCTCAGGGTTCAGTCCTGGGACCACTCTTGTTTGGCATCTACTTCTCTGAAGTACAGGCCAACACTAAGGGACTCTGACTAACAAAGTTTTCAGATGACTGCAAACTGGGAACCATTATTGAATCCCCAAATGATGTGGATATTCTACAAAATGGCCTTACAGAAACAGATGCCTGGTGCCAGAGCCATGGGCTCAAGCTTAATGCCAAGACATGTATAGTAATCCCCTTTGGAAAAAAACATGTACCCATGAATTACCACATAGGTGGCAGGACACTAAACATTGAAAGTGTGATGAGAGACTTAGGGACACAGGTGGACAGTGGTCTCACTTTCGATAACCACATTGCCACAACAGTCAGGAAATCCTTCTATGTGGCACACCTCATCACTAAGGGCTTTTCATCCAGAAAAAAGGAGGTAATTGTCCCACTGTACTCATCCCACATTAGACCCATTATAGAGTATAATGCCCCATTTGGTATGTACCTCACAAGACATCTGCAACAGCTGGAAAAGCCACAGAAATACCTCACTAAAAATATCACAGGCCTAAAGCAGATGCCATATGCTGACCATCTAAAAAAACTCCAGCTATACTCTGTGGCATATCGTCTACTCAGAGGTGATCTCTGCTTAACATACAAGGCCATGTCAAACCCTGAGCTTTTGGACATGCTCTACTTAAAGAAATCCCAATCCTTCAGAGCCACACGTTCCAGGGATCTAAACCTTATCATCACAATGAACAAAACATGCTGGAGGGATAGGTTCCTGACCCAGAGACTCCCCATACTCTGGAATAGACTGCCCATACATGTCAAGCAGAGCGCCTCATTGGCCGTCTTCAAAAGGAACCTTGATGATTGGATGGGAGATAGGAAATTCATCCCGAGGATCATGTCAGTCACCCTGCTAGACAGGGGCCCAGAGAAGTAAATATTGTGGGAAGACATATCCAGGGAATTGTTATGGCTAGGCTTGCATAGGCCTTAGGGCTGATAGCCTAGTACCAACCTATGAACCTATGAACCTATGTGCATGCAGTCTATAGCACTCACTACCTCAGGGTGTTCTGCTATTTGGTGGAGGAGATGCATATTGCTGGTCAATGCCTCACAGATGTTGAGGAAATATATGTGCTCACCGGCATGTGCTGACATGGCATCCAGGAACTGGTGGAGTACCCTGGATGCTGATGCCTGTGAGATCCCTATGATATCCCCAGTTGGCCTTTGGAAGGTACCTGTGGCTAGTATTCTTAAGCTTACACATACCTTGGCATCCACTGGGATAGGTTCCCCACTGTTGGTTCTGCATATGTGGTGGGGATTGTATACCATTATCTCCAGCTCATGTAGCCACTGGTAGGTTACCCTGGGTCTGTACACTCTTCTCCTCCTCCTCCCTACGAGAATGCTGATGTCCATCTCACAGTGAGGAGGATGAGAAGAGTGTACCAACCCAGGGTAACCTACCAGGGGCTACATGGGTTGGAGATAATGGAGTGCAAGCCCCACCTCACACGCAGAACCAACAGAGGGGAACCTATCCCAGCCTCGTGCACATATTGATGTATGAGAGAAACAGCAGCCACTAACATTTTGTTAGTTTTGTCAGGTAAAATTTCCCTGTCTGTGTACAGCGGTGGTGTGGAGTTTTTGATAAAAAACAGACTGAAAGGTGTTTTCATAGTTTATAGTTGTGTGTTGGGCTGCTGCCTGTGTAATTGGCTGATTCTGATACATTTCACCTGCCAGCTATGCTAGTTCTCCTTGCTTGCCTTCCTACTGCTGTTTCCCCTTCCCACTTCCTCCCAATTTAAGCACAGAGATGCACCGCACATACCCAATGCTCAAATGTAAACAGGCTGCCATTTCCTCTTTTTTTTTTTTTCTTTTTTTGGTTTAAAACCCAGTGAGCGGTGCGCACACCTGTTTAGGCTATATACACAGCGCTCAGGCACATCTGACACACCCCCTTCCTTAGCTGTGCTTAGATGAGGACAAACACGGGCCACAGAGATCCAATGAGTTTACAGAAAGCATGACACACCCCCTTATGAAGTCATTCATCTCTTAGTCTCGTACAGTTCTATTGCTGTACCTACACGGTTGGGTACAAGCTGACACTTTGAAGAAATCTGTGATTCAGTATAACTCCCTCCATTTGCATACACAGTGTGTAGATTATTAGTAACTGTACTTAAATGGACCCTTTCCCCTTGACAACCAGTGCTCCCTGGTATTGTTGGCATCCTGCATGCCATTGACTATAATGGCAAAATGCAGAATTCACATAAAATTGACTTTTCCTATTTTTTTTATGGCCTGATCCTGTTTGTGCACCACTGCCCTAAGCGTAAAAGTCCGAGATCAACCAAAAAAATAAAGTTTTATTTTAAAATTTAAAAAAAAAAAATTCTGTTTTTAATGCCAATGGCCTTATATTTGGCCATTCGCATGTGTATTGAACATAATACATGCTTTTACATGAGCTGTCATACCTCCATTTTGTCAGATGCAGAAATGTACTCCGTTATTTTCTGAATACATTTTCTGCACTGACACTGTTCTAGCAGGGAGACCTGGTGGCTTTTTGGATCGCAAAATCACCTAATTTGCATGGTTTTCACCAGCAAATGAGGTGATTTGCATATTTCCAGTTTTCCATGCTGGAATAGTGTAGGACTGCTTGTGCACGTGAAAACGGCACTTTCCTGGATCGCTCAGAGGCCATGTTCTGTGCAAGAGCTCTTGTACTGTTCCTGCACAGAAAAAATGGCTTTATGAATCTCGGGGATTAATTCATCTACCCTAGTATAATCCATTTGGGTAACTTTTTTCCCCAAGCATTTTTGAAAGTTTAGTCACATATGAACAAAGGCAAATAATATGGTACATCATGGAAGTTGATTCCACCAATAATGACATTTCATTCATTTTTTTTTATTTCAAAATGTTATATTATACTAACAACATTGCATATAAGGTCAAAAAAGTTATTTTTGTAAGGAGAATAAAGGATGAGGAAGCCCATATCAGGAGTTGTGAGTGAAGGTCATATTAATGGGTAAAGGACAGCAGTGGACAACACAAATCCATGACACACTGCTAAGTTTAGACTGATAAATTATACCCAATTTTATTCTAAGATTTTGCCACATTTGCTTGGAACATTTCCAAGGTTAAGCTCACCCATAGGGAGAAAATAGATTATTATAGATTATTAAAGGACAGTTATTAACCAAAACTGAAAAAAGCATGAATGTTTATCATATCGCAAATGAGTGCATATTAATATAGCTAGTTAAAATGAAATGAACTGATCTGTCATATAAAGCATAGGTTCATAGGTGTGTACTAGGCTAATGGCCCTGGAGCCTTTACAAGCTAGCCCATAGAAGAGCCCTGGCATAATGCTGCCCGACGTTAGTCCGCAGTGCCTCTATCAAGTAGAGCCACTGGAGTGATCCCCAGGGTGAACTTTCTATTACCCATCCACTCATCAAGATTTCTCTTGAAGATGGACAGTGAGGTGCTGTGCTTGCCATGTATAGGAAGTCTGTTCCAGAGCATGGGCAGTCTCTGGGTGAGGAACCTGCCCCTCCACCATGTTCTGTTGATTGTGGTAATGAGGTTGAGATCTCTAGAGTGTGCGGTGCAGAGGGATTGGGATTTCTTTAGATGTAGCATTTCTAACAAAGCTGGGTCAGACATGGCTTTGTAAGTCAAGCAGAAATCACCACTAAGTAAGCAATATGAAACAGAATAGCTGGAGTCTTTTGAGTCTATCCATGTAGGGCATGTGCTTAATGCCTAGGATCCTCTTCATGAGGTACTTCTGTGGCCTTTCCAGCTTTTGCAGGTGTCTAATGAGGTACATAGCAAATGGGGTATTATACTCCATGATTGGTCTAATGAGGGAAGAGTAGAGAGAGACGATGGTCTTTTTCTTCCTGGATGCAAAACCCTTGGTAATGAGGTGCCACATAGAAGGACTTTCTGACTATGTGGTGGTTGAAGGAGAGGTTGCTGTCAACCTGCTTCAACAGATCTCTTATACCACCTTCAGTGTTCAGTGAGCTCCTATCAATGTGGTAATTAGTGGGAACTGAGTTTTTACCAAAGGGGCTGATGATGATGATGATTTTTTGGCATTAGCTTAAGGCCATGGTTTCAGCACCAGTCGTTGGTCTCAGTGAGGCCCTTCTGTAGGATGTCTGCATCACTTAGGGAGTTAATGATGGCTCACAGCTTGCAGTTGTCTGTGAATGTGGTCAGCCAGTGTCCCTTTGTGTTGGTCTGGGCTTCTGAGAAGTAGATGCCGAACAGGAGAGGACCCAGGACTGATCCCTGTGTGACTCCACTCGTGACTGCTCAGCAGTCTGACTTAAGAGTCCACTACTTTCGCAATGTGTGTTCTATCTGTGAAATAATTTGCAACCCACCTAGTGATATAGGGGTTGATGACTAGTTTGGTGAGTTTATCAATAATTCCTGAGTGAGGAATGGTATCAAAGGCCTTGGCCAGATCAAGGTAGGCTGTATGCACTGCTTTGCTTCATCCACAGCCCTGGTGACTGACTCAAAGAAGTCAACCATGTTGAGCAGGCATGATCTCCCATTCATAAAGCCAAATTACATGGGTCTACAGTTTGGAGATTTCCTATATCTTTGTTAATCAGGTCCATGGTGATGCTCTCCATAACTTTACATATCTGACTCATCAGGCTAATGGGGTGATAATTCTCAGGTTCTGTAGTCACTCCCCCTTTATGGAGAGGGACGACTGTAGCAGTGCACCATTTGGTAGGGACAAAGCCTGAGGTGAGGCTGTGACTGAACAGGGGCACACAGATGTGGTGTGTAGTTCATGTAGAACACAGCCAGGGATATTATTAGAACCCATGGAAGCTGTATTCTTGCCCTTGGACAATGCAGCTTTAATGAGCTGCAGTAATGCTGGGTGCCTGGCATTCTTCTAGTATTGTGATTGGTCCTTTGGGGGGGTGGGTTAAAGTTGGCACTGAATCTGTCAGTCAGTATGTTGGCAATATCTGTTGGCTCAGTATAGGAATTAGCATTGTGCAGTAACTCAGAGCAAATCTGGTTATTGCCATGGAGGTTCTTGATATAACAATGGAAGACTTTGTGATTGTTTTTAGTGTCTGCCATAATTCTGCCTTCATTGATGGCTTTGGAGGGTTTGATGAGGGACCTCAACTTTTTGTTGAGGCTAATATGGGAGTTTTTCCAGTCTTAGGACTTCGCCTTTTTCTCCAACAGTTTCTTCCTTCTGTTGTAGAGTTTGTTAATGGAAGGGGACCACCAAATTGGCTTCCTTTTTTTGGAGGAGAGTATCTTGGTTATATTGGGTATGGCTAGTTCCATGCATTTATATACATGTTTGTACAGTGCATTGGTGTATGATTTGGCAGTCATGCAGCTATTTTGCATTGGCATGGTTGCCATGAAGTTAGCCACCTCGGTTTTAGGAGATCAAAGTCAGCTTTTGAGAAGTTTTTCAAGTTGGTTACCTTTGTGGGGGGTGTGGGTGAGATGTGGATTTACATGTTGATTAGTTTATGGTCGGATCTGACCAGGGAGGGATTGACTACTGGTGTAGAGCAATGGTCACCCATGTTAGTAATAACCAGGTCAAGGATGTTGCGTCCTCTAGTGGGGTTCAGAATGAACTGTTCCAGGCAATGGAAATGATGAATTCCAGGAAGCGTTGGGCCAGTGTATTGGTGCTTGAGTAGTTTTCCCAGTTGATGGAGGGGTAGTTGAAGTCTCCTAGTATAAGAGTGTTGGGTTGGACTTTGATAGATTTCAGGGTGCTTAGGAATGTGGAGTGAGAGTCTAGGGACATGGTTGGGGACCTATAACAGGCTATGACCTGGATCACCACCTTACGCAGTGTTAGTTGTACCTGAAGTATCTCAGATGCATTATGCTGGGCTACTAGTCTGGATGTGTGCATAACCTTTATGAATATGAAGACACCACTGCCTTTGGAGCTTCGGTCCATGTTTCAAGGCTGAAATGTGTGGAATGACTTATAGACTGCTAGTGCAGGGGTGCTTTCTGCCTCTTTAAACCAGGTCTCTGTTACAGCACAAATGTTGATGTTCTCCCTTTTGAGGAGTGCTTCAAGTGAGTGCATCTTGAGATTTAGACTTCTAGCATTGAGCAGCATGACCTTCAGATTGCATTTATTTATAGCTGGTATGGTGGTAATTTGGTCTTTGGAACACCACCTAAAAACGGCACTATAGGGGTGGCAAGAGCCTTAGCCAGTACCCGGAAACCTAGGGGTGACAGATGCTGGCCATCTCTGCAAAACATCAAGGTGTGTCAATCATGTAATCCCAAGCAAACAGATACTGGATCCCCTTAGAATGACACCAGAAACTTAGCCAATTGTTGAAGTCAATCAGTTTTTGTTTGTACTGCAGTATCATTTTTGGGTGATGGTAGGATACTGCTCAGGGCTGGGATCATACCTGCCTGGGCCACATAATCTGAGAGCTCCACCATGTCTCTTTTCATGAGGTCCAGGGAGGTATGTCTCAGGTCATTCACACCCACATGGACAATGACAGAATCATAATTGTACTTTTGTGGAGAGATCTGAGTGCATGTGTTATGTGTTGGATTCTGGCACCTGATAGACAGCTGACTGTTACCTTCTCCTTATACAACCTAGTGAGTAGGACATCTGTGTGCCTCAGTATTCAGTCAACTATGATTAGCGTATTGGCAAGGCGTTTAGCCTTAGGGGCTTAGGTTGAGGGGCACACTGTGGAAGTGAGCTATGTGTCCTGTTGTCTGTGCTGTGTTGTGGTGGTGGAGTACACTTCAATCTTGGAGGTCTCTGCTGTTTGGGTAAATTTCTATTGCGAGCCTCCATGAAGATGGATGCGTGGTTCGTGTTTTTATGTGAGAGCTGTGATGATGGGTGTTCTGGAGGGCTATGTGTTCCATATGGTGTGGTGCAGGTGCTGACCTTCCCTTGACCAGCTAGTCTGGTCTTGGCTGGAGAGTGCATAGCTTCCAATTTGGTGATATAAGTGCATGTCTCACACGTCTGAGTGTTGGGAAGTAAGAGGAGAGGGTTGTCTGTGTACATGAGGCAGCTGCTACACTGCCTCAGAATACCCAAGTGCACCAGGTCAATAAGGGAAAGCACAGGGAACTGCCCTTTAATCATGCCAAGAGGAGAGTTCATAACTACTTAGTATTGGAGCTATTTCTGTGAAGAATGGCTAGTGCTGATGGCCCTTAGGTGTGCTACAATTTTTGCTACAAAAAACTGTTGAAGTGCAAAGCAATTAAACTATTTGAAGTCTAAGAGAGAGACAACTAGCAAGATCTAAAGGGAAAACTGAAGAGCAGACTTTCTGGCACCAGTAATAGTTTACCTCAGCTCAGCACCGCTGCACGGAGCTTAAACGAACACAAAACCACACAAACATGGGCTTTATAAGTATTTATTATTCCACTAAACCTTAAGGTGGTGGTAACCATATTGGTGTGAATTTGCTTTTATTTATTTACTTATCTGTGTTGACAAGGAATTCTGACTGGCTGGAAAAGCCCCTTTCAGTGGAGGCTAACAGGGAAAACACAACACATAGGAAAGATAAATACATATAGCATACCTCTCAAGTGTACAGATTTTTGCAGAATGTCAGATTTTTGCCTCATATTTTTGGTCTGTTCCTCATAAAATTGTGGGCTTTTTGGAAAAACACTGGGATGATCTAAGGATTAAAGTCACTAATGGCATATTCTCCACAAAATGCATGTTAAGACAAATCTTGTTATTCTAGCAACTTTCTAAGTTTATAAAATCAATATTTAAAATGTGCCCCTATTTTTGGGCCTTTGTCCCCCCATTATTTCAGGCATTGTCCAGATTTCTTGTACTAAGAGATTGAGAGGTATGACATATATTTAAAAAGCAATACGGATATTCATGCTACACTTATTACCACATAGACTATAAAACTTTAACATATGGAGAAGATTCCTCAGTTACAAGAGTGCATATGAAATTGATTATTAATACTAAATACAGTTAAAATTATATAGATTATACCTAGCCTGTCTGACTTATTATGTAAAATAGCAATAGTTATGAAATTTGTGGTAAGCTGGTCAGCCCATAAAAGAAGTGCTGGAGATGAATTAGATACAGTGATGCTGGAAGCAGATAAAACAGATGAGGCAAGATTCTGTGTATGCATCTCAAACTAGGATATGAGATTATTTAGATAAGATGGAAGATAGAAGGCATTAGTATGCAATTGTTGTAGTATCTAACCTGGAGTGAAGTGTTTAAGCTTGACTATTTGTTTCAATGGTAGTGGTAAGCTGCACATAGTTTAGAGACACAATTAGAATACAGCATGCCTCTAGCAATATTTGATTTATTGGTGAATAGTAGAAGTTTTTCAGTGGAATGAAGTTCTGATGTTGAGTGGTAGAAATGAAGGATCTTTGCTAGAGCTGGACACTTCTTGTTTGTGGCTGCAGTTACATATTGGTCATATTTGAGATGATCTTAAATTTCTTCTAAAAAACAGTTTTCAGTGGGCTGCATTTCAATAGTTGTGTTTTCTGGGTGATTGTGAAGGTGATTTTCAGAGTGCTGCACCTGTATTGCTTGGGTGTGAATAGCATAGTTTATAGTTTGGACTAAGTAGTAGATTACTGTTACTTAGGATGCTATGGATGAGAACGATCTTTTGGTTATTTCTTGGGCCAGATGATTAGGACTGAATCATTTGCATACTCTACTAAGACAGTAACTGGATGCCATAAGGAGTCTGTTTATATCTGTTTATAATGATGTTAATTATGAAAGGGCTCAGAATGGAGCCCTGAGGGATTCAAGTGACCAGTAAAAAAGAAAGAAAGATTGTACTGTTGTACTCATTTTTTCATTTGGAAATTTTGCTGTAAAACCAGGACAGTGAAGGTTTTGAGAAACATCATTCATCAAGAAATTTTGAATGAGAAATGGTGTTGAAAGTTTTAGACAAATCAATGAAGACAACAGAAACCAGAAGCCTGTATTCCTATGAGATACATGGTATTAGAGAACTAAAGTAGGGCAATTGTACTGTGGTTCGGCTGAAAGCAATATTGCTTTGGAGAAGAGGATGTTATCGTTAAGGTGTTTAAAAACCTATGCATGAATGCATTTTTCAAGGAATTTTAATACAGGTGATAATATTGTCAATGGCCTCTAGTTTGAGAGATCATTGGAGCTTCCACTATTATAAAGAGGTGTTATGAATGGCATTTTCCAAATAGAGGTACTTATTTTTTGCTGGATGGAATGGTTAATTAGGATGGAGACAGAGTAAGCTACTGATATGGCATCCATTTTGATAAATGCATTCACCAGTTAGCTACAGTTTCTTTGAGATTAACACTTGATAACTGAGGTCAGAATGGGATGGAAGATGAAAGATTTGTGTAGTGGAAGTTGTGGATAAGTGAAAGTGCTGTTTTAATAAAATGTGTGTTGAATTGATTGATAATGATATCAGTATGATTGGAGCTTGATGTAGTAGTTTATGTCATCTTACCTAGGTAGAAGAGATTTTTGAGGGAAAGGTTTGGTTTGGTGTTTTTTTTTTTTTTTTTGCAGATTGGGATAATATGTTTTTATCATCTTTGACATGATATTTTGTGTGGTTTCATACATGCCTAAAGTTTTGCCAGTTGTTTTGAGCTTTGTTTTTTTGACTGTTTCACAGGCTTTGTTTGCCTTTCACTTTCATTAGTTCCTTGGTTTCCTTTGATAGCCATGGCCCGGGGTTAGATTTTGCCCCCAGATTCAACAAGCTCTGCACGGAGTGCAGGAATAGTGCAAGAGCTGCTGCATGAAATATGGCCGACGAGCAATCCAGGAACAAGCTCTCGTCGGGATGTGCATGAGCGCTCCTACTCTATTCCTGCATGGACACCACTGCTATATGCTAATTACCCCATTTGAAAACCATGCTAATGAGATGAATTAGTGATCCAGAAAGCAGGCAGGCATCTATGCAGGAATAGTGTAACCTGCAGAAATGTATTTGGTTAATAAACAAATACATTTCTGCAAATTACAAAATGGAGGCATGACAGCACCAAATAAAGCATGTATTCAATGTAGTAGGCATGCCAATGGCCAAATATATGGCCACTGGCATGAGAAATAGTTGCAAAATTGTAAAAAAAAATCACTTTTTTGGGGCCGATTTTGGCCATTTAAGCCTAGGGCAGCAGTGAGCAAGTGGGATCGGCCTGAAAATAAGAAAAGTTAGAAATAAGCTTTTAAATCCAAATTAGCATTTTACCATGATAGTCAACAGCATGCATAATACAACAATACCAGAGAATAGTGGTTGCTAATGGGGAAGGCTCAGTGTGAGTGTGGTAACTATGAATTAGCATTCTGTTTTATGCAAATGAGGATATTGATACGGAATCACAGATTTGCTCAGTGTTGGCTTGCACCCAACCATGTAGGTGCAGCAACACCATGGTATAAGAGGTAGATGACCTCATAAGGGGGAGTGTCATGCATGCTGTAAGCTTATTGGAGCTCTGTGGCCTGTGTTTGCCCTTAGCTAAGCACAGCAAAGGAAGGGGGTGTGTCTGAGGCTTCCCGGCAGTGTTTACATTGCCTAAACAGGTGTGCGCGCTACGCACCAGGTTTTAAACAAACAAAAAAAAAAATTGAAAATAGCACCTCTGTTCACATCTGACACCTTGGGCCTTAAATGGGAAGGCAACGGGAAGGGAAAATAGCAGTAGGAAGGCAATCCATGAGAACTAGCATCGCTGGCAGGTGAAATGTATCAGAATCAGCCAATTACACATGGAACAGCCTAGCACACTACTATAAACTATGCAAACACTTTCCAGTCTGTTTTTTCCTACAAACTCTACACCACCGGTGTACACAAATGGGAAATTTTTACCTGACAAAACTAACAAAATGTTAGGGGCTGCTGTTGCTCTCATACATCAATATGTGCAAGAGGCTGAGGGTGGTGACAATGTGAATGCTGATGACCAACCCACAGTGAGGAAAAGAGTGTACAGACCCATGGTAACCTACCAGGGGCTACATGAGCTGGACATATTGGGGCACTATAGGGTGGACAGGGACATTCTACGGCAAATTGTTGAACTATGCCAGCCCCGCCTCACACACAGAACCAACAGAGAGGAACCCATCCCAGTGGATACCAAAGTATGTGTAGGCTTAAAAATACTAGCCACAGGTACTTTCCAAAGACCAACTGGGGATATCATGGGGATCTCACAGACATCAGCATCCAGGGTACTCCACCAGTTTCTAGATGCCATGTCAGCACATGCCAATGAGCACATTATATTTCCCCAACACACGTGAGGCATTGACAAGCAATATGCGTCTCTTCCACAAAATAGCAGAATACCCTGAGGTAGTGGGTGCTATAGACTACACGCACATACACATCAAAACACCACTTGGTGAGCGGGGTAGGGTCTACATAAACCGCAAGGGCTTCCCCTCCATCAACTGCCAGGTCATGTGTGATACCCAGGGCATTATCGTGAATGTGTGTGCTGGCAACCCTGGAAGCTATCACGACTCCCACATCTGGCATATGACACAGCTGTACCAGTTATTTGCCAATGGGGACATCCAATATGGCCACCTAGTGGGGGATGCTGGTTATGCACTGGAGCCGTGGCTGACACCCATCAGAAATGCGCACACACCTGAACAAAAACTCTATAATGAGGCACAGGCACAAACCAGAATCATAATAGAGCATGTGTTTGGGATGCTCAAGTCATGGTTCTATTGCCTGGACATAGCCGGTGGAGCCTTGCAGTACTCTCCAACTACATGTACACAAATGTTCATAGTATATGCCATGCTACACAGTGTGATCCTGCAGAAACAGCTGCAGTGGGAACAGCATGGGGCAAGGCCACACAGTCCCCCCACCATTGCCAAAGCCATCACATGCACAAAGGGACTAGGAGGAGGAACAACCTGAGTCTGACCATGTAGGCAGAAGGAGGCATGCTCAGTATGCCCAGGCCTTGGCAAAGAGGCAACACATAGCACATACACTGACATGGCAGATATCCAGGGAATAACACCTCTCTCTGACTCGCACATACAGTAAAAGGGATGCCAAACATGACACCTACCTGTGCTTTACCATGTATAGGGAGTGTACTATTTGCATCTGACATAGTCACCCTCCGGCACCGTCCTCAATACTGACACAGCCACAAGGTAAATCACTCTTCCTATCAATTGCTGAATGGAGTAGTATGTTCTGATAGTTGTATTTATGGTATGGACGTGAGCATACAAGGGAATCGTGTGGCTGAATGGGATGGCAGCTGATAGTGGGCACCTATATGGGCAGCATGAAATCCATAACAAATATTGGTGTCAACATACTAGGCAGTACTAGGCAAGGTGAAGAATCCCACTGCAGTACATGTGATGGCCCAAATGTGTGTCCATAGGACACACACATGCGTGTCAGTGAAGGTCACATACCCAACACCAACCTCAGCCAACAGGACAGGTGTAGATGACCATAAAGAAAGGCTGGGCTAAAGCCTCCAATTGATGGCTATGGTGAACAACCCCCCCTCCAGACCTACACAGACCTACTACAATAGCTCTGGCAGTTGTATGTTAGTTTTGAAGGCTAAGAAATCTGAAACTGAAATGTAGGTCAATAAAACCTAAAATCTGTACTCTACTGATATGCCTCCAGTCTGCATGGTAGGTCAGAATACAAAATGAAATAGAAGCCAACAGAGTACCTGAAATTCCAGTACAGTCATAGCAAATGTTTAAAGTCATCAGGTGTGTCCCCCACCACAATCCTATGTAGAAATGCAGTAACATGTACATGTGGGTTTAATAACAGTGGAGTACGGATGACCTGAGGTGGCCCAATCTACAGGATAGTTGTTGCATGTGTACAATATGCAGGAGTCCGTGTGTTAGGCTGTTGTTTGTTCAATATTGTCTGGAAGTGGTCAGCATGCAGGTATGGATGGTTGTGTCTTGGTGGCCTATGGCCAGTACTGTTGATGACAGGGCCATGTTCCAACAACTGCAGTGCTAATCACAGTGCTTCTCAATAATCCCCATGTCAGCAGTCACCCATACTCACTGTCCAGATGTCAGTATCTGTCACTGTCTGAAAGATGGTCATGCCATGAATGTGAGCCCAGACATAAACACAGTACACATGTGGAAGTACCCTAGACAGAGTACATAAAATGTATCTGTCAACTGCACACACCTTTGGAATTGTACATACAGGTTAGCAGCACATTAGTTGTCTGTGTGGTATGGAATACTGCTGTAGTCTGGCCAATCAGTGGTAGACCACAAAAGGCACAATTGTGAAGTAATGAGAGACTGCCTATGTCCCCGCACAAGGCAGCATAAGGGGAATGTCCCAGGTATATTTGTGAGTCAACTACAAGAAGCTTCCATATCACACATGCACTCATCTCACCCCACCATCAGCCACAAGTTTATCACAGGTCATATCCTTGCTGTTGGGAATGAGTACAGTATGACCCCCACTTCTGTATACCCACAGAATGCATCATGATGAAGAGGTGTCTCATACAGGTGTGTCCCTAGCTGTAAGTAGCACCCTGCCAGCATCCAAACCAATGGATTAATATGGAAAGGAACTATTGCCATTAACACCTCACACACTTACCCTGTCACCCCAGAGGTATCCAGTGGCTCGCAGCCTGGGAATGTAGTAGTAACAGAATGCACTGGCCTGCTACAGATGGCCTGCATCACTACCAAATGGCCTACAGTCCTCTGTCAAAGGCCTGTGCCTCACCCATAGTGCCAGTGTATGTTATCTCATGGGGTCCCAAGTAGCACCATAACACAGTCAACAGAACACAATTGCAAGGCCATGTTCACAAATCCCAGTAGCATGGCCACCATGTCCTACTGCATGAGCTGTGGATCAACCCCTAAATATTGCTGAGATGAAGGGACAACTATAGGGACACTTCTCAGATATTGCTTGCATAATGTTAGGAAAATGATAGACTAACAGAGTGGGGGGGGGTGTAGAAGCATGGACGTCATGGAGTGTGTGAAGTCTGAAACTCTGTGTGCCTATACTACACCTGCCTGCAAACCCAGTAATGGGTGGCTACAAACCTGCTCATAAACCACAATGTGAAGGGGAATTAACCAGATATGAGCCCTGCCTCTGGGTAACCTGGGTGAATCTGTACAGCTGAGAGGTATGGCCACAGCAGGATATGGCCATTCTGACACATTGATATATGTACAAGAAGGGGATCCTCAGCCACCATAGTACCAAGGTGCTGGACCATTAGCAGAGACCCAGCAACAAGAGTCTGCAGCTACCCCTCCAGAATGGCATGAGTGTGCAGGAAAATGTAGGCTGCAAACCACAATACTGGACACAGCTTCATTCATCTTGTATTTAGCAGGAAATAACTGTGAGCAAATAAGTGTATCTGTCAGTAGATGATGACATAATGCATCACAGTGTAAAACAGTACATATGTCTGAATATCTCTGGTAATGCCAACCATGTAACACAAGCAGCACAGACACAATAGTTACAGTATCCCACTATCTGTCACCCATTGTGACTCCATTTTGTCAACCTATCTACAGATATCCTGCAGCAACAGTGTGCTAGATGTAGAACATCAAACCCTGGACTGGAGTACAATCTAACACACTGGACTTGTATAAATGCCATTTTAATAAAACAAAGCCTTTGGGAACACAAATCCTTTAATCAGTGTATAAAAAAGTCAAAACTTCCATTTAAATGCTAAAGCAATGAAAACCACATGGTACAAGCCCCCCAATTAGAATGCAGACATAATTAAAACCAATCAACACATCAAAGAGCAATTCATATGGAGTTAAAGTGCACTTAATAGCAGCTTACCTAAGAAACATCTGCTTTAACCTCAAATCTTTAGCAAGGGGATTAGTTAATACTTTCCTTCTAATATCTGAATGATGCTCAATAATAGATAGATATTAGAAGGAAAGTTTTAACTAATCCCCTTGCTAAACTTGTTTTAGATAGTGGTCCAGATCATACATATAGGTCCAGAGCGATGCAAACTTTGGTAAAAAAATATAAGAGGAGGTGACCATAATAACAAGTTAGAAATGTTGGAGTATGAATGGGTCTTGCATTTGAATGGTGATTCTTCTCCTGCTTTAAACACAATGGTTACATTAAAAACAGTTTTGAGGTTAAAACAAATGTCTCAAGTAAGCTGCTATTAAGTACACTTTAATTCTGTATTAATTGCTCTTTGATGTGTTGATTGGTTTTAATTATGTCTATTCTAATTGGAGGGGCTTATCCCATGTGGTTCTGCTTGCTTTAGTATTTAAATGGAAGTTTTAACATTGTTTATACATTGATGAAGGGATTTGTGTTCCCGAAAGCTTTGTTTTATTAAAATAGTGTTTCTACAAGTCCAGCATGTTATTTTGTATCTGAACTGCTTGCTGTGCTTAGATTTATTTGCTGTAGATCTCTTGTGCTGGAATACAGCCTACATGGAATGGATTCACACACTCAATACAGATGGTCATACTGGGCATGCTCCTATACTTAGAGAAATGAAGCCCATGTCTGACAACACAGTGGACTATACATATCTGTCAGTCACAGATGTCTGTGCACTCACACACATCACATTGTACACTGTTCATGCTTTGCACACACATTGGATAGGAATAATCACACATATCCAAGGCCAGCATACTAATATGTCAAACATACACACACAGAGATGTGGGGAAGAGAGAGCCACAGTGACAGAGATTTTCATCATGAGGCCTATCCCACCCACCACATA
>NC_056744.1:271248511-271263511 GCF_019279795.1 Protopterus annectens
CCTCTGTCCCCCATGTCTGTCACCCTTTGCTCATATGTCATGCAGTAAGAGGTGGATATGTACAGTATACCATCATTTACTGACATAATTCCTGTGATATCAGACTGCCAGATATGTAATGTATAGGAGGCCTAATATTTGAGGACAAAACCTGGACATTCTGTTGTAGTCTGTACAGTAATGAGGTCTATGTACTTATGGTGAGTATTGGCAGAGTGTCTGTATTATGTAGCAGTGTATTGTGAATGTTAATTGGCCTCTGTACAGACTGGGGTCAATGTCAGTGTTCTTGGTCCTGTTCTGGTATTGCATGCTGCTCCAGTTTCTGATACCCTATCAGCCTATATGTTTGCAGGGCCAGACTTAGACATGCCCCATACATCAGACAAACTGTGAATTTGGTCAGTATATGTAGGGTTAGTGTGAAAGTGGCAAATATGATGACTTTTGTTCACACAGTCCATATACTGTGCTATTACTTAGGCTTACCATTATGTGACTGTGTTGAGATTGGTTGTGGGTATGAACTTTCACATTGGTGTCTGTTACTCCATGCTGTTACACACCTGTAGTGCCTGCTATATTTGCAATTACATGTGCATTCTCCCATAGGTAAATTGGGTTAGTGTTCTGGCAATCTGCCTGTAGTGTAGACAGTGCTTGGCGACATGCCTAGCAGCTTGGTGTATTTATTCTAGTGTGATGTTATATCCAGATATTTGCCATATGTACTGTTGCCGGGCCACCATATGTGTTGTGTATTTCTGACAAAGCTGTGGGCTGCTATGAAGATACGTCACTAACTAGTGGGAAGTATGTGGGCTTGGGATCTCTGCTCCTCTCCTCCAGTTAATGTGTTAGTACAGACAGGAGGGTGTGAATGCATCAACTGTGTGAGCTTATCTAGTCCAGTATTTGTGAAAAATCCCCATTTTTATGGCTTTAAACATCCCATTTGTTAGGCTTGTTCCACATTTTTGCACTAAGGAGTTATTTATTTATTTGCTTTTGTTAACCAGGAAAGTCCACTGGGCTGAAATGAGCCCATTTTCAGTGGAGGCGCGGGGAGAAAAGCTCCAAAAATGTGCATAATTAAAGATTATTTAGAGTTAATAACCACATTTAACAATATACAAGAGTAATAACAGCATTTAACAATATACAATAGAATAATATAGGAGTCAGAAGTGACACAGTAACATAGGCAATGTATAGCAACATTTTGTGGAAGACTCGGGTGCTTGGCAGGTATTCAATAGATCAGACAGATAATCTGCACTTACACAATTTTTACACACCATGTGAGGCAGGGTTTGGCACACTGTGCTGTGATTAAGGGTGAGTGCACAATAAGGAGAGTGATGAAGAGTGTGGGTATCTGAGAAATGAGTCAGGTTAGTAATCGGGTGACTGAGGAATTGAGGATCCTGCAAGGGCATAGCCAATGAGAGGAGAGATGTTGGTAGAGTGATTTTTTGAATGACTGGGCATTATTTATAGTCCATAGAGAAGGTGGAAGGGCATTCCAGAATTTACCTACAGTGAAAGAGTAAAGATATTGGCCTACAGGGAGTTTAGGTCTCTTAACTTGGATAAGTGATTGATTTTCATATCTTAGCAAATGGTTTGGTTGATAAAGAGTCAGAAGTGAAGCCAGGGCTGGGCATTTGGAGGAATTATAGATGAATTTGTGTGCTGTGGCTAGTTGTATGTAAGTTAGGTGTTGTGGGAGTTCTAGCCAATTCAGGGATTGTAATGAGTGACAGTGGTGGGAGGAATATTTTGCTCTAGTAACGAATTTAGCAATTTTGTTATAGCAGCTCTCCATTTTATTTTTTAATGATGATTGGATGTTTGTCAGAATGGGGGAACCATAGAGGAGAGAAGGTAGGAGAAAAGTTGGAGCAACTATTTTTCTTAGTAGAGTAGTTTAAAAAGTGTTTATGTCGGTAGAGGGTACCAAGTTTTTGGTGGTATTGTGGATGTATTGGTCAAAGGTTAAGTTGTCATCTAAGGTTATGCCAATTAACTTAGTTTGGGAAACTACCTCTAAGGCAGCCTTCTTGGAGGAGAAAATGATGAAAGATTTATTAATGGTGGTACTTTTTTGGGGCGTAAAGAGCAAGAGGTTTTGTTTTATTTGGGTTGAGGGCAAGGTGGTTATTTGTCATCCAGGTTTCGATAGTAGAGAAGGCATTCTGGGTGATGGTCAGAAGTTCAGTTTCAGAGTTACCAGACCAGATAATAGTAGAATCATCCACATATTGAACTACAGATGCATGAGTGAGAGTGGAGTGGAGTGAAAGTCATAAAAATACTGAACAGGAGGGGGCCTAAGATGGATCCTTGGGGAACTCTGGTAGAAGTAATGAGAAAAGGAGAGAAAGAGTGCAACCATTTGGTGGATTGTTGTCTGTTTGTGAGGTAACTGGTATACCTCCTGACTGACCAGATTGTTTCAGACTGTCCATGTTTATTGCTCATATTTCTTCGGTATTCCACAGGATCATTACTGTGATTTGTGTGGTACTTTACTATGATGATTTTATGATGTGTGTCAGTAACTGATGGCGTACATGTCAGTTTCAGAAGAACCTTCCTTCACAATGTGTATGTTGACACAACCCCTGTCACTCTAGCAACATTCTACATTTATAACTGCAATACATATATTACTTTCCCTTGCACTAAGAGGTTGACAGTTATTGTGCTTAGGTATGACTCCACTACATGTCATGGGCATATGTGTGTATGTATGTGTATATATATATATATATATATATATATATATATATATATATATATGTGTGTGTGTGTGTGTGTGTGTGTATGTATATGTATATATATCTACATATGTATATATATCTATATCCTTTTATGTGTAAACATGAGTGTTGTATATACCTTTTCAGATGTATCCCACCATATTAATCTGATATGTGTATATTTACATATAAGAACATGACTGTTTCAACACTATTTTCACTTACAAGTACTACATTGTAGTAGTCAAAGCAGTTGTTCACTGCTATTCATTATGTGTACTGAATGATATATTTGAAAAAGCAGCAGACATCATCATAGCTTAGTGGTTAAGTGCTGTGACTACAGTGTACCAGGTCAGGAATTCAAGACCTGCATGGGCTGTTTAGTTTGTTGCTGGGCAGAACAAGGGCTGATGGAGACTGGGTGATTAAGGTGCTTTAAAGTTACTTAGGTGGGTTTTCACAGGTTTGCACGATGGTAAGCACTGCTGACCTACGGTTAAACAAACACGCTCTTCCACTTTGTAGGTTTTGCTTACCAGTGCGCAAATCTGCTTAGCATTTACATTTAAGCAATGCTTACACCTTCTAAGCATAACTCAGTCCTGCTCACCAGTGATCACATTCCAGTCTGATAAAATAGGGTAATGACATTTTTAATAAGTGTATTTAATTCCATGTACATAACATGCTTCTATGTGCTGCCCTTACAATAGCAAGGGGTGTGGTATACTGCATGGGACATCTGAGTATCCATGGGTAATACCACAATCTTTTCTCTTTGTATGTGTTTCATACTTTGGTAGTATCCCAGGTTATAAGCAGTCACACTTGCATGTATTGTATCATTATGTCACTACTTTTAACAGTGTTTTTCCAAATGATGTGGACATCCTACAGAAGGGCCTCACTGAGACAGATGCCTGGTGTCAGAGCCATGGCCTCAATCTCAATGCCAAAAAGTGCAGTGTCATCCCCTTTGGTAAAAACTCTGTACCCATGAACTACCACATAGGCAGCAATCTACTTAACACCGAATGCATAAGAGACCTTGGGGCCCAGGTGGACAGTAGTCTCTCCTTTGATAGTCACATCACCACAGTAGTCAGGAAGTCCTTCTACATGGCACACCTCATCATAAAAGGGTTCTCATCCAGGAAAAAAGGTCATTGTTCCCCTCTACTCATCACTCATTAGACTCATTATAGAGTACAACGCCCCTTTTGGAATGTACCTCACAAGACATCTGCAGCAGCTGGAAAGGCCACAGAATTACCTCACAAAGAGGATTACTGGCCTCAAACAAATGCCTTACACTGACCACCTTAAAAAACTCCAGCTTTACTCCGTAGCATATTGCCTACTCTGAGGTGATATCTGCCTAACATATAAAGCTATGTCAAACCCAGAGCTGTTGGACATGCTACACCTAAAGAAATCCCAATCCCTGTGAGCTACACGCTCTAGGGACCTAAACCTTGTCACCACAATAAACAGGACATACTGGAGGGATAGATTCCTGTCCCAGAGACTTCCTATACTCTGGAACAAGCTACCCATCTATGTCAAGCAAAGTTCTTCATTAGCACTCTTCAAGAAAAAATCTTGATGAGTGGATGGGAAATAGGAAATACACCCCGGGGATCACTTCTGTGTCTCTGCTTGACAGTTGCACAGGAAAATAACTTTCTTGGGTGGCGTAAGCTATGGAACCTTGCTGGCTTGGCTTACGTAAGCCCTTGGGCCAATAGCCGAGTACCTACCTATGAACCTATGAACCTAAGAGTAGATTATAGATTGTAATACTAGAACCATACACCCCTGCATGCAAAGCTGGACTCTGAGTACTGACTATCGTGTCCTTGGTGTTTGAGCTTTATGTTTTTATGTATCTCCTATTGGATATCGATCTGATATGTTGGTATTAACTGTAGACTACCATGTTTTTAGGACATGTCATTGAAGACTGCTGTCATGTAGTAATGTCACACCTAGCAGTTTATGACATCTATCTGTCAAAACATTCATTCTAATGCATAACCTGTTGGCTAGCTACTTTCTGTCTGTCCTCTGTACAGATATGCAGATGTCAGGTATTAATCCTGGCTGCTTACATGATATCTCTGACACTGACATGTCTGTCCAGCTATGAATGCCACAGCTAGGAAACCCCACTCATTATGCAGCACATGCCATGGATAACTCAACCAGACTTCCACAGTCAACAGAACATGTTTGGGTACAGGTCCCTAACCCAGACACTGGCCATGCTATGTAATATATGTTGCATACATGTCAAGTGGAGCACCTCACTGGCCCTCTTCAAGAGAAAAACAAATGAGTGGATGTTGAATTTAATTGTTACCCTGGGGATCACTCAAGTGGCATCAGTTGATAGATGGCCTGTTGACAAATGTCAGGTTGCATGATACCATACATTATAAGGTATGGTGATGTTGCTGACATTAGGAGAGCTATGGCAAAACCCTCACCCTACTATCCATGTGGCATATGCAATACATATTTATCCCTGGAGTAGCAATTAGATAGACAAGGGTTTGTATTGCAGTCCTGGTCAGTGTGTGATTGTGGGTATGTCAGAGCATTATCATTGGTTTCAGTGAGTACAATATCCAATGTGGGGTGGGGGTGCTGGGTATACTGTCTTTACACCATGATACCCCCAGTACATGTCTCAACATCCACTGTATTAGGACCGTTGTCACCATCAGTCATACAGGTAATTGATGACACTATCCAGCCCAATAATGCATGTGCTGTGTGCAAAACCTCTAACAGTATGGACTCGCTGACAAAGTAGTCAGCACTACTAAACCCAGGTCTGTCAAATGTGTCTATGACTGTATATGTTTGTCATTGTGTATATGACGGTATGTTTTACTGGGATCACTACATAATCTCTAAAGTTTGAAATACCGAATTTCAAACTTTTAAGACTATATAGCTGAAACCCCTAATTACTGAAAGACCAGAAGGGCGAATTTCAAAATCCTAATCATCAGGGGTTTGACATCCATGCTTCTGATGTTGCCGTATGCTGGAAGGTCTGGTAAGTATCTATGTTTAAATGTGTTAGTTAGGGATTTAGTGTGTAGTGATGTGTGTGTGCGAATGTAGGTGTGTGGTGGTGTTTCGTGTGTTTGTGTATGTAGTGCGACCTTGGAGTTAGAATATTTAAGTAGGGGGGTGTGCAGGGTGCAGGGGGGCTTGCCCCCCTGCTTGTCTGTAGTTTAGGCCTGTGTGTTTGTGTTCTGGGGAAGGTGTGTGTATGTGTGTGGTGTATGTTGAGTGTAGTTTTCGGTAGTTTGAATTTTGTGGTCTTGATGTTTCAGTATTTTAATGTTTCGGGTATTTGGTCTCGGGATGTTGGGCATCGGTAGTTTGGGTTTTGGGGATTTAGTAGTGGTTCCGTCTTACTATGTATTGTCCATTAATATCCAGTACATTCCCCATTACCATACTACAAAGTCTTGTGCTGTTGTCCACTTTACAGGAAGCTCGGGACATACCTCACCCTACAAGCTCTGTGGTGTGTGCAATTAAGGCCAAACAAATTAGTAGCAATAAGTACCTAGGTAGGGAATCTACTCTCAGTGATGTCGAGTAAGTGTGTGTGTATGTGAAGGGATCTACTTCAGTTTGCAAAAGATATATTTCCCAGGAGATCATTTGTCCAAGAACTAACTGGAAAAAGGTAACATTTCAAAGCAATCATCTTGTGGAGATTCATTCCATCAAAACTAGTGGATGTGTAAATGCCCTCTTCCCCACTGTACAGCTGTACAGCGATATTGGAGTTGGTATATATATATATATATATAGTTGGGTGTGGTTGTTGTGGACACAGCCACCCACATTGGGGTTATTGTTGTGCGTATCCCCCCCGCTTAGTGTGCTGTTATACTGTACAGTTTAAGCGGTTAAGTAGTAGTTAATCGCACTATGTGTGGTTCAACGCCACCCCACAACCTCCAAAGTGGGGGGCTGTGCCACCCACACCAGCACACTTATGTTAACCAACTCCAGGATTGCACTGGATTGGGGAAGAGGACATATACCCTGCCAGTACCATTTTCAATTACATTAAACTGGTGGAATTATTATTTACTGATGTGATGTTTTGGCAATTTGGTCTTGGTGGAATTACATAGGCCAAAAGGAGTTCTCAGCAAAATGAACTACATAAATGTGAGCAGTATTTTGTGTATTGCATCAACAGAAAAGCCTCTGTGTGTGTGTGTTATTCACAAACATTTGGTGTGTGCCACCCAATACACTTACCTTTGTCCACTGTAGAATATCTGCTTACATCAGCCACCATGGACTCACCTGTATATACCCCTCAGACCTATCAGCCATGTGGCACATGCAGTAACTGTTATACAGACCTGTTACTTGTGTTCAGCTGTACTTGGAATATGACACAGTCAATGTGTCACCCCAGTGCTACACCACTTGTAGGAAATGACAGCAGACCAACATCCTCCTGACACACAGACACCTATAACACAAACAGAATACATTATGGAGACCACAATCAATCAGTGTTAATAACAGCTATAATGCATCATGGCTAGACAGCTACACACCCTGATGTGTAAGCATCAAACATTCCAGCTGACAACATGTTAAACAGCATTACATTGCTAAACTTTAGTACATTCATCCTGTGCATCAGAACCATATTATCATGCCCCTGCATTGATGGTATGGGTGACAGGGATGTGGCACAGGTATCATCTTATGCACAGGGTGTGGGTTTTCCAAAGGCCTAGGCTAAGCCATTTGACATGTGTGTGGGTTAAGGGGTTCTTTATTAAATGGTCTGTGCAGATGTGGTGTGTGCAGGTATGGAGGTGCCCTAGCTGTGCTGGTGATGTGTGTGTGTGTGTGTGTGTGTGTGTGTGTGTGTGTGTGTGTGTGTGTGTGTGTGTGTGTGTGTGTGTGTGTGTGTGTGTGTGTGTGTGTGTATGTGTGTGTAGGCACAGTTCTGCCATGTGGCTGCCCTATACAGGTGTATGTTGGACAGCTGTGGACCATACATGGCATGGTGTACAGTTCACCGGACATGGGAACTGCGCCTGCCAGGGGTTGCGCGGGCACTACCAGGCAGAAGCCAGGATATGGTACTCTCCCCCAATGATGACAGTTGTCTGCTGGATCTGCATCCCTGTTTGGACCTGGTCAGACCACATGCATGTGGCCTGCTGCATTGTGGTGTGGGCAGCACCCCCCTGCAGTGCTGGTGCTGGTACTGCCACTAGGGGATCAGCCATGAGATGTTACACATCCACGTAGATCGTAGTGTATGGGCACTATGACTCTATGCGGGGATGTGGTGAATAAAAGTGGGATAGCAAACAATGGCACTGATTCAGCCCCTGACAACCCTGCTTGTGCCTCACTATGACTATCATCATTGTCAGAGTCAGCATGGACACTAACATCAGTTTGTCTGCAGGAGGACCATGACCCACCTCGCCACCTGTGAGGGCTAGACAAGAAATGTAAATTAAGACATGTACATTATGGTTTATTCACACACACACACACACACACACACACACACACACACACACACACACACACACACACACACACTTACAGGTGAGGTGGCACAAAGATATTACACAGACCTCTCATTACCCAGCAGTCAACATGCATTACATCTGTCACTCAACAGCATGCACTGCAGCCATACTCAATCCTTATTACCAATGTTATACATCTCTTGATGCATGAGTTGTGTTAATAAGTGATGCCACTTTCCCTGGACACACTGCACCCATGTACACAGTATTGCTGTGCACCTGTACAGCACACTGGCATGTACTTTGCACCATACCTCACAAGTGTACAGACCATTTCTGAATGTGTATATGTGTGGTAGTTATGTTTTCTCTGTTGTTGACAGCCCCTATGTGTTTGACACATACCTGGGATGATATGAGGACTGATGTCTGTTAATGCCTGACTTTCATTTGCAGATATCATCAGCAGCAGTGCATGTGTGTGCAATAAAATCCAGTTACACTGACAACCTTCAAAGATTAACATGGATATGAGGGGAGTACACACCTTTGTTGGCATGCCAGACTATTTTATGATATGCAATGAGGCCACAATACTGCATTTGTTAACATTACACACACCCGATATGTGAAGTATGACCTGTGCAATCCAATGCAGTATCAAACAAATGTGTTAGTCATGCAGATTCTGAATGAGATACATACAATATGTGGGTTGCATAAGTGTGCACACCCTTAACATGATGGTTTGTTGAAGCACCTGTTCAGTGAACTACAGCAGTCACTTCCTGGAAGGGGTATACTAGCATGGCCCATCTTCACTTGCCATTATTTGGTCAGGCTGCCCTACACAGGTCCCCCAACTCTGCCAGATTGCAAGATCAGCTCATGTGCACGGCCCTTGGAGGTCACACATTGGCTTCAACATTGCTGTAGAGTCTGGGTTATGTTAGGCACAATTCATAACCTTGGCAGTGCTCAGATACAGCCATTCTTAGTGAGCTTTGGATGTATGCTTCAGTTCACTGTTGTATTTCAGACTGACACCCCTCCCCATCCTCAGCCTTATTGCAGATGCCTGACAACTATGGGCCACATATGAGTGTTATTTTGAAGTGTTCCAAATTCCAAACACCATGTCTGCCAGCCTAGTCCCAGCTAATGAACAGCAATCTTAAAGATGTACACTGGCAACAGTAAGCTAAAAATTGGGGTTGGTGGCCCTGAGGTGGAGTGAGCTGTTGCTTCTGCATCACATGTATCTTTATGAATACTGTTTGTAGGTTTGAGCCTTGGTCTCATGATGCCATTACATATTGCAACACATGCCTTTGGGCAACCTGATGTTATGCTTAAGCTACCTGTAGAGAGCCCTGGATGACATTTCATGTGGGACAACTCTTCGATCTGATTACCCTAACCCATTGTCCACACTTATGCAGAATCCAGGCAATTGTAGACACAGGTACTACACAGGCAGTACTTGTTAGACATTCCTGCAAGTCCCTCAGTGTTGCTGTATGTTTCTGTGCAGCCTCCATGACAAGAATTGTACAGGTTATGGGTCACATTTCAGGTGAGAAACATTTTGACATGACTTTCTGTGGTCTCATTGGCATACAGCACAGAGACCTGGCATTCCAACAGGGGTGTGTACACTTTGATATCTTGTTTATATGGGTGTTGATATAGCTGTTAGTGGTAGGCATGGACAGAGGGTCATAATACAGTTGTACACTTCTCTGATTACTAACTGATAAGCATGCCTACTGTAGTACCCATATCAGTGGCATGGCAATGCAACAATCAGTAGCAGTACACATTTTATTTTATTGCATGCAGTGATAGTGATATTACACACATGTGCAACATGCACATCCTATTTTCTGGACTGCTTGTGACCCATGTTATTACTTCTGTTCCTTTCAGCTGAACAAATGCAATCATACACATGCTCAGGGGATACCTGGTATACATTTGTGTTCGATGTGGGTTTTGCACACTGTATTTACAGTATTGCAGCTCAATCATACATCTCAACCTGTTATACCAGGACTTCTAGGCATTGGTCCATATCACTGGGTGACAACAAGGAAATCAATTTTGATACTGTATTAATATAGCTGACATAACACAAGTATACGTGTATGTGACTACAGATATCTGTCACAACTGTGAACATTGTCCAGCAGAACACTGTGCAGTTGAATGTTATTAATTCAATATATCACATGCAGTTTAGCACTCACATCTGCAACAGTGCTTTACTATGCTCATGCTCTATATAGTTATCCTAGATCTACAATACAAACATGTATAATATTCCTATTCACAAGTAACATATGGACATGAGCAACATCCCATTAACTGGCCTAGTAGTGGCACAGACACAACTGTCTGACAGACACTCTAGTGTTTGCCATATTTGAGCTGTCCTTGCCCAGGATGTGTCAGGCTCCTCAGCTGTGACCCAACCTATCCACCTCTTAGAGCATCACATGCGGACAAAGCCTAACATTAGGGGGAGATATATATAGGGACAGATCATAGATATGCCTATTACAAACCTATGACGTTTGTATTATGATACAGTTTGCATTACCATGACTGCTCTGAAGGTGGTGGGGTCTGAAACTCATGTGTCTGTCATTACTTCATTACTTCCATCTCCAGCTATTTGCCAGACTAATATAGATATTTGGAGGAACTGAACAAACACTATGATGGCTACATCATGACATTCTGCACAGTTGACAGTTATGGCCCACTGCAGACAGAGCCAGCTGCTATGTCCATAGCAGTTATTTAGCAGGACATCATTACAGCAACTATTGATTGCACATATGCATCTTTCATAATCATCTATACCATTATTACAACTACTGGGATTGAGTTGGTTTGAATAGGTTGCAGCATGGCTTTTGTAGGTGATGCTCATGTTCAGGTGATGATGGCCTGTACACAAATCGCTGTTCCCCACTTGCTAATTGCATGCAGGCAGCTGTGCAGTTCTTCCAATAGGCACTGCCATAGCAACCCACTACTATAAATATCTACATCATATGGATGCCCCTTTACCTTGCCTGTATGGAAAATATCCTTCATGTTTGGGGACAGCAGTGTTGCAGAGAGCAGATAGGAATACCTCTTACTACAAGACTTGTAGACACAGGCCAGCTACATGTTTGTATAAGGTTCCAGATCTAGGGACAGTGTGTGAGTATTGCTATTATATGCATTGAATACTGCTAGTTTTACAGGGTTTGTGTGTACATGCTAGTTTTGTATGGAATGCAGTCTGTCTGCATAGCTCTCTACTGTGGGGCTATCCATATGATGACCAGAGATTTGGCTGTTATGTTTTGTCTGTTCCACACACAGGTCTTGTCCTTGACAAATCAGCGGCATTCTGTCTGTAGATTTCTATCAGTACATGGCAACATCCATCTGTGTTTCTGACTTTATATTTCACACTAAAGGTATGTTTTAACTGATCCTGTAACACCAGCAACTTTCACAGTGTATAACAGCAATATTTCAAATATGGCCCTGTGTTTCATCCTCTGTCCTCCACTTACAAACCAGGCTTTGTCCAGATGTCATGCAATAACAGGTTGATAGGTATGGTCTATCATTTAGTGCTGACATTCCTGTTGTCTTTCCAGTGATGTTGTGGACTCCTACACATGTTGAGGGGTAGGGGCCATATATATCAGGGCTACAACTGTATAAAACATGTGATCCTGTAGAGTCAAGAGGTCAGTGTATAGAAAATGCTGTTATATGCCCTTGTAAGACATTTTATGGGGAGGGCTGTTAAATGTTTTTAACCTGGGCTGTTGGAACACGTGAGGGATATTACTAATAAGAAACATAAAGGTATATGGCTGTACATTTCCATACATTCCACCAGTGGTGAGCTAGAGCTTACTGTTCACAGGTTCATAGGTTGGTACTACGCTATCAGCCCTAGGGCCTATAGAATCCTTGTCATCACAATTCCCTGGCAATTTCTTCCCACACTATTTACTTCCCTGGACCCCTGTCTAGTAGGGCGACTGACGTGATCCCTGGGGTGAATTTCCTTTCTCCCATCCAATCATCAAGGTTCCTTTTGAAGAGGGCCAAAGAGGTGCTCTGCTTGACATGTATGGGCAGTCTATTCCAGAGTCTGGAGAGTCTCTGGGTCAGAAACCTATCCCTCCAGCATGTTTTGTTTATTGTGATGACAAGGTTTAGATCCCTGGAGTGTGTGGCTCTGAGGGATTGGGATTTCTTTAAGTGTAGCATGCCCAACAGTTCTGGGTTTGATATGGCCTTGTATGTTAAGCAGAGATCGCCATGGAGTAGACAATATGCAACAGAGTATAGCTGGAATTTTTTAAGGCGGTCAGCATAGGGCATCTTCTTTAGGCCTGTGATTCTTTTATTGAGGTATTTCTGTGGCTTTTCCAGTTTTTGCAGATGTCTTGAGAGGTACATACCAAATGGGGCATTATATTCTATAATGGGTCTAATGAGGGATGTGTACAGTGGGACAATGACCTCCTTTTTTCTGGGTGAAAATCCCTTAGTGATGAGGTGGCCACATAGAAGGATTTCCTGACTGTTGTGGCAATGTGGTTATTGAAGGTGAGACCACTGTCCACCTGTGTCCCTAAGTCTCTTATCACACTTTCGGTGTTTAGTGTACTGCCACCTATGTGGTAATTCACAGGTACATTTTTTTCCCCAAAGGGGATAACTATACATTTCTTGGCATTGAGCTTGAGCCCATGGTTCTGGCACCAAGCATCTGTTTCTGTAAGGCCCTTTTGTAGAGTATCGACATAATTTGGGTATTCAATAATGGCTCCCAGTTTGCAGTCATCTGCGAACTTTGTTAGCCAGAGTCCCTTAGTGTTGGCCTGTACTTCAGAGAAGTAGATGCCAAACAAGAGAATTCACAGGACTGAACTCTGAGGTACTCCACTTGTCACTTGTCTGGAGCTGGATTTGGAGTCAGCTACTTTTACAGTGTGGGTTCTGTCAGAAAGCAGTTGGCAACACATCGAGTGACGTGGGGATTAATGCCCAGCTTAGTAAGTTTATCTATGATTCCAGAGTGGGGGATGGTGTCACAGACCTTGGCGAGGTCCAGATAGGCTGTGTGGACTGCCTTACCCTCATCCACGGCTCTGGAGAATGATTCAAAAAAGTCAATCAGGTTCAGGAGACAAGATCGGCCCTTCATGAACCCAAACTGGGTGGGGTCCAGTGTTTTAACTTTTGTACTACTTGAAGGCTTAAGCCTAGACAGCAAAGTATCTCATTTTTTCAGATTACTGTATCATACGTTTTCATTGAGAGTTGCATTAATTTCTTTGTTTAGAAGTTCCATGATAATGTGTTCCATGGCCTTGCAGATCAGGCTCATCAGACTGATGGGGCGGTAGTTCCTGAGATCCAAGGTGGATCCCCCCTTGTGGAGTGGGATAACTGCAGCTGTGCGCCACTCATTGGGCATGAAGCCTGAGGTGAGGGTATGATTAAACATGACACTTAGGTGAGGTGCCAGTTCATTTTATAGTTTATGTAGTACACTGCCCGGGATGTCATTTGGTCCCATGGATGCTGTATTCCTACCTTTGGAGAGTGTGTTTATTACCTGTGTGACTGTTATTACTGGAATTTGACAATCTTCCGGTATTGAGATGGGTGATTTAGGGGGTGAGAGGGGGTAAAGTTGGCACTGAATCAATCTGCCAGGATATTGGCAATATCCTTGGGATCAGTATATTTAATGCCATTCTGCTGTAGCTCAGAGTAGATCTGAGCATTGCCATTTAGATTGTTGACATAGCTATAGAATGCCTTGTGGTTGTCTTTGGAATCTTTGGCAATTTTATTTTTGTAACTAGCTTTGGAGGATTTTATGAGGGATCTCAGCTTCTTACTGAGGCTGGTAAGGGAGTTTTTTTTTGCATCCTGGGATTTTCCTCTTTTTTGCAACAGTTTCTTCCTTTTGTTGTAAAGTTTGTTTATGGCAGGGAACCACCAGATTGGCTTCCTTTTTTTGGAGGAGAGCATCTTGGTTCTATTTGGGATGGTGCGATTCATGCATGAGTGGATGTGCTCATACAGTGCCTTAGTGTAGGACTCAGCAGTCAAACTTTCAGTTCCCGTCTGCATGGGTGTAATGAAGTTTGTAACTTCTGACTTGAGTAGCATGAAGTTGGTTTTGGAGAAGTTTGTTATGGACATTAGCTTATGGTCTTATCTGACCAACGAGGGGGTGACCATAAGTGTGGAGCGTCGATTTCCCATGTAGGTAATCACCAGTTCTAGGATATTGGAGCCCCTGGTGGGACCATGGATTAGTTGATCCAGGGCACTGGAATTTATGAATTCCAAGAACCATTGGGCAAAGGTGTTGGTACACAAGTAGTTTTCACAGTTAATGGCAGGGTAGTTGAAATAACCCAGTATTAAGGTGTTTGGTTGTATATTAATATTTTACGGTATGTTTAAAAAGGTGTAGTGAGAATCTTGGGGCATGGTGGGGATCTGTAGCAATCTACAGTTTGGATTGAAGTCTTACCTAGTGTTAGTTGCACCTGGAGAATTTCAGACTTATTGTGTTGGGCAACTAACCTGGGCAACTACACTGCCTTCAGTGAGATTTTTTGCAGTGAGAGATTTGC
>NC_056744.1:271268511-271271011 GCF_019279795.1 Protopterus annectens
ACAAAAAAAGACCACAGTGAAAAACTTCTCAAAAGCTGATTTCACACTTCTAAAAACTAGTGTGGTCTCCTTTAAGGCCCCTGAGCCAGTGGTAAACATTACTCAAACCGCTGAATCACTTACAAATGCCTTCTACCAGCACCTACAGGACTGCATGGATCAGGCAATCCCAAACAAAACTAAGACTCTCTGTACCAAAGGCAAGCGTCCAGTCTGGTGGACCCCAGCCATAAACAAGCTCTACAACAAAAGGAGGAAGCTACTACAAGATAGAGCAAAATCCTTGAAAGGTAAGACACCTTTGATCATTATAAGTAAAAAACTAAGAGCTCTCATAAAACCATCCAAGGCAAATTTTGAGAGAAAAATCGCCAAGGACTCTAAAGACAATCATAAGGCCTTCTTTAGCTATGTTAGAAACCTAGGAGGAAACTCCCAGATATGCTCAGAATTAGTTCAAAATGATGTGAAAATTACTGAACCTACACACATTGCTAACATACTGGCTGACAGGTTCAGTGCAAACTTCTCCCCCTCCCCAAAAGGAGAGATATCTATTCCAGAGGATTGTAGCCCCCAAACATCTCCAACGCCCAGGTGAGAACTGCCCTCACTAAGGCAAAAAAACACAGCATCCATGGGACCGGATGGTGTCCCCGGCTGTGTGCTTCATGAACTCAACGAGGAATTAAACCCACAGTTAGGACAGCTGTTTAATCTTAGCCTAACCTCAGGATCGTACCCAAGGAGTGGCGACGCGACTGTGGTCCCACTTCATAAGGGCGGTGCCTCCACAGACCCTGGAAATTACCCCCATTAGCTTGACAAGCCTTATCTGCAAAGCCATGGAGAGGATCATAATGGAACTCATAAATAAAGACATAGGGAACTTGCAGACTTTGGATCCAACCCAGTTTGGCTTTGTCAAGGCAGATCCTGCCTCTTAAACTTGGTTGACTTTTCGAGACAGTCACCAAGGCCATTGATGAGGGAAAGGCAGTCCATACAGCCTACCTCGACCTGGCAAAGGCCTTCACACAATACCCCACTCAGGTATCATCGAAAAACTCATCAGCTTGAATGTAAACCCATACATCACAAGATGGGTTGCAAACTGGCTAAGCGACAGAACCCACAGGGTCAGAGTTGCTGGAGCCATGTCAGACTCAAAGCCTGTCACAAGTGGTGTCCCACAGGGCTCAGTCCTGGGTCCACTCTTGTTCGGCATCTACTTTTCTGAAGTACAAGCAAACACAGGAGGTTATGGCTGACAAAGTTTGCAGATGACTGCAAACTGGGCGCCATAGTCGAAAACACATCTGACACAGATATCCTCCAGAAGGGCCTCACAGAAACGGATAACTGGTGCCAGAGCCATGGCCTGAAGTTAAACGCCAAAAATGCATAGTCATACCCTTCGGGAAAAACAAGGTTACCCCTAGCTACCATATAGGTGACAATCCACTGAGCACAGAAAAGTCATCAGGGATCTGGGGACCCAAGTTGACAGTAGTCTTCGTTTGACACTCATGTTGCTAAAGTAGTTAGGAAAACCTTCTATATCGCCCACCTGATCATGAAGGATTCACATCTAGATCAAGGGAGGTCATCGTCCCCTGTACTCATCACTCATTAGACCTATGATTGAGTACAATGCCCGTTCGAATGTATCTGACCAGACACCTGATGCAGCTTGAAAGGCCCCAAAAGTTCCTCACCAAAAGGATAAAGGGTCTCAAAAATATGTCTTATGCTGCCCGACTGAAAGAACTCCAGCTTTATTCAGTCTCATACCGCTTGCTCAGAGGTGACCTGTGCCTGACATATAAGGCCATGTCAAACCCAGATTTGATGAATATGCTTCACCTCAAAAATCTAGATCCCTCAGAACCACAAGGGCGGAGACTTAAACCTTGACACGGTTATAAATAGAACGTGCTGGAGGGACAGATTCATCACCCAGAGACTCCCTATGCTGTGGAACAAAATCCCGGTACATGTGAGGCAGAGCACCTCGCTGGCCTTGTTCAAGAGGAATCTTGACCAATGGATGGGAGATCGCAGATATACCCCAGGGATTACTTCAGTGTCACTGCTTGACAGAGGCACAGAAAAATGATAGGCATAGTTTTTATTCAAACTAAAGGGGTGGCGAAAGCCACATAACTATGGGCTAGGCTTATAAATGCCCTTGGGCAGATAGCCTAGTATGAACCTATGAACCTATGAACCTAAGATATATACATATAGATATATACATATAGATATATACATATAAAGATATATATATATATCCTGCACAGGACCAGCATGCATAAACCCATGATTTTTGAGAACATTGTTAAAGGACAAGCTATGAGGCTGTCCACACTGTCTTGTGATGATGGACAGTTTAGTGCAGAATTGAATGAACTGAAAACAGGTTTGTTATGTAGAGGTTATTGTCCATCTGAAATTTCCAGGGTTTATTCTAACATTAATTCTCTCAGGGACACTAGAG
>NC_056744.1:271276011-271293167 GCF_019279795.1 Protopterus annectens
TGGAATTTAGAACTTTATTGTTAGGCAATTACACTTTTATTTAAATATGACCTATATGAGACTATTACTGTCGTATTGTCTAGTTTATTCAGTAGAAACCATACACATGTTTATACTGCCAGGTGACATTTTACTCCTTTATATTTATTTGGTATGACTACTACAAGCAGGATTGTTACTCATCAGCCTCATGACACAACCTTTGCAACCTGCTGGCATGGGCTTCCTGGTCTACAGCCGGTTCAGCTGGAGCTTTAATGAAAATAGAGAAATATTTATGCATACCTATCCATCACATACACAGGCTGGACTTTGGTAAACTGTTATTTCTATGAATACTTACACACTGATGGGACATCTCCCCTCTCTCTTGCTTCTTGGACCCACTGTTCCAAGAGCTCCCTCTTCCTCCATTTCAAGTCAGCATAGAGTGCCAGACCTGCTCAACAGTCTGAGGGATACTAGTGGCATTGGTGAGATCATGGTAGAGACTTTGCCAGGCTTCTGCTTTATAATGGGAGCCCTGGTACTGGTCCTGCAGCAGTCTCATGTCATGTTCTTTTACCAGGAGTCCTACCATGATCTTGGACTCCTGTATGTCCCAGAACTGCGCCCAAAAGAGCATGCCCACTCTAACACCTGCCATGCTGCCTACAGTGGAGAGCTACAACCAGTAATGAGCTGTATTTCTACCTGCAGGGTTTAAATACGGCTGATTTCTTGCCCTTTGCCATGATTGGATGGTATTGAAAATGCTGAGCTAAGCTATGGGCCAAACCTGCTTAGTTATGGTTGGCAGCGCTTAAAGGGGCAGGTTCAGCATTGCTTAACAATGGGCAAATCCACTTAGCTGGGCTATTCATTGCTTAGTATTCATATGGACACAGTGCTTACACCCAGTCAGAATACCTGTGCAATGCTTAGCATTGCTTATGTTTTATTATATTGGTCTAACACTTGTATTGGATTGATATATCCTTCATTACATAATATAGATTTATTTACCTTCCCTGACATCCCCAATGTGCTGTAATTAATTTATTCTTGTGTGACTATACTATATGGGGCACTTGTGTTTATATGGGGGTTTCACTTCTTTATTACACTGACACCTCGCACCTGAGCCTAATACACTACCCTGATTGAGAAAAAGAAGTTACTTCCTACATAAATATACAAATAAATTACAATTGTAATGTTTACATACACAAAATGTAAATGGCTTCGGTAAAGCTCGAACCATGAATGATTACATGCAAGGTGGAAGCTTTAACCACTAAACTATTACTCTTATGCTTATGTTGCATGTCTATTGCTTTTTAACCTATTCTGCTGTTTCAGCTGGGCTAAGCGTAGCTAAGCAACAGGCTCACCCACGTAGCTATGCTTATACTTTATTGTATATCTAAAAAAAAATGTATTTTTTAATTTGTACCCTTCAGTACATCCATGCTAATGCTGAACCTATTATTCTAGCAACTTTCTGGCTTTGTAGGGATGATTGCCCCTTATGGGTTTCTACAGATTCCTTACTCTGATGGGTTGGGAGGTGTGTGCTATGTGCTTATGCTAAACCTGTTATTCTATCAACTTTCTGGCTTTATTGGGCTGATTGTCCCTTATGGCTTTGTCCAGATTTCTTCCCCTGATGGGTTGGGGGTGTTATGAGCATTCTCACTTGTTTTAAATTGCCATACTGCAATTCTAGTGTGCAAGGGCCATGTATCTTGTGAAAGCACTGCTCTCAGACATGCTCCCTGCGTTCATACACATTTCCATGTACATATTGCAGCACAGCTTCATGTATATGCATGGTGCGCTGCCATGCTGTACAGGAGCAGTCCCTTCTGTACAGGAATAATTTGAATCCTGGGGAATGCTTTCATGGACCTGCTGCAAAGTCCATCTGAGTGATGTTTTCAGAAAGCTAACATGGTTCAAGAAACTTTTGCAGGGACTGGGGCACTTTCCAAGCACATAGCTTCACAGGGTGGGGGTGGGGGTGGGGATCACATGCCATTGCATTGCCCAGTGTAGTATCACTCTTGGTTGAAAAGAAGTCTTCTTCTTCTTTCGGCTTTTCCCAGTTAGGGGTCACCACATCGAATCACCTGTCCACTCATGATTAGCAGTGGAGTTTTACAGTGTCGAGTTGCCCGCCCAGTGCCCAACCTTCCACAGAAGGCACACACATGCACACACTCATGCCTAGGGCCAATTTTAGAGTGTCCAATCCACCTACAGCTTGTCTTTGGCATGTGGGAGGAAACCGAAGCACCCAGAGGAAACCCATGTGACCACAGAGAGGACATGCAGACTCCACACAGAAAGCACCCCAGCCAAGAATTGAACCAGAGAACCTCTTGGTGTGAGGCAGCAATGCTAACCACTGCACCACCGTGGCCACCTCCTGGTTGAAAAGAAGCATACAAGTAAAACTATGTAGTCATTTGTCTCACCAGTTATCAGGACAATAACGAAAGAGTCATTAACAAGATCTATGCATGTTAGCACTCTGAAATTTAGTAGGGATGCAGAACTAATAGTGCCTGCTGATGTAGTTACATCACTTTTTTTTCTAAATTGTAAAGCATGCATTTTAAAAGTTTTTTTTTTTTTCAAGTCTGCTCACTTGTTTTCCCCAGTGCCTCAGCAAACTGCTTGATACTGTTGCATAGTACCACCCTCAACAACGCTTTAAAAAATACAGTTTTTCATTTCATTTTTTTTTTGTATTGATACACTCATTGTTAAACGTATTTAGGGAAATATTTTTGAAGCATCTCTTGTGCATTAAGTACATATGCAAGAATAATGTAGTGGTTCTTTTAAAGCTGGTTCATTTCAATGTAATAGTAAAATTTCAATGAACTCATATGAACTCTTTGGAACTTTAAGTGGAAATATATATTTGTGTGTTTGTATTGGAGTTTGAGTCTGCCAACTAATTTATAGTACTTAAACTAGATTGTTTTTGTTTTAGAATCTGTGCTTTTTTTTACAAACAGATCAATGATATATACAAGTCACCGAGACAGAAAAGAATGTATGCTCAGCATCACTGAAATGTCAAGTGAATGTCAGACGGACAGTCATGATTTATTTTATCGATTTAAGTTGTATAACAACTAATGATCTGAATTGTTAAAAAACAAGAAGATATAACTGTTATTCCATATTTTCTGAAATTTTAATATTTTTTTAATATAATTTAAGTCTTTGCCTCCAGGAAATTTTGTTAACTGAAACAACCTCTTTGGCTTAAAGAACAGAAACCGTAACTTTACATGTAAAACAGCAGAGAACTGTATTCATTCTTTAGTAGTCAAATAATTGGATTTTATGTAACACCTTTTTTTTTTGTGAAAACAAAAACTGCATTCTTCTTGTAAGAAACTTTTAGTAAACCCATGGTGTTATAGGTGTAATTTGTGTTATGTGTCATTAAAAACAGACAGCATTTAATAATTACAGAGCTCTTTCCCAACCTGAAAAAAAGCAACAGTACTGACTAAATCACAAAGGCCACATCTCAGCACGTTTCTATAAGTACAGCATTTGTCAGTATTAATATTTTCATTTAATCACTCATTCATTCATTTAAATCAATTGAAAATGCACAGTAGCTGACCTTCCATTTTTTACATATGCTTTGGCAAGAGGTGCTGACTTAGAACATAATTCCAACCAAACTGAGCCTTGAAATAATTGATTATATCCAACTATGTTGTTATGAAAGTTGGTATCATATGTATTCAAGTTTACTATGCATGCTTCTGGATATCTAATAGATGTCAAATCAATAATTAATAAGTCAGGCCTTTTTACTAAAATATGTAGTACATTGGTAAAGTAGTTTTTCCACATGCTGTGCTTAACACATCTGTAATTTCCTATTCATTAAAATTAAAGTTAATCAATATCATATATAAGATTGATTTGCCAGCTAGGTGGAAGCAGGACAAGAAGTGGTTAAATAATAATATAATAATGAAATGTCTATGTAGTATTACAACTACTTTCAGATACTAGAAAAAAAATCTTACAATCGTTTAGAAAATATGGCAAAGTGGTAAAGATTTTTCTATAATAGAGCATGTGTGAGCATGTTCTATACATGCAAAATTGTAAAGGACCAACCACCAAGAAATGTTTGCATAAATGTTACAACACCAACCAATCTGGCTTATTTCAGTGGTGTACTTATTGATGAAAGACGTGATGCTAGGGTATTTATTTCAGTAGACTAGTTATTAATGACTGTCATTAGGTATTATAGCTATAATGTAATATATCACAGTTTATCTGATGTGCTTTAAATGTTTAAAATTGTTCTCAAAATATTATACATATTCTAGGAATTTCATTAATTCTTTAATAGCTAACTGTTTTCAACCTGGATAAGATCTGACTGTCGAATACTTGTTTTAAAAAATAATCAATGAGGTTCGGCCACACAAGTTCTGCAGGGAGAAATCACAAAAACAAGAAAGCACAATTTGTGTAACATTTATATATTGTTGTCTTTCGGCTTTTCCCGGTTAGGGGTTGCCACAGTGGAACTCCGGTCCGCTAATGATTGGCAGTAGATTTTCACAAACGCTGAGGTGCCAGCTTGACGTTCAACCTTCAGCGAAGGCACGCCCATTTACGCATGTCTTTCAAACGCCCACCCAACCATGAGGAGGACATGCAGACTCCTCACAGAAGGCACTCCCCGCACTCCAGCCGAGAATCGAGCAGGAGAACCTCTTGCTGTCAGGTAACAACACTACCGCTGCACCACCGAGGCATTATATAAAGTAAGAAATCCAATGCTTTTATAACAGTAAAATAATTTAATGTTAACAAGTAACTTTTAAGTAGGTTCAAGACATGGAAAACACAGAAACAGAAGTTTTAAAAGAACAGCCACTTAAACGACTAAATTGTTAAAAATTCATATTTTGCTCTAAGGCACGGCAATGCATTTAAGATTAGTTGGAAGTATATTTCACAGTATTTTTGAAACCAAAGAATGTGATGGTGAGGACATAAATTCATGTAGGAAAGCAGTTTACTGCCACAGCACAATTTTCAGAAATATTATCATATGAGACTTTTTGTTTGTGTGCATGTGTGTGCAAATGTTTGTTTTAGTTAACATTTCTGGTGATCAAATTAGCTAGAAATGCATGTTATTGAACTTTGGGATCTCAAGGCTGACATTTGAAGATGAGAACTGAGTTCAAGAATTTAATAATTAATAGTCCTACGTATGTCTGTCATTGTACATTAAAATTTAGCAGGTATACGTTTTAACTTTTCAATGTAGCATAGGCAGAATCTACAAACTTTTAAATAACAAAACACAGATCATACTGATGCATGTATGAAACAATTTAACAAGTATGTAACGTTTAATTTGCATACACTGAAGTAAACCAGATCGGGAGGCAGGTGATGTGAATTCAGTGGGGTACAAAAAAAGTAAAATCCAATATTCTAAGTCAGTTTATCCATGAAACATGTACTTCATTTAATTTGCATACGTTTAAAAGCATCAAGGGAGCATGCTGAATATCAGCTCCTTCACTTTGAGTTTGTCTATATGTAAAATATATCTATTTTTTGTATCTATCCTTTTTTGACTGGGTTAGTCCCTGTAGGCTAGTGGCCTCTTTTCAGGGGTCACCTGGGGTGGAATTGATACTACTAGTGAAAATTTGGCATAATGTTTCTGCAGGTGGAGGACCATATATAGTTTCTAACATATTACATGTGACAGCTAACATTGTGTCGACCTTCTATGATATTGCGCACCTCTAAGAGTTATTTGGTGCTAAAGATTGCACAGGCAAAGAAGTACCTTTTGTCAGGGGAAAATCTCCTGAAATGGGGTGGAGGTATCAGTACATGACTTTGATATGGTGCCATTCTACTAGCTTGTAGCACTAGGACTTAGCATCACATGTCAGGAATATTATATGACTGGGGGACCATAACCTAAAGTGAGTCTACTCATTAGGTGGTCAGTCAAAAGAGACTGGATGTTATAAACACACACATTAAGGGGGTAACAGAATGTTGTATATTTCTAATGTAATTGATGACTGTATACCCTAATAATCCACCCCCCCCCCAGAGCACCTACTGGACCCCACTTATGATGTAGTCAAGAAAGTAAATGCCTATTATAACTTGGCACTGAGACAATGACCTGCAGAACTGTAGCCCAGCTAATTTCCTTGCATTAGAAGAAGAAGTTAGGCAACATCAGCACAAATGGCATAGGCAGTAAATAGCATGGTAATGTATGTATCCTGTTTTATGTTTGGGACTTTTCTTGCAACTGACAAGTGTTTCTCAAGACATAAATAGGACATGTTGGAGAGATAGCTATGTTTTTCAGAGAATTCCCATTCTCTGGAGCAGACACCCACTGTATGTGAAGCACGGTTCTTCCCTATTGCTATTTAAGTGCAAAATGAACCAATGGGTGGGTAATTGGAAATTCACCCCTGGTCTAACTCGTATGTCTCTGATTGACATAGGCAGTCAGTAAATCCCCACCTATATAAATTATATCTGTGGGACACATTTGGATAAGAGTCCTAGTTGTTATTAGCCTAGTATAAACATGTGAACCTATGAGTATCAGTTTACTATACATGTGCAGTTTGCTGTGTGAAGCTTGAATGATATGTGTAGATGGTGGTGGCACTTAATGGAATATACCAAATCTATTTCATTTGTTTTTTATTTTTTTCTGCAGGAAGCTGTTATGGGGTGGTATTGCATTTCTCCACGTCACAGTTCTGTCATGAACTTAATGTGTCCCTATGTGTAACTGTAACTTTTCTGCGTAAGTGGGTTAACATATGTGCAAGGGACACATGCCTGCTTGCCATTTATCATGCACCTAAACAGATATGCACAGGACTGCGGCTTGTATTTATTATTCTGACATTTTACCATAAACCTACCCCAGTTTTCCATTGTGTCTTTTCTTTTTCTGCATGAACAGAACAGATATAGTCATGTTGCCTAAAGCAGGAAGGAGGAAGATGGTGCTGAGCCATGGTTAGTTCTACTCACAGATGCTGACATATGTCTTAAATATGTTCTATCCATTGTCAGGTAAGATTCACTTATGGCAAGCTTCCCATTCTGTCTCCTTGCTGCAGTTGCTGATGACAGCTTTCTTCAGCTCACACCTCAAATATACTCTGCCCTTTCTGAGGCTGTTGCTGAAGAACATAAGCTGATAGGGCTTATAGTGGCTGCCTGGGGGGTGGGGTCCTGCACCTTTATTGGCAGGTAGTCTGGAAGTATTTAATGACTTTGGCCAGCTGCAATTTTAGAAGATGGCAGGGGGACATAAAATAGAATTGTAGGTGGGTGCATGGCCTGGTTAAACAGACTCCAAGAATATGAATACAATCACTTGTGCAGTTGGCTCTTTTCATTAGGCTATCTGCAGAGCATATGGACAATACAGTGGGCCAGACTGATCCATCAAATAGGGATGGATTACAGTAGTATTTGCCTGAATATCGGTGACAGATGTTATGCTGCTGCTCATACTCCATTCTGTTCTCAGCCATATGTGCCTATTTCTTCTTTTCTCTTGTTTCAAACCCAATACCCTGTGCTTTGTCCAAAGCTCCACATAACCATTTGTCTGTCCTCTTTTTATCTCATTCCATCCATTGCCTCTCCATCCTACTGTGTGCATATCCATCCCCGATTGCATGTGCTGTTGTGTGCAAATTTGCCCCTGCACTTGATCCTATCCTGCTTTCCCTTTCATCCTCCCTTATTTTCACTTTTCTAAACATAATGCAAAACATGAGGCCATATCCATTCCAAAATTGCTATCTCCCATCCTTCTCACACTATATGATGTAGACTTGTGTGCTGCATGCCCCTCTCTTTCCATCATTCCACTTTTTACCAATTCTTATGTTTGCAAATTTATTAGTTTTGGGAGTGTGCATGGCTACCACTTTGTTTGGTTTTAAACATTGGAAGAGTCTTAATGAGCATACATGTTCCCACATGGGCACCAGAGGATGTGTAGCCTTCCTATTTCTGTGGATACTCAGCTATGAATAATTCTCACTATATTTGGCACTGGGACCTTCCAGAGATAGGGGCAAGACATAATGGATACTTGTGAGTTCTTCTGATTTTAGGATACTTTAGCAGGTCCTGGAAATACTTTTGCCATATATGGATCAGAGCATCTGTTTCCCAGTGTCACCGTAGGACTGAGCCAAGACTTTTGAAATTGTATGGGATGTCACGTTTTCCTGAGGTGCTTGGTGTGATAGGATGTATCCATGTTGCAATTAAGGCCCAATCTGGTCCATGAGGGAAACAGTTGAAAGGACTGTCTTAGTATTTACTGCTAGGTAGGTCATGATGCATGTAGATGCATCACCAACTAATCTGCCCAGCATTCTGGCAGTGCAATCCCCATATCTAGTCCACTATCTTACTCTAATCCCTTTTCATGCATGGTTGGATTCCCAGTGGCCATCTGCTTGGTAAGTGGAGCTTTTTTTTTTTTTTTTTTTTTTTTTTTTTTTTGCATAATTCAATTAGATATATTCTTAGTAAAGTATATTGTTTAACACTAAACCACTTCCCCTTTGTTTTGTCTCCACCTCCTTCTCATTTTTGTTCTGGATTTCAAGTGATGCAGGATATCCCGTGGAGCCATAGTGCATGACACCAGAAAAAAATCTAAGCAGACTTGCAGAAGCCCATTTAAATACAGTCTTGTCAAAGAACTGCCTTATCATCTAGAGAGTCTTGGGCATGTTGTAAAGCCAGTTCATATGCCTGGATGCATTTGGGTATACCCTTTAGTATTACCCAGTTACTGCATACAGAATGCTTACTGCATATTGCATTCTGGCTAACATGATCCTGGGTAGGTGTGGTGGTGAAGTGACCCATACTGCCAGTTTAAATCCTACTATGATAAATGATAGCCTAGCAGCAGCAGTAGTAAGGCCATCCTCACACTTGTGACTATAGATATCTGCGTAGTTACCATTACATGGTTTGGAACAGCAGAGACCACACTGGCAGTGCAAGGTTTTAGTGTCTTCCACACTTTTAGACAAGTAGCTGTACAGACAAGAGCTAAAGGTGGAGGTGTCTCAATATACATCAGTAACAAGCATAATTCTACAGTGGTCAAACAGGTTGATATATTGGAGTTTCTCTACATGCAGGTCACCATAGACAAAATCCCTTACCATAGCCTAGCTACCTCTAGGCCATCCTCCAAGTCTGAAAAAGTTCATAATGCATACTTCAACCTTCTAGGGGTACTTACCATACTGACTAACACCCTACTCATGGGAGACTATGATTACTCCTCTATAGATTGGTAATCCTACACAGCCTTAAATCTACAAGCACAGAGATTCCTGGACTTCATAAATACAACCAACTTTGAACAAATAGTGAATATGCCCACTAGAGGCTCCAACATACTAGACCTATGCTCACAAATATGGAAGAATGCTGCAGACTCCCATGTATCTTACTCTGTGGTAAGGTCTGACCATAAAGCTGTCTCCATAAAAATCAACATCAACTTCACAATCTCATTAAAAACAGTAACAGTTGGAATTATTCCAAGGCAAATTACCTGTTTTTAAATGATGTTTTTGCAACATTCAATGCCCCTCCAAACCCTGGGAAAACACCAGCCTATGCTGAAATGCTCTCAGAAACTCTCTACAATGATGTCAATGACTACATAAAGGCTGCTGTGGGTCCCTATTATATCTTCAAAGACACAAACCTTCGAATGTGTCTTTATCGAACTTAAAATGACAATTTAAAACAGAGAAACGGCATATAAGCAATTTCTTTCCCTGTGAAATCACTACAAACAAAAAAGTGGGGGGCTTTGCCCCCACACTGTCACAACTAAATATACCAAGTCTGAGATTGCACTATGTTGGGAAAATGGCAAAGAAATGGAGGTGGCCAATCAAATTCTTTCCCAGGGAAAGAAATCACTTATATGCCCTTTCACTGTTTTAAATTTTTGTTCTTTTAAGTTCGATAAAGATGCATTCGAAAGTTTGCATCTTCGAAGATATATTAGGGAACTGGCTGCTGTACCTACCAAGTATGAGCCCAGAAGTAGCCGCAGATACAAACCATCCTAGTAGCATCCCAAATTAAACAGGATATGTAGCAAAAGGAAAAAAAATATATGTCAAAACAGGAAGGGTAGTTCCCATCAAAATAAAAATTCCCTCAACAAAGTAAATAGGCAACCAAAAAGGTTAATTAGGTCAAACAATGCAAACTTTGAGGTTACAATATACTCCCAGGTGAAATATAACCATAAGGCCTTCTACAGCTAAGCTAGAAACCTCAAGAGTAGCACACAGCAATGTGGTGAACTGGTGGTTAATGATGTCACATTCACTGAGCCTGGCTATATAAGCAAACTTATTAGTTGACAAATTCAGTTTCAGCTTTACCCCACACACACACATCCGCACCCATCCCCCTATTATACCCTCAAACATAACCCTTCCAACTATAACTAGAGAGCAATTACTGGCTGCACTCACTAGACCCAATAAAACAGCCTCTTGAATAGTCTAAAATATGACTTATCAGGACCCCTGCAGTTATTATTTAACTCTAGTCTTAAAACAGGCTTTTCTCCACATGAATGGATGACTGCTACTCTCACTCCCACTTTATAAGGAAGGACCTTCAACAGATCATTGAAACTACAGACCAGTTAGTCTGACTAGTCTTATTTGCAAATCCATGGAAAGAACTATCATGGAAATTATCAACAAGGACATAGGAGACCTCTAGACACTGGATCTATCCCAGTTTGGCTTTGTCAAAGGAAGATTATATTTACTTAATAGGATGGACTTCTTTGAAAAGATCACAAATGGAACAGATGATGGGAAACCTGTGCATACTGCCTATCTAGATCTGGCTAACACATTTGATACAATACTCCATTTGGGCATTGTCAGCAAACTTACAGTACTAGGTATAAACCATTTTATAACATACTGGATAGCTAGCTGCCTCACTGATAGGACGCATGAGGTTAGAATCAATGATGCCACCTCCACAAAGAGGCTGATCACCAGTGGTGTTCCCCAGAGCTCTGTGCTAGGGCAACTCCACTTTGACATCTACTTCTCGGATGTCAAAGCCAATGTCAAAGGCCTGCTACTAACCAAGTTTGCAGATGATTGTAAACTAGGAGCAGTCATTGACTCTCTCCTAAGATGACAACATCCTTTAAGAAGGTCTAATACAGACAAACATGTAATGCCAAAGCCATGGTTTAAAACTCAATACCAAGAAATACATTATAGTATATTTTGGAAAGTCTGCCATCATAGGTAACTACATCATCAAAAAAAAAACACCCTTAAAAGTTGATTCACTAGTAAGGGATCTGTAAACTCATGTAGATTGTAGCATAGTCTTTTACCATCATTTGTCCAAGATAGTAAGAAAATCCCTCTATGTTGCTCAACTTATAAGCAAGAGCATGGCATTTTGGTCCATAGAAGTCATCATACCAATGTACTCTGCCCTCATCAGACCATCACAAAATATAATGCTAGATTCGGTACGCACTTGACCAGACACATGCAGCAAATGGAATGCCCGCAAATGTTCCTTACACAAAAATATAGGGACTTAACGCAATGTCCTATGCTGATTGCCTCAAAGCCTTGTCTCTTTACTAGGTATCATACAGATTTCAGAGAGGCGATCTTTGTCTGGCATACAAAGCATCCCTGGACACTGTTTTGGTGAATCTTTTGCACATCTGCAAAACAAAGAGCATCAGGACTAGTAGATTAAAAGACCTAAATTTTGTTTGCAGCATAAATAGGACTTGTCGACAGACATATGTTTCTCAGACAATTCCCATTCACCGGAGCAAGGTCCCAATGCATATGAAGCAGAATTCCTCCCTATCCTTATTAAAGCGCAAGTTGGACCAATGGATGGGTAATCAGAAATTCATTCCTGGTCGGACTCTTATGTGTCTGATGGACAGAGGCAGTCAGTAAATCTCCCCATATACATCAAATTTGTGGGTCACATTTGCGTTGCAGAGCTAGGCTTTTAAGAGCCCTAGTGGTGGTTAGCCTAGTATACATCTATGAATTTATAAGGGACCCCATGTGGCAAGCTCATGCATGGCATACAGCTGCACAGTTAAAGATGCATTATCTCAATCAGGATTATGGGCCAAGACATTCAGGTTAGGGTTTCCTTTCTTGTAAAAAAACAAAAAGTAAAATGAATGCATGCATGCAGTGCACTACACTTTGTAGTGGATGGTTTAATATCAGTAATCATCAGGCATTCCTTCTAATCTTTAAATAAATAAATATATATATATATATATATATATATATATATATATATATATATATATATATATATATATATATATATATATATATATATATTCACAACAGATATTAATTTTACTGACTATAAAAGTTATGGCTAACTACTAATTGACACCATTTAAGTGATGTCATAAGGTATCATAAGATATACTTACATTTTTTGTTGTGGTGCAGAAGAAAATTTGCTTAGGGAACTGTACTTTGGTATGCACATACTGAATCTGCTTTACTATTATAACTCCGAAGTGCATTCTGTCGAATGCCGGTATCTCCAATTCCTAAGTGCAAAAGTGACAATGTTGAATTCCGACATTGCCAAAAGTACATCTCAAATTCGATCTCCAAATGGGCTTTAACATGGGTCACGATAGGGGCAAGATGTGTACTTCGACATTGTCACCATTCAACCCTTGCCATTCGCTGTAGTGGTGTCGACAACATAAGCGTCGGAATTATGATAGTAAACCACTGAATCTGCTTAAAAGGTTAAATGCAACAACATGTTACTTTAATATCTGACTGCCATGAATTTGCCAAATTGTATGCATTAAAGTATCAAAACTTACATGTAAGATGAGTTCATAACTTGCACTGGAATGGAAAACGTATCATGTTCTTTTTTTATTATACAATGTTTTCTCAGTTTAACTATATATATATATATATATATATATATATATATATATACATATGTGTAAAGTGATTTACTGTTCTGTCTTAGGTGCAGCACATCAGACTATTTCATTATGTTATACTAAACAAGCTGTTTCTTCAGAATTGTTCATCTTCAGATGTGCGATCCTGAGGAAAAAAAGGCAACATTACTAGACTGATGCCAGAATACCTGCCTAATTTTTTTCTGGGGTGTGTGCTTCTTAATAAACTGTCTTTCGGCTTTTCCCGGTTAGGGGTCGCCACAGCGGAACTCCGGTCCACTAATGATTGGCAGTAGATTTTTATGTACTGGCTTGCCGGGCCTAATGCACAACCTTCAATGAAGGAACGCCCATTCATGCATGTCGACACACAGAAGATGCTCTAACTGAGACTCGAACGTGCAACGTCTAACTGTGAGGCGACAATGCTACCGCAGCACCACCACCGCAGTGTGTGTGTGTGTTTCTTAATACAATGTAATTATTTATGTTCTGCGTAATTTTCAACTGAACCATTGCTAAACTGAAATTATTCATAATGGATAGGCCCCTAATGGCTTATAGGTTCATAGGTGTATAATAGGCTAATGACCACAGGACCTTTATAAGCTTATTTGTACAAACCTGCCTACTTGTGTCCCTATATATCTTGGTCATTTATTATGAGGGGGTATGTTAGTTAGGAATTTTCCAGAGGTTATGTTGGGGGTATGTTAGTTTGGGCATAGTTGCTGTCTTTATCTGTCTCTCAAAAAATGGGTCCAGACACAGGGTGAATTTCTGATTTCCCATCCAATGGTCAAGGTTAGGCATAAATATGGTTAGGGATGGACTCTCTTTCACATGGATTGAAAGCTGACCTGGTCATGTAAAAAATATACATACATTTTAATAGTCAATTTAAAATTTTAACAAGATTCGTCATTTTTATTAATGGAATCAGTTGCTTATATCTTGTAGTGTGTTAGAAGTGAGATAGACCACTAAATAAAGCTCTTAGTTTAGTCAATAAATCAACTGCTGCGAAAGGTTGCATCCACTGTTCTGTTTTTTTGTTTCACATGTTCCAGGATCCCTGACAATCGGATCAACTCTTAGGTTTGTCTTATCAATTGAGTAATTAGCCTGGGTGGCATTTTTTCCAAACAATAATGCATTTCTTGTTACTGGGTTTTAATCATTGCCTTTGGGACCAATTATTTGTCTGTGTTTGACCATCTTGTAAAATATTTGTGTCATGCTGGGAATTTATGATAGCTCCCAATTTGCAGTCATCTGTGAACTTGGTCAGCCAAAGGCTCTTGACATTAGCATTTACTTCTGAATAGTCTGTGCCAAATTGGAGCAGTCCCATCATGGATATTAGAGGTACTCCCCTAGTTACCAGTCTCTTAGAGGAGGTGGTCTCACCAGTTCTGACTTTCTGGGACCTGTCTGTAAGCCAACTGGCAGTCCAGTGACTGATGTAGGGGTCTATGCCAGGTTCAGTGAGTTTATCAATCATAACTGAGTGGGGCATTATACTGAATGCCTTAGCCAGCTCCAGGTAAGCAGTATGTTCTGTTTTCCCCTTCTCTATTGCCTTGGTGACATTTTCAAAGACGTCCACCAGATTCCTAGACATGACCTTCCTTGACAAAGCCAAGATGGGTTGGGTTCAGTGTCTGAAGGTTGCTTATGTCTTTGTTGATCAGCTGCATGATAATTCAATATGTGGTGTTGCATATTAGACTTTTCATACTGATAGGTCTGCGGTTTCTGGGGTCAGTCGATGGTCTACTCTTGCTAAGTTGGATAATTGTTGCAGTCCTCCATTCTCATGCTTAAAGGCCTGTTTTGAGGCCATAGTTAAAAAGTGGCTCATATGGTCCTGTTAGGTCATGTTTACGCTATTTAGTAGGCTTCCTGGGATATTGTCATAGCCCATTAAGGCTGTTGTTTTTAGCATTCCTGAGCTCCACCAAAACCTGCTACCCATTAATAGTTGGGGGGGGGGTTATAGTAGGTATGTCATGGGGAGGCAGAAAGGAGTGGGATTAAAGTTCAAAATGAATTTTTGTCAGCCAGCAAATTCACTATATTGGTCTGCTCATTGAAGGTAATAGCATAGACAACCAGTTTTGCACATTGCTGTGTGCTGTCTTTGAGGTTTGGGACATAGCTGCAGAAGTCTGTGTGATTGTCTTTAGCCTGGGAGTCTATCTTGACCTTGTACTTTGCCTTGTTAGACTAAATTAGTCCTCTTTGTTTCCTATTTACTTTAGAGAGATCTTATTATTAGTTGTACTTTATTTTAGCTTTTTTACTTTTGTTGTATACCCTATTAAAGATAGGATTCCACCAGTGTGGTTTGTTTTTAGAGTTTGATTTGGGCTTGCTTCTGGTAGGTGCAGCAGCTTCTGTACAGTGATTTACATGGTTGTATAGATCTCTCTGAACAGTTCTGCATAGGTTGGTGTAAATTTGGGGTTGGGGGTGCATTGAATTTTGATAAACTATATCAGTAAGATAGTTTTCTTTGGAATAGCCTAACTGTTACAGGATTTGCTGTGGTTACCAAGTTGATTTTTATTTTGAAGGAGACAAATTTATGGTCCAACTTTACCAGTAAGGAAGTGACATTTTGGGGGGAAGGGGTATAGATGCAGTGCTTTCCTATATTAGTGATTTCCAGGTGTAGTATGTTTGAACCTGTTGTGGGTGTGTGAACTATCTAGTCAAGGGTATTTGAGCAAATAAAGTCCAGTAATCATTGTGCATGTAAATTTGAGGCAGTGTATGTTTCCCAGACTGAGGGATAGCTAAAGCCTACCATGAGTAGGGTATATGATTTAATGGTGAGTGTCTCCAGTAGGTCTAGGTATTAGCTATTGGATTCTAGAGACAATGAGGGTGACCTATAGCTTGCTAACATATGGTATGATACTTTTTTATACTGATTTGCATGTTGGTAAGTCCCAGGACATCATCCTGTTTAACCAACCGAGTTGTACTTGTTGCTAGTATAGATTGAGTCTCCACAAACTTTTGCCCCTGTCTTTAAAGCTGATGGTCTAAGTGTATGGAAGGTGCTGACACCTTGCTACTGGAGTATATTCTGTGGATTTAAACCATGTCATGTACTGGTATAGCTGTCTGTATTCTGAGTAAGGAGAGCTTGTAGGGTATGGAGTTTCATGTTTAGACTCCTAGAATTGAGCAGTAATATCTTTAGTTTTTTTGGGGTTTCATTTGATATGTTGGTAGGATTGCCAATTTGACATTGTCTAAAAAGGGACAGATTGCAAAGTCCAAAAAACAAACAAGCGAAGAAGGCTTAGACCTAGAAGAACACCTGAAACCCGATGGTACCTTAACGCAAATTTATTAAAAGCACAAGACACAACAGCGTTTTCGCTACACACACAATGTAGCTTCTTCAGAGGATTTTACAAGCACAACCAGGATGCACCTTTTATATAAATGTTACTAATTGTGTAATTGCATAATTGCAAAATTTCGTCACTTCCTGATAATGTTTCTGCACAACAAAACTTAAAATATGCAAAAAATAGACTTGTAGTCCCTCCTTTAAAATACAAACAGTAAAAAAGTATATGTCCATTCCCAAGGATACGTATAAGATTAAAGAATATAAAAACTTTTTTACACTTAGAAATATCCTGTAAAAGAGAACAACTCCTTTTTAAATTAAGTAGTTGTTACAACAACAAAAACAATCATTTAACAAGAGTTTTTTTATATAAAACACAAAAGCTAACTAACCCAATATAGTGTATCCACATCTGTATAAAAGATACACTCGTGGACCTCTCATACTAGTATATGTAAAAGGAAGTCATGTGCCTGTACGTGAGAAAATACATGTGTATCTAACAGAGTGAACTGTTCACAATAGGGGCCCTAAAACAAGGGATAAAAAATGTCCCAACATTTACACATAACAATAATTAATCCCCGGGATTCATGAAGCTCGGCGCAAGGCCGGCGTAAGGCCTGCGCCGGCGGTGCATGGAATATCCGGCGCAGTAGCGCCATATACATATTAATGAGAGTGCACGGAATCACAGAC
>NC_056744.1:271336050-271591050 GCF_019279795.1 Protopterus annectens
CGTTCTGCAGGAGTCTGCATGCAGAGTTATCAGCTGCGGCGTTTGCCCTTCCTGCATTGATTGGTGTTAATTGCTCGTTACGGATCCATTTACACTGCTTCTGCATTTCCTCGTATTCTCCGCATTACCTTCCTATATACCTGGTTGTTGCCGGTGAGGCCGTCACATGACTGGTTTAGGAAGCGTAGTCATCCTCGTGCACATGCATTTGTACGGCGCATTCTGTACTCTCAGCGCATCTATTTCCTAACACGCCAGTCCTGATGCTGTGATGTGCATTGTACAGCCCAGATTTGCTGTCCTCCAATACCCTTCCTCCTACAGTGGCACACCCTCTGTGGTTGACATGTATCTCGTGTAGGCCACTCCTCGGTGTAGTACCGCCACGCCGTTGCTCCATCCTTACGCTGGCGCCGTTTTGCGATTCACTATTATCTGCCTCATTTGCATGGAATTGACTACTAATACCTGGTTCTGGCGCGGACACGCCACCACTCCTTGACAACCATTGCGCTGGGGTTGCAGCTTTACATACATACTATGGTGTGTGGTGGCTGTGCAGCTGATTTGTGTTCTACTGCTCTTTTCGGACATTGTCATATTATTTCATTGCTTTACAACTTCTGTGCACATATCCCGGGGTCTGCTGTTCTTTCTACGCGCCATTTATGTCATTTTTACATTTTGTGCATATTTTCTTTGGACATTCTCGGTGCCTTTCCACATTGGCATATTGCACCTATATGATACCTGACTTTGACAGCCTTCCGTTACTCCTCCGGTATGTTTGGGTAAATGTAAACCGTTTTTTGGTTTACATTGCCGCTCTTACGCTTACGCCCGCCCTTACTGTGGATCGCTATTTGCCCTCATTTGCATGGTGCAATACCGCACACAGTGTGTTTTGCATACCTCGCCGGGCGGGACGGCCGCGCCCGGTAGTGCACGTGGAATTCATTCATACCTGAATCGCTAAGCAGCCATATTTGGCGTTATAACGCCGACGCTATGCTGGCGCCTGGCGCAAGGTTCATGAATCCCGGGGAATGTCTTACAAAAAGAAATAGAAAATGTGTACAAGAGCCTTTTTAAAAAACACAAGGCTTTACCCTATACAAGAAGCTACCAATCTGAAAGACTTTAAACAACGTCTGAATTTGTGTATATATATATCCTAAAAATATCCTAAAAAATTTACTGTTTGTATTTTAAAGGAGGGACTACGAGTCTATTTTTTGCATATTTTAAGTTTTGTTGTGCAGAAACATTATCAGGAAGTGACGAAATTTTGCAATTATGCAATTACACAATTAGTAACATTTATATAAAAGGTGCATCCTGGTTGTGCTTGTAAAATCCTCTGAAGAAGCTACATTGTGTGTGTAGCGAAAACGCTGTTGTGTCTTGTGCTTTTAATAAATTTGCGTTAAGGTACCATCGGGTTTCAGGTGTTCTTCTAGGTCTGAGCCTTCTTCGCTTGATTGTCTAAAAAGGGCTTTAAGGGGGGGTGGATAATGTTTTACTCAATATTTGGAAGCCTAGGACACATGGGTGCAGACCACATTATGGTGTTAAACATTGCAATTTGCATATAATTCACATATCTTTCTTTCAAGATTATTTTCATTAATTGTAAGCACTAATATTACAGACATAAAATACATGAAATGCATCCATATGCAAACCATCTTAATCCTGAGTAACATTGTTCATAGAAGTGTTATGCATGTATTTTTAACACATTCCATTGGAAATTAAACATTTTCATCAGTATATTGAAAGGCGTGGTAATCCAATGTTAAATTTCATATTGTAAGTACCTGAAATGTGTATCCTGAGTCACAGTAGGTTAAGGTCAAATGTGTCATGCAGTGTGTCTAAAGATAGGGTAGGTAAAGGTGCATGTAATGTTGAGGAGGAACTGTCATGTGAGCTGGATGGTGACTTGCTGTGATGACATGCCTTACTTGATGCAGATGTTCCTACAGACACTGATTTCATGAATGCTGTGGGATCAAGCCCTCAAATGAGAGGTTTTGCTACATGCAGATGAATTCTGATGTGGCCTGCATGAAATCTGTTCTGTCCTATTTGTTGCCCCCATTATTTCCACTACCATCTTGAAAAGCACTTGTACTGAGATTTGATATGCCTACGTGTCCGGACAGTACCCTATCTTCTTCCCCTTCCAAAATGACTCCTATTTGAGTCTGGTATGTCCTCACTAGTGAACAAATGGAGGTGGACATGGATGCTTAGTGTGCGACCATATTATGGACTAATGCAATCATGGCATTATCCCCAATGACTCCCATTTCCATGTAGTGCTGGAAATCATCACGTACAAAATGGAAGACAATGACCATTTCTAGCTGCCTCTGTGCCAGTACACTGAGCCTTAACAATGTCACAACACTTTCACTGCTAGGTAGCCAATACTTTACATTTTTCCTCAGGCAGCTGTGACATATACATGTGCCCTGCATGCCTTTGTAAAGATATCACAGTTGACAGTGTTAGCTCTGAATATCTCCCATCATCCAGTTGGTATTTCTGGAGTTCTGGAGACACTGGTGCATGGGAGTTTTCCCTGTACAACATGTAGTGTAATGTCACCATATACCTGACTTTGTGATCCAGTATCACTTCCTGCAGAGTGTTGTGTGATGTGAGTTTCTGCCATTAAACTTGGTGGCTCTGTGCCATTCTGGTGCAGACATGTACTGGTATAATAAGAGCTGCTGTTTTCTGCAACTGACCCTGTAAAGAATTACTACTACTGTATAGTGTGTAATGAGGTGTCAAAGACACTTGCCACGTGCATTCTCTTTAGTGCCATTATGTGTAAAAGTAGAGGGTTCACCTGTTAACATTAATTGTCATGTGTGGCATGTAATCATTCCACTCATGCAGTCATTTGTCTAGGTGAATATGTATCAGGAGTCAAACCAACCTTTCCGAGCAGATGTGTGTAATAGCCAGCATCCACAACCCCTCTGATTATTCCAGTGGCATTGTAATCTGTTTCATATTCATCCTCCCTAATGAAGAGAAGGAATTCCACAATAGGTATGAAAGGAGTAAATGTTTGCTCCCCCCCTCCCATAGTGCTATGGGCAATTGCATTCTGCCTTGCCTTTGCTCTGGCATATCATAACATAATATCAGCTCATTTTCTTCACCTTGCTAATTAGAGGTTCCTCTGATAACAGGATTGTCATTCACAACTTATTGGTTCCAGGCCATTGCTGTTTTAGTTTGTCTGGGTTTCCCTTTTCCAAAAAAAAATTTCCATAAGTCCTAAGCACTACCATGAGAATACAGTCCTCCTCATGGGTAAAACTCTCTTTTATCTGTCTGGATCTCTGCAGCTGAATCATTCATTTACCTAAAACAACACACAAAAATGATATACTGAAGCATGATCCACTCATCAGTCAAACAGTTAAAACTGCGTTGTATTAACCTGTACAGTATCATCCAAAAATGGATAACACTATTGCAAGCACTTATCCTTGTATTGCCATCTTATGTCATTGCAGTTGTATCCTTCATCTACCATTTAACATTCATGATTGGAAGTCACAGATCCCACAGTAAAACAGCAAGTATCCTGACAACTCAATGTATTGATGAAAACACAGAACATCATACTCTGCTCACTTAAAAGTATGTACTAATATTCTGTGTAGCATAATTTAAGAATACAAAAAAGGATTGCAAACAGTTATCTTTTACATTGTCATCAGTACTTCTTTTCTATACATTGCCAAAGCTACTGTTATGAATTCCAGTTTATAAATGCCACTCATTTCATTATTATTAGCATGAATCAATTTCATCTGACCTTCAGATCAGTGAAAAACACAGTTCCCCTAGTAATAAGGGTTCTATTAATTCATTAAGAACTGATTTCCAATCATGTCTGACAAATGTCATGCTTTTCAACAACAATTGCTGTCTAACTGAAGTGATCACAAAAATATGGAGGTTAAACACTTACTCACATAAATTCAGGCTCAGTTAAATGTGTTCTATGCAAATTAGGCTGAGTTATACTAATCTGTATGAATTGTAGTAAAATGTGAGTATGGGTATCAGCAGATCCGTGTAACTAAACCTCAGGTAGCCATGTACTTGTTGAGTTGACAGGCTCTGAGCCAAGCTAGCCTTGGGAAGCTATGAATAACCCTAGTATAATATGGACTCATCAAGATATACGTTGCATAATTATGAAATTTAATGCATACTCATCCTGCATTCCATGACGCACCTTATCTCAAAACAAAGGTGTATCTGGCACAACAAGCATACTGTCCATGAGCTAGCCCTTCCCCCACCTTGAACAAAAAACCTCTTCAGACTTTCACATTACTGTGAAATGCAAACAATCTTGCCCAACCAAAGACATAGCCCCATTGCTGTCCAAGTGTAGAGCAAAATATAAATAAATAAATAAAAGTCCCTATAGTAATCAGCAAATCCAAAGCCCCAGCTCTCTCCCAGCTCTTCAGGTAAAAAATTCAAGTCCCTTTCTGTACTGGCATTTTGGTACAATAAAAAAAGTTAAGTGCAAGCCTCTTACTCAATCATGTACCCGAACATTTTGCACCAAGGACAATTGCACCCTTTGTCACACCTTTCCTGCTCTACTGCCTCAAAACATTCATTACCTTCTCTTTTAATAAAGTAACACTAATGAATATTTTTACAAAGTAAAGTGAACAAAAATGACTTACTAATGGTGCTATGAATTCTCAGATTTTGAGCCGTCTGTGAGTTGCTGCAGTAGAAAACATCTTCTGATGTATCAGCTCACAGACACATTTGTTCACCTTCAGAAGAGTTTAAAATCTCTACAGGTAAGACTTTTTACATGTCTTTTTGTAGTTAAATAGTAATTATTGTATGAAAGTGGTTCATTGTTTGAGATCGGGGTTCTATTGTATGAGTCCGAGTTTTCATTACATATTTGTTTGAGAGCGGGTCTATATTATATATTCGTATGACAGTAGGTTATAATTATAAATTTGCTTGAGTGTGGGCTTCATCACATATTATTCAGGAACTCGGGTATTACTGTATGAGGATGGGCAATCTTTCCATTGTATTAAGTTTACAATGGGTGCGAATGTGGTGGTATTTAAGGAACCAGTGTCTGGAATTCCAGCCAAGCATATGCTTTATAAATGTGGAAGATATAGCTGTCTTATTTAGTCAAAAGGTTTGATTTCAATAAAAAATGATAGGGCTCTGCAGTTCCTTGAAGGTGGAACTTATGACAACACTATTTTAGAATTTTTTAGAAGAAACTTAAAGAAAAAAGTAATAAAGTACCTGCCTTTTATTGACCAGTGTTTAATGACTGGCAAGAAGAATCTAAGAATAAGGAAAAGGAATCTGCATTTATCAGTTTAAAAATTAATTCTGCCAAATTAAAAACACAGCCGCAGGTAACTAATGGAACAGTTAATACGTTATATAAATGTGAAGGAGATAATTTACACAGTACCTAGAGATTTTGCTCTTTAAAAGAATTAGAGAAATTGAAGATAACTCAGACTGACTCTTCTAAAGAAGACTGGCACTTGGTTCATTCAACTACACATCACGCTTATGCAAATCAGTTTGCATTTTATGAAGGAGAAATCTCTTCCTCTCCTGGAAAGCAGACAGCATGGGAATGACTTAAAGATAGCCCCTCTGCTACTTCCCACATCACTTCTAGCCCCTCAACCCACCTTAAAGGTTATACCTGTAATAGTAGATTCTGGCAAAAGGGACAGCAGCCTGTCTAACATTCTAAAGAGAATAGCAAATAAAAGCAAACAGATTTATTCAAAACCAAAAAAAAATCCTCCGGAACAAAACATATAGACAAATTAAAATGATTTGGTAATAAAAGTGCCTCCTCTAGTAAAGTAACTACCCAAAATAATTTTAAAAGTTAATTATGCAGTTTTCAGTAATTATCATTGTAGAAGAATACAGGTGGAATCCACCTGTTTAACAAAGTCCTGAAGATGCATCAACTTCTGACTCATCCTCTGAAGATGACATCCCTGGCATTGCCTTACAACCTCATACCCAGATTTACCCTTTGAGAGAGGTTCCTAACTCCACAGCAGGCCTGGACGGTGATGCCAATCCCAATATAGGATTAGTTTGCCGTGGGCTGTAATAGAGTTTCATGCTATTTTAGATTCTCCCCCTCACATTCAAACACATTCAGCAAAATATGATAAGATTTTGGTAGGACATATACATTCTCAAAACCCTACAACAAAAGACTTGTGGGCAGTTTTAAAGGCTTCTACTCCTACAGATATTTTTAGGAAAATATGGGAATATTTAGCTATAGGCGACAATATTCCAAAACATACAAATGAAAGGTTCCCACTCATGAGGGAAAACTTATTAAAAGCAATAGCTTAGACATGTCTCCCAACACCTAATTAGGTATGAATTAAAGTTATTGTATGGAAATAAAATGGATCTAATGATGCATTACAGCATGATAGATATATCTGAGACTTTTTCAGGATACCCAGAAACTACTGAAAAAGTAGAGCCAGTGGGCTGTCAGCAGTATTTGTAGAAGGTTCATTAGCACCTATATGAGATCAGATAAAAAAAGTTTGTTTAAACTGACCTAGTTTAGGTATACATTAAATTGTTAGACAAACACAGTATGTAGCAGACAATATAAAGAGGAGAAAGTACAATAAAAGAAATAAGTGAATGTTCATCATCAACAATTTACCATGAGGAAGAAGCAGGGCAGGGGAATTGGGGAAGGTTGAGGTAGACTCAAGTGCTCTCAGCAACAAGCCCCAGGACAGTTTCCACCCCTCCCCCCACTTCACTTTAAACCCATCAGTGCTGGTCACTTGTTAGCCCTTGCTTTAACTGTGTCCAGAGTGGATATTTGTGTAATGAGTGTCCCTTTCTACAACCACCAAATTCATCTTTCAGCCTACTTGTCAGCTCAATGCCCAAGCCCCATAGCAGGCAGGGAGATAGCCTCCAGCTTGGAGCACCACTAGGCAGCTACTAATGTAGTATTAGGATCAGTATGACAACCATGAACAGGATTCACATCTATTTCTTTTGACACCAGTAGACCAGGAAGTTCCCTTTCTTAACAATGCAGTGTGTACTTTTATTATTCCTTTTTCTTAATGACACAGGTGCAACTCAATATATGCTAACTTCAACAAATGTGGAAAGCCTCCTACTCTCAACAATATCTGTTTGGGGTGTGGGTGCCTCTGGGATTTCACTCACTTATCCAGAGACAAAGTCTGTCCCAATTCAAATAGGTCCAATTGCATGATCAGCATGCTTTGATTGCAGAAAAATCCATCACTTTAAATCTTTTCTGGGAGATTTGTTATATAAATTACAATGCGTTGTGTACTGTACTCCAGATGGAGTATTTTTAAATATCCCAAATGAACCTTCTCTCCTGGTTTTGTATTCAGATGATATTTGTACAGAAGAAGATCACTTTCACAGTACTCAGACTGGAACAGACCTCCGATATAAATGATTTGACGAGACTTGAAGCTGTTCGGCTTTAGTTATGGACTACCCATGAGCAAAGAGGTAGGACTCATAGTATTTAATGCTTAGGAGTTTCTACCAATGGTAGTCCATTACCCTTTATCAACTCAGGAACTGAACCTATCATCTCTGTATTTTCTCCAGCAAGAATTTATAGTCCTTATCAGAAGCCTATGCAATACACCTATTTTAATGATTAAGAAACCAGGCAAGGACACTTGATTTGTATAAGATTTAAGGACAGTTAATGCAGTAGCAGGGTCAACCTCTCCTGTAGTACCTAATCCAGCTACTATACTAAGTTCTATCCCTCCAAGCGTTTCCAGTGATTGATACTTCCTCTCTTTGTTTTTTCTACACCCAGACAGCCAGTATTTGATTGCCTTCACTTACAAAGGGCAACAATACACATGGGCAAGGTTACCTCAAAGATAAGTAGAATAACTTACTCTTTTCTCTAGAGAAATGAAGAAACAACTAGAAAAAAGATTTCCCCATGCATCCACCTTAATACAGTAAGTGGAAGATTTAATTTTAGCCTCCAATTATTACTCAAGTTGTCAACAATACACTATTTTCTTTTCTTTTGACCAAGTTATTGGAACTGGGTTCAAAGGTTAATAAGGGAAAACTGCAGTTGTAGAAACTCTTAAGTCCAATGTTTAGGCCCCCATTAAAATTTTACCCTAATGCATTACTGCTATTCAAGCTGGACTACACTCTGCAACATTAAAGCAGCAACAGGTTGCACTGGGACTAACAAATTATGTAGAAATAGTAAAATAAAGCCGTTATTAGAATTATTGAAGAAATACACTCCTGATCAGGTTTCATACAGCAAAAAAGTTAACCCTTCTGCTCTTTGACTACCTGATTATTTAAAGAAATTCTTTATATTTTGCTGGTAAAGGAACAAAGTGGTGCTAGGACTATTGCCACAATGTAGGAATGATGGTTTTAGACCAGTTAGTTATTTCAGTACCAGTCATGATCTTAGGGTGGGGGGCCATGACAGTGCACAAAGTAAAAATGGAGTCTGCCCTAACTCTCAGACATGAGACTTTTTTAGCAGTTCCACATTCTGTAGAAACATTGTTGTTAAGAACTAAAACATAATATTTGTCTGCCTCAAGATTGTCTAAATGTGAATTGTCTTTTCCTAATGATGCTTTGCGGATTATTAGATGTGCACCTCTTAACCCTATTTCTTTAACCCCCCCCCCCCACAGAAGATGAAGGTGAACTTCACAGTTGTGTATTTTAGTTAACGATGTGCTTCCTCCTAGTTCAGATCTAAGAGATACTCATCCACCAAATTCATAGTTGCTGCTATTTGTTGATGGGTAATGCGTTTTAATCAAAAATGGCTCAATAGTAGCAAAATGCTCAGTGTGTGCAGCAAACCAAGTATTGTTCACCCTTTGAAATTCATATGCGAAGACCAATTAGAATGCGATCTACACCATTGCTCAGTAAGTTGGAATTATGAGATTATATATTCATCAGATCCTGCTCCAGATGAGATGTCTTCCAGCTAGGATGGAAAGGACCCTTCCTGGTTCTCCTTATGACAGCTACAGTCATTTGATGTTTAGGATCGACTACTTGGATCCTCGGCTCTGACTCGGCCACTTAATATAGCTCGGGAGCTCTTTACTGGCTCTAGGCTACCCCTTATCCCAGAATGCCCAGTGCCAGCTACCCATATCTCCTTTGCCACTTTATCTGTGAGGTTGCGATCATACTGGCTCAGGCTTAGTATAATTTTTTGTCTCTTTGAAACTCAAATATTGTGCTTAAAATTTGCTATAATTCTTCCTTGGTAGTAGTTTGTTAGTTTCTTTTTACTGTAAATCCCCTTATCTCATCCTTGTGCTTTACTGTTGTGCTGTGTTGGTCATCGCCTCTTAGTCGCTAGGCCTTTTGTTTTTCCCTGAATTCATTTAACTTAGAGAGTTCTCCCCCCCCCCTTAAGGACAGCCATTTAAGTTAGAGGCTCTCCTTTAATGTCTTTATTAATTTTTAGTTTTTCTATTGTAGTTGACTTTTACTAAAATGTCTAAGGAAGTTAAAACCTCTGGATTTAAAAAGTGTGACTCATGCTGTCAGAAGATGTCTCTGACAGATGGACACACTAGTTGTGTTTATTGCTTGGGGGCTCTGCACCTGCAGGACCCTTGTGCTATTTGTCATGCCTTTAGTCCAAGGGTCCTTCAGGAGTGGAAAAACAAGCTTATCCTCCGTGGATTATTAAAACAGGATTCTCCGGCTAAAGCATCTCAGCCAGTGAAACCTTTGAAACCAGTCAAGCCATCAGCTCCATGTTCTGAACCGACCTGAGAGTTTGACAAACCAAGTGTGTCGGTCCAGCTGGCACTGACAAGACTACCCCTCCATTGGCTCCAACTGTTACTTCAGAGCCATCTCGGAGCCACAAAAGAGCTAGGTCTCCTTCTTTGAAGCCGATTTGCTTTGTGCCACAATCACCATTACTTCAAAGCAAGTCCAGTCATCGCTCATCTTCCCACTCCTCTCGATCCTTGACGTTATCAGATCAGGATGTGGAGAGAGTGGTCAGTAGGTTGCTTAAGTCACAGGCCCTTGCTAAAATGCTTTTGAGCCTGCCTCAACAGGCTTTGGCTCCATCCACTTCAATTCCTCCTCCGACTATACTTAGTTTGGAGCCGGAGTCCATGGACAATCTGATAGTGGTTCCTCTGGCTCTGATGACATCGTCATTGGCTCCGACATTGGCTCCAGTGACCTCAATTCTTCCCATCAAGGTATCTGGGCTCTGAAGCTCTATCGTCGGCTCTGAGGGGGGGGGTGGCATTGGACCCTTGTCCGACCCCGCTCTCCCTCTTGGAGCATCGGCTCAGTTGAGCTCAGCTCTCACATCAGCCTCGGAGCCATTGCCCTTGGCGCAGGGTGGTATTCCTATATCTTTGAAGCTGGAGCCCTCCTTGTTTTGAACCATGATGCTTATGAGGTCATGCGGAGAGTGCTTTCCCCACAGACGGCTCCACTATCGGTTCCATCGGCTCCATCCCTCTCGGTGCCTGTGACAAGCTCTGCTCCTCCTCCAGCCCAAAAGCATAGGGAACCTAAGCCTCAGGACACCCCATTGTGTGAACCCTCTTCTTCCGAAGCCTTCCCAGAGCATTCTGAGTAGGCTTCCTGGAAGAAAAAGTGCAAGAGGAAGCATTTAGACTCCCCTGAGTCTGTCACTTCAGATACAGACCTAGAAGAATCGGAGGGGTCCCCAAGGTCTCCCTCTGAAGATGTTTCATTTTCGGACATCCTTGAGATTCTCAGGCACAGGCCTAGCTGGACTTCTCTACCACCCTCCAAAGATGAGTCTGTATACCTGGACGCATTTGGTTCCCGACCTTCCGCCTCCTGGGTGTCTCCGCCTTTTGATCCACTCATGTCTGTAGTGTCTCAAAAGGCTTGGTCAGCTCCAGATTCCATGGAAGCTGTCCTGAGGAGACCCAGTAAATTCATTACAGCTCCCTAAGGCAAACAATTCTTAACTAAAGGTGTCCCAGTTGATGCCATGGTGGTAGCAGCACCCACAAAGAGAGAGTTAGCTGAAACCTCCTCATCTGTCCATCAACCAAATAAAGACTCTTGTATGATGGACAGATATGGGAAGCAAATGTTTTCATTAGCGACCTTCTCCCTTAGGTTCCTGAACTATATTTCCCATTTTACTAGGCTGCAGAGGGATCTCCTAAAAGAGCTTGGAGATACCCTACAAGATCCCACAGCTGAGGGAGCTTCGGTCAAGGTAGCTACCCAGCTTGCAACTCTTAATTCAATAGTTAACTCCTCCAAGAGGCTTATTTCATATGCAGCAGATGGAGCGAGTAGAGCTGCAGGAACAGGAGTAGCTCTTAGGAGACATTCTTGGCTGCAGCTACATCAGTTTGTGGAACCTTTCAGAGCATCCTTCACCAATACCCCCTTTGATGTCTCCTCTCTCTTTGGGCCGCAGGTGAAAGACATGCTTACCAGGTGCCAGCAGGAAGGCAAGACGCTCTCTGATGTCGGAGTCCATTTTTCCACTCCTACCAGACCATACCCAAAAGGTCAGAAGGGCAGAAAAATGTGGTTTCAAAAATCCCAAGTACCCTTGCCTGATGCATGTGATGAATTTTCCCCCAGGGGCAGAGGGGGAAATAATAACAATGGCAGATGCCGCCCTCATGGCAGAGGGGGTCCACAAAATCAGGGTGACAGAGATATGTTCTCTTACAAACCCTATCAACATACCTGAAGGGATGCACGACTGCTCAATTCTGGAGGCAGTCGGAGGAAGGCGTTCATTGTACCCAACTGCCTGGCAAAATATTACAAAAGACAAATGGGTACTAGCCATTATATCCAGAGGTTACAAGAGTCCCTTTCATCAACCCCCTTTTGTTTAAAAAAATCCATCCCAGATGTTCCACCCAATCTAAGGGATCAGGCAGTCACAGAAGTTTCAAGACTGCTAGAAAAAAGAACCATCCAGGAAAGCCCCGCAGACCAAGTAGGATCTGGAACTTACTCAAGATTCTTTTTAGTGCCCAAAAAGACAGTGGACTGGAGACCAATTCTTGATCTCAACAGGTTAAACAAATCTGTACAAAAAGAAAAGTTATGAATGGTAACACTGCAGTCCATTCTCCCCTTTCTGGGTCACAACAATTGGATGTGCTCTATAGATCTTCAGGATGTGTACTATCATATAAAAATGGACAGATGGTCCAGGAGATTTCTATGCTTCTGGCTAGAGGCCAGTTATGAACAATTCAGAGCTTTGCCCTTTGATCTCTCCACAGCCTCCATGATGTTCACCAAACGCATGGCAGTAATCACGGCTCACCTGAGACGTCAAGCTTCCAGATGTTTCCTTATCTGGACAACTGTCTCCTCACTGCTATCACCAGGCAACAACTTATAGAAGCATGAGAATACACCATCACATTCTGTGCTCAACTAGGCATCACAATAAACTTTGAAAAATCTGCCTTGTTGCCCTGTCAATCTATTACATACATAGGAGGAGAGCTGAACACAAGAAAAATTATTGTAAAATTGCCTCAAGAAAGAGTTTCCATTATTCCAAAACAGGTGTCACTTCTCCTGAGGAGCAAAAGAATTCAAGTCAAATATGTTCTTCAAGTTCTAGGGTCCATGGCAGCAGCAATTCTTCTAGTCCCCTTAGCACGCTTTCACATGAGAATCCTTCAGTGGCTTCTTTTCACACAATGGTCCTTCCATGAATTACCCATGTCTCACATGATGCTAATTATGGAAATTTGCAAAAGACACCTTTCCTGGTGGATGGTCTCCCCACTAGTTTTTCAGGGCAGACCTGTCATGGAACCCCATCCGGTCACAACAGTGACCACGGATGCTTCTCTGATAGGGTGGGGGGGCATTATCTAGGGAAGACAGTGCAAGGCACTTGGCAACCTCACGTGTACCACTTGCACATCAACATCCTGGAGATGAGAGTGGTGCTCCTAGCATTGCAAGCTCTTCTAGACTCTCTCCCTGCCAGGACTATTGCAATACAAATGGACAATATGGCAGTAGTTTGGTACATCAACAAACAGTCCGAAAGGCCTTCAGACTGTGGCAATGGGTGATTTCCTCCCAACGTTTTCTTATAGCAATGCATATCCCTGGGACATCCAACGTAATAGCAGCCAGGCTCAGCAGGGTGATCCTCATGCCTCACCAGTGGTCTCTGAAACAGGAAATTGTGGATCTTATTTTCCGCAAATGGGGCCAGCCTTGCTGCAATCTTTTTGCCTCTCCCCTCAATAACAAATGCAGCAGCTACTTCTCCCTTGTTCCTCCTTTAGTTCAGGCACCCAGGGATGCTCTAGTCTATGAGTGGCCTCAAGGTCTCCTTTATGCATTTCCCCCCTTCCCCATAATTCCAAAAGTCATTCAGAAAGCAAAATCGTTGGGTTGCAAAATGATCCTCATTGCCCCCTATTGGCCTCAACAGATTTGGTTTCCATTCCTTCATCCGCACCTTCTAGCCCAGCCTTGGATTCTGGACCCAGTACCAGACCTCTTGATTCATCAGTCAGGCAGGCTACACCAATCCCTCTAATCTCTCAAGCTCACAGCTTGGTTACTCCACTTCCAGTCCTAGCCAGGCTCCCCAATATTTTCCCAGCAGAGCATGATATTATTGTTTCCTCCCATAAGACAAATACAAAGAAAGTCTATGCTAGCAAATGGAAAAGATTCTCTTACTGGGCAGAATCCAGGAATTTAGATCCTTTTACAGCTCCTCTACATGAGATTTTGGATTTCCTAGCAGAACTGTTTCTTTCTGGTGCATCAGCTGCTGCCATCAGCGTACAACTGGCTGCCACTTCAAATTTTCATGTCAGAGTTTCTAACTCCAGAATAATGTCTCACAAACTCTGTAAGGCCTTCATGAGAGGTACATCTCTACTTAGACCCCCAGTGAAAGAGCCACTTCCACCTTGGGATCTCAGTTTGGTTCTTGCCTCCTTGATACTGCCACTCTCTTGGAAAACTATTTTCTTAGTTGTTATTACTTCTGCCAGACGTGTTTCAGAACTTCATGCACTATGTGTTCACCCTCCATACCTAGTTTTTCCCAATGATCGGGTTTCCCTGAGAACTAAACCATCTTTTCTACCTAAAGTTTGTTCAGACCACAATTTGAATCAATCCATTGAACTCCCTGTTCTTCCATAATCATTCCAACAAGGCAGAATACAGATTACACCAATTGGATGTGCATAGACAACTGCATTTCTATCTCCATAGAACTAAAGAAATGAGAACATCAGATCAGTTGTTCCTTTCATTTGCTAACAACAAACAAGGCCTTCCAGTTTCTAAAGTAACATTGTCAAAATGGTTATCAGACACCATAGTCCATATCTACCACTTGCAACAAAAAGATCTTCCAACAAAACCCAAAGGTCATTCAACCAGGTCAATAGCTGCTTCGGTAGGATTTCAATCTAGATTGCCCATAGATTCAATTTGTGCAGCAGCTACTTGGGCAGATCCTCATACATTCATTTCTCATTACAAAGTAGATGTGGTCTCCCGGGTCAGAGCTTCCTTTGGTTCCACAGTTCTGATGTGTCTGTTCCAATGAGCCACCCAGGATTAAGGTACTAGGGACACTGTCCCATCCAGCAAGAATGAAGGTGAGATTGGTCAACTTAACCTAAAGAAGTTATGTACCTACCATAACGTTCCATGTTAGTTGTCCTTCATCTCACCTTCCTTCTTGCATCCCTCCCTCTGTCCCCCTTCCTCGAGGATTGAGAGGAGTTTCTCAATGGTTTTACTGGCTAATTTGTTTGTTATTAGTTGCTTCTCAACCAAACCATGACAATTAACTGTATATCCACGTTTATTAATGGATTATCTTCTATAATTATGTCTAGTGTGAGCTATTTCAAATGAGATCTGGGTAGCTGGCGCTGGGCATTCTGGGATAAGGGTAGCCTCAAGCCAGTAAAGAGCTCTCGAGCTATAATAAGTGGCCGACTCTGCTCCGAAACCATCCAGCAAGAAGAATGGCGAGATGAAGGACAACTAACATGGAACATTATGGTAGGTACATAACTTCCTTTTATTTGTGGAACTTCCACCAACTCCGAACCCAGAATGAAGTTTGTTTGGAAACTGATATTATATGAGCAATAAAAAGAAAGTATATCATCCTTTCTTCATAAATTTTTTATAATCGTCCCAAGTCGCAGCCTGCTCGATATTTGTATAGACATCAATAGATCAGGTGGACTGGTATTTATTATCCTTCTATTGTAGCTATTTCTTTTATTAGAAAACATTGGAACTGCAAGTACTGATTTTTTTTCTATCAGAAATAAGTTTTTGGTTAGAATTGAACATAGATCACCAGACCTTCACCCTTGATTAATACTGTTTTTTTCTGCATTGTACACATATGCTAAGACAATCAGTTTCAGTAGCTGTTGGGTATGTGCACATATACCAATGACATACTATGCAGATATTCCATTATTGCCAGTACCAGTAACAGAGATGGAAGTAGGAGCAACATTTGCAACAATTTTAGGAATCAAAAACCAAAAGGGCAGACATAAATCTTGGCATAATGTTACCCCCTTTTAGACTTGTTCCACTCCAGTTATCAATGACTATAAAAGGACACACTTATTACATTAAAAATGGATCACTTACTCTTGATTGTAGTGACTGTAATATTACCTGGCAAATGTATAATGGGTTAGTGGACAACGCATGGCCATGTTACATGAGTTGTATTATATATGTGGAAACCAAGCTTACCCCTCGTTACCAGCAGAGGGGTTGGGATGTTCTTATATTGGTCACATTATTCCAGTCATTTAACATACATAGACTTTACGTAGTGGGGAAAATTGCAATGTTCATGCAAAGAGAGAGGTAAGAGACATTAACAATCCAGTCAGAAAGATATATGCTTCCTGGATTTATCTTCACAATTAAGAAAAAAACGGCATTGAAAAGACTGTCGCATATAGACTTGGGTGATGTTTCCAGGAGCAGTTACTTTACCTGTGTCTGGGTCAGACAAGTCGATTTGCTTAAACTATTAAAAGCATTGAGTAATGCAACCTTTGAATCAATCAATTGGCTTACTATTTAAATGACTATTATGCATAGTGTAGTGTTGCAAAATTGAATGGTACTTTATTTTACCATTGCTTCTAAGGGAGGCTCATCTAAATGGAGGTCATTCATACATGACAATGAGCATGCCTTTTGTAATCACTTAGAAACTATAAAAATAAAGTTGTGCCATTGTCTCCTGCTAAAGAAGACATCTCTCAAGTCGACAAGTTTATTTTCTGGCTGCGAAGGAAATTTGTTCAAATTCTATATGCTTGCTGCTGTCATGATCATCCTTTTAGGCATTATTTTATTTATCTGCAAAATTTTGATCATGAAGTTTCTAGCAGCTAGAAAAAGTATTAAATTACAAGATGTGCATATTAAAAATAGAAATGAAAACATGCCACTGATCACAATTAAATAAAATCATGATGAAAAAGACAATAGTAAGGAAAGAGAGTTAAAGAATTTTGGACAGATGTTTGATAACTTGTTTGAGAATGAAACTGAAGTTGAAATATATTTTTATTCCATACAGACATGGATATGTATTTATTGCTCATACAACTAGTTTTGCAAAGTGTTTGTATGAGTATTTTGTATGGTAAGGTCAGAAGGAAACTGCTTGTGAAAAATGTCTGACTGCATATGGAAAAAAAATGTCTACCAGTTTGAAGAGCTTCTTACTGTCCACTCATTAAGAAATACTTGACTTAAGTGATGCTTCACAGCATCAAATTGGATAGTGAGAAGGGAGAAGTGTAAAAAGGGAAAATGTTTAGTGTTTTGTATAATGCTCTTTCTTTAGAAGTGGAATCCATATTGTTTCAGTACAGATCGTGACAGCCTAGGCCTGAGTTTTCTTCCACTGTTTTGGTATTTTTATTAAGTGCCAAGGTGAATAAGCCAATGTTGAAGGTCAGAATTTGTGCCTAATAAGGAATGTCACAGATAAGAGGTGTGCTGATTCTTAATAAGGAAAATAATACAGAGGCATTTGGATTTAATTGGTCAGTGACTATAGTCTAATAGATAACAGTTTGCTCAAGTTTTTACTGTATAAAATGATTGCAATCTTTTTTGTTCTGGGAGGCAAGACCTGGAATTGCTTGATCTCCTACATATATGTGTTCTTTTATAATAATAAAGATCATTCTACTGTGCTGGACTGTGCTGCATTAACTTATATGAGTACCATAACAACTTGGGCATACTTAGAAACATACATGACCTTAGAGTCAGTTATACAAATGCAGGTTACAACATTACAGAACAGAAGCAAAAACTCATATAAAAAAATGTAAAAAAATTAATAAATTAATAACTGACTTTCATTTGCCATAGAAAAGATTCCTTAGAATATAGATATGATAGATGTTGATAAAGATAAAGATATAGCTAACAGATATAGATCTAAATACACACACACACACACACACACACACACACACACACACACACACACACACTCACATGCATACACACACACACACACACACACACACACTCACATGCATACACACACACTCACACTCACGCATACACACACACTCACACTCACATGCATACACACACACACACACACACACACACACACACACACATATACACACACACACACGCATACACACACACACACACACACACACACACACACACACACACACACACACACGGGCACACACACACGTGTGTGTGTGTGTGTGTGTGTGTGTGTGTGTGTGCGCGCGCATGTGTGTGCGTGTGTGTGTGTGCGTGTGTGCGTGTGTGTGTGTGTGTGCCTGTATGTCTGTGTGTGTGTGAGTGTGTGTGTGTTTGTATGTGTGTGTGTATGTGTGTGTGTATATGTGTGTGTGTGTGTGTGTATGTGTGTGTGTGTGTGTGTGTGTGTATGTGTGTGTGTGTATGTGTGTGTGTGTATGTGTGTGTGTGTGTGAGTGTGTGTGTATGCATGTGTGTGTGTGTATGTGTGTGTGTGTGTGTGTGTATGTATGTGTGTGTATGTGTGTGTATGTGTGTGTGTGTGTATATGTGTGTGTGTATGTGTGTGTGTGTGTATGTGTGTGTATGTATGTGTGTGTGTGTATGTGTGTGTGTATGTGTGTGTGTATGTGTGTGTGTGTGTATGTGTGTGTGTGTGTGTGTGTGTGTGTGTGTGTGTATGTGTGTGTGTGTATGTGTGTGTGTGTGTGTGTGTGTGTGTGTGTGTGTGTATGTGTGTGTGTGTGTATGTGTGTGTGTGTGTGTGTGTGTGTGTGTGTGTGTGTGTGTGTGTGTGTGTGTGTGTGTGTGTGTGTGTGTGTGTGTGTGTATGTGTGTGAGTGACTAGGAAGTATGGTAAAACCAAACTTGCCGAAAATAGAAGCTCCATACTTAATGGATTTGGCTGTGGTAATGTCATACCTCAGAGGGTGTGTTTCCCACAATGTAAACCACAGATCTATGCATACATTATTCATTGTATTATTGGCACTGTAAAAGCATCACTGGTGAAAGCACAAGGCTATACTCCAAGCTGTCTGATAAGGAGACCAAAATCATGGTCTACCTTTTGTAAGATTCATACCTGGACAAGACTGAAAGAACGGTAAGTGGCATAGAGTAAAAAAAGGTTGACAACTACTAAGAATTGGGTGAGCATCTGTCATCTCTGACAGAAACTGAACAGTCTGAGCCCTACTGATGCCATAGGTACAGTGACCTGCAGAGGCACAAGTCTGACCAACTAGCTGAGTGGGTAGACCTGATGAAAGTGAGAAGACCAGAGTTCTGCAATAAGTATTTAACATTTTATTTTTATATCTTACCTGAAATAGCCATTAAAGTCATGTTATATAAAGACACTGTGGGATTCATGATAGCATGATGAGCAGCAGTGCTAATCACATATTCATACCGCTCATCATGTCTGCACAAACACATACATGTTTTCATAGCCAACAACAGTGTTCCTGACTGGGGAAATGCGTTGAGCAGCACAAGCACACACACCTATGGACAAATCTGCTAAGTGTGCTCATACAGACTGCACGAAGAGATACATAAGACAAATAATGCACACTGGACACAGGCATGGAAAGTGTACTGTGCACATAAATGTAACATATGAATACAGTAATAAGTAAGAGGGGATGTGAAACAGCAAGGGGAAATACAATACATGGGTTACCAGACAGAAGAAGTGTGCTGAGGACATTGTGCACAGAAAGCAAAGAGATGTATACAAAAATATGACAGAGGGTAGAGTGAATGTTTAAATTCTAGAATAATAATTGATGTGAAGGTGCTTATGTCACAAAGAAAAATTTGCAAGAATAACATTTTAAAATATTTATGTCAGAGTCATTAATGATGGTCACACTTCCTGAGTAAATGTATTTAAATAAAAGCAGACATGGCATTATATAATGTAAGTAACACAAATTCACATTGTAACAGAGGATAATTACATGACATATAAATGTCATTGACATACTGAGTTGAGATGACAGTTCACAAGCACAGTACGTACATTATGGGATATTTGCACAGTGTGCATTTTGTCAATATTATATTTGGAAAATAGGAATGGCTCAGAAACCACAGTCTTCTTTTTCAAGAATTGAACCTATCTCATCAATGTCAACACTTAACCGTGTATTAACTCTCTATGCCACAAAAATAGGCCTAACATAAGCACAAGGAGGATCACCCTTGAAAGGAACTATGTACCTCAATATTCTTAGTTATGCATCCCATATGTAGGTGTATGTGGTGTTACAAATGTGTGTGCAGAGTGTGACATACACAGTACTCTTGTGTAAGGCACTCCTGCCTGACAAAGTTATTGTGCTGACAGATAAGAAGAGATGCAAACTCTGCACTATGATGCAATGTATTCCCTAGACCTGTGCATTGTTGGCATCTGCCTCAGGTGGTAGCAATTGGTACTGTGACAAACAACTGAAATTAATGTGTGAATTAGGAAATGATCCCTGAGAATAAGTGTCATATCAGGATACAAATTAATTGTCGGACCGTAACAAGTTTGAGCACCATATTGTCGAACCCATATGTTCGAATTTGGAAAAGTTCAAACGTTTCAATGGGGATTTCCGTTCAGTGCGGAAAGTGAAGATTTCTCTTTACTGCACTATAGTGCTATCTCAGAATTGGTATATTTAAAGAGTAGGGGGTGTGGGGGGTGCAGGGGTGCTTGCCCCTCCTGCTTACAATCGTCTGGTAGTTTTTTTTTGTTTATTTATTTATTTTTTGATGTTTTTGAACTTTTGAAAGCAATTAAATGACTATGCTCATGTGCACACAATTGCCATCAGTCCTTTATTAATTTTCCATGGTCAAGGAATGTTTCTCTGTATGTCTGTAGACATACCATCCAAGAACTGAAGCACACTCATGTACACCACAGGACTCAATGTATGAGCCAGAGTAGCACTCTCACCATTACATTGGCAGAACAAATGCCTACTGCCATGAAATCCAAACCTATGTTTACATTTGTTTGTGTAACAGATCAAGTGTTAAGACTAACGTGATGTAGTGTTTGTTGTGTGACATTAGAATGTTCACAGAAAATGAATCCCTATGCCAGAATTGAACATCAAGCTGTACAACTCCTCCAAATAACAATATAATATGTCTGTTAATCATATTCACCACAGTGGAACTGTTATCACAACTAATGAAACACACCTATGTGAAGTCACTCAATCAGCTGTACTTTATTCGCCCTTAATTTTTATCTGATAAAATTGATGGTGGAGGCCTCTGCAATGCTATGCATACAAAGTATAATTGGGGTGGATGTCCTTCTTGCAAAACAGTTAAGGACAGAAATGCTTGCAGTCACTCAATGTTGGTTTGGAACACTTGGATAAGCGTTGATATAAGCAACATTATAGTGGGATCAGTGAATGTGCTATAGTATAACTGCATCATCAACTGTCATATTTGTGGTTATGTGAAAGCATTGCATCATATGTATGAATCAAGGAATGTGTCCCTGTAATTACTTAGAAAGAATCTGGCTGTATGTCAGACAACATTGCGTGATGCTAGGAATACCCAAACACACCTGTAGCCCCCTACTGTTGTCACTATGATGGCAGAACAACAATTATACACAATGTGGATATAATCCTGTATTGGACCACATGTCTTACTTAGACAACAACCTAGATTATATAGTCTTGTGTTCTCAGTGCATGTCACAGTACAACTGTAATGGGATGACAATGTATTCAAATGACATGCATCAGTCTTCAATACAACCTTTCCAAAGGAAATGTGGAATACACACTTATAACAGGAAACGTCTACACATGAGCTTAGCCCATCTGGGTGACAACACTGTTAACAACATGTACACTGACTGTAAGCAGTGACATCGGTATTTGAACTATATAAGTAATATCACAGGCTAATGAAGGTTTGCTCAAACACAGGCACAAATGCAGATTAAGTTCATGACTGTGACACTGCACATTTTAATGGATGACATCACCCTTGTGTATTACCTTCATGTTTCCACTAGAAAAGTGATTACACAACACATGCACACTGTATAGATATACATCATATATGTATTTGCAGCCTGTTCTGTACAGTAAGAGGAGAACATGGACACTCACAAACAAGTCATTCCTGTATTTGACCTCCCTACCTATTGGGTGACACAATCAACAAACAATTGTATTGTACACACATGCCACAGGAGAAGTCTGACTGCATGTGAGCCACACTACATCTTTGAAAGGCTGGATAAAAACATTGATTTATGTGCGTTAAGGCTGTATGTAGTTGAATATCATCTGTAATATAAGTGTCACTGCTGCAGTGCAGACCCAACTGTCCAGAATGAAGTGGTCAGTTAAGCATAGAGTAAACTGCATTTCATGTGAGTACATTAAACTATTTCCATATAATGAATTAATATAATTCAGTAGAAATAATTATTTTTCTGCCTAATCTCTTCCTGAAGTACAATGCTGAAAAACCTATTTTCACAGATGTTGGCAAAGTGTTAGTGCATGCATGATTAAACTTTGATGTGTTGAACTTGGACTGTGAAGTACCGGTGTTTAGTAGTGTTCAGTGGTTACAAGAGATCTGTTTTATCTTAACTTGTTTCATACATATGCTCCACATGTTTAGTTATACCTTTCCATGTTAGCTCCAAAGCCCAGTTCAGAAATACAGTGCTTACCTTCCCCATTTGTGTGATGGTAAACTGTGAGCAAACAGGTTTATCTTCTAAAGGAAACAGTGATAAACTTCATTTGGTGTGCCGTCTACAGCACAAGCATGCTTAGAAGTGATGTGCTGTCAGTATTCTGGACGGTACTTAATGAAGGAAATGCACCTGTTAACCTAGCTTTCTCTTTGGTGCAAGAAGTAAGCTTTCAGAGCTAACTGAAAAAACAGGGTTGGACTCCAGTATGCAGATCAGTTTACAAAGAGTGTCAGAATAGGATTATTATACTAACTTTTTGTCATTACTTTAAGAATACCTACTAATAACTGTTATGCATATGTTGCCTGGCCAAACAGTGTGTGTAATAGCTACTGAAATAATATCTTATATAGATAGTACATAAGATACATGACTTGAGGCAAATCACAAGTTACCTAGGTATCAAATGTAGTGTAAGGCAAACACTCACTGCATCTTGCAATAACACATGAAATGACATTTAGCATGACATATTAGAGTTGCTCACTGCCAGACCTCATGCAAATGCTGAAGACTACAACTGATTAAACAGAAGGGGGGTAGACAGATACATAGGCACGCATTCACAGGAAAGACACATAAAAACAAGCAGTAAAATTTTCCCCTAAAGCTGGATTCAAACCATTGTCAAGATGAAAAGTTACATTTACAGGCTAACAAATTACCTCTACACACCATCAAGGAAATATTATGTTATACCTCTCAAAATCACACCTTTGAAGGGACAGGAATGACCTATTCTACCTAAGGAAGATGTAAATTTTATTCTTCAGCAAAGTAATGGCAGACTGAAAGTGCCATAACACGACATTTATATGCATCAACCTAATGAATGTCCAGCATTACGAAGGTGTGAGAGAGTAGGGGTGAAGACACAGACAGATATGCAAACACATATGAAAAGGTGGTGTTATGGGTCAATAAATGTATATCTTTATGGTGTGTACTCATTATTAATCAGTCATGCTCTGCATCACTAAGAGATGGTGGTGGGGATGTAGAAATGGTAGGACAGGCAAAAGCTGAAGATGACATTAGTAGAATGAGGGTGGTTTAAAAATACTTCCTTATGGTCATGGATGTGTTTGCAAATGTTTTTTGGAAACAGTTTTCAAATTATACTGGTGAAAGGTTGTTAATGGATAAAAATTAAGATGTATGTCTTTAAACATACCATAGAAGTATAACATCACAGTAAGAAATAATTATAACGTGACATACATCTAGGCTTGAACCCTTCATGTTATGGCCGCAAATCACTCTTCAGACAAATGATTTATGTCAACACTCCAAAGAGGATGTTATATTTTGTTACATCCCATAGTCAAAGAACTGTTAGAGTAACTGTTGCAAAATATTGCCTATAATTTGCCTTTACTCTGTTTTCTGATAGTGTAGCATGTTTAAGGACCTTTGCACAAGGGTAGCCGGACTACGGCTATTTATAGCAACAACTGACCAAGTTTTGCCATGGGACATGAACAGCCATTTACTGTCGGTTGGCACTGGTGTGTGATGGTAAAATCCATGGAAAGGTTGAGAAAAGAAAGTAAAGGCTTTCTTATGGACCATTTCTGGCTACATGTGTTATATGTTCTACCTTTTGATCAGATTAAACATGTGAAAATGGGGTTGATAAGAAAGTGGTGAATGAGGGGGGGGGGGGCAGAGGGGAGGACATGGGAAAGAATGCAGGAATTTACAAGATGGTACTGGGAGAAAACCATAAATATCCACATTTTTACAACATAAACGTAGAAGTGTAGCCACAATTTGCTGAATTTGGATTATAACCACACCAAGGGTGGGTGACCACAACAGAATAATGTTGCACAGCCAGTTGTACCAAATCAGGTGCTTCAAGAAGACATATAGGTGACGTGGAAAGCTATGTATGAGTCATTATATTTTTGTGGGAAGGTGCCCAGTTTTTTTTTCAAAGAGAGAGGAATGATAGGGAAGGTGCTTAGGAATGTGAGTGACAAGCAGAAAGCTTAGATGAGGAGGTAGGTGCAGACATACAGGACAAAAAGAAGCAGACAAAAAAATTGATGGACACAAAAGGTTGAGGGACATCATGATTGGAGATAGGTAGGGGACATCAGAGGTGCACTCATGTCAAGAATGAGAACGGTGAAAATCTAGTTGTCACCCTTAAACTGTCATCACTGTCTCCTGTCTCAGTTTCTTGTGCCAGCGCTCAATCTGGAATTGCTTGGCAATGTAAAGCACCTTTGTGACATGACTGATTCCACATAGGCCTGTATGCATGTGACTTTATGAAGTTCTGTGAAATGCATTCCCATGAATAGAGACATTATCACTGTTTGTAAATGTATGTCAGATGGATAGACTTTCAAGAATTGATTGATACAGGTTGAGGATATGATGCATACATTTCTCACTACACACACTGTCCTAAACACAGAGTTGGCCTATGTATGGAGAAAAGATGATTTTAACTTAGGTATTCTGCCCATCATAGATATACAAGTGAATTTTATTCCATTACCAGAAATTTCATTCTTAAACAATTACACACACATCCAACTGTGTTTCATAACTAATCAGCAATGACATTTGCTACTTACAAAAATTAAAGCATGAATGAGACATGTATTGTACTAAACATAATTATGATAGCCATTTGTATGTAGTTTTACCTTCCAAATGAAAGTGTTATCTAATTTGACCCTGGGTCACTTGTGTTCTTTTTCTAAAGTCAGTGAACTTATACATTATGCCTCAGAGACATTTACATAGTATTTGGATGTTCTCCCTTCAGTACTGTCCAAAGTTTTGGCATTCACACATTGCCACTAAGTGTATTTCAGCTACAGAAGGTTGCCCAAATAAAATTTCCCACTTTTTCCCTTAAGAATGTAAGCTTGACTGCATGCTACTCAGCAGTGAGCAAGTGCACAATGCAAGACGCAGAAAACGCATATGAAGTCATAAAGAAAGTGATTCCTATTATATGATGTAATAATTTCCATAGTCCCTTAATTATGTATGGAATTGAACTCCAGAGAAACTGTGTTAAGGGGGCAGAGTCACTGCATTCTGCCCCTGAAACAGGTATACAAAATGTGCACATCACTCACTCATTAGAAATGATGTGCATTACTGCCAAACATGTTTGAACTAATGAAGATTACAGAAATTAAAGTCCACTGTTTCCTTCAAATGTAAGCCATGTTTGCACTCTGCTAAACACTGCTGAAATTCACAGTTAAACCAACATATAGAACACTTTATATTTCACACAACAAATCACAAGGGTGATGCTGCTCACTGCTAGAAGTCTAAATCTCAAAATGCACTCACTCAAGGCACTCCTTAAAATGGAGAACATTGATATCTGTGCAGTGACTGAGACCTGGTTCAAGGCTCCAGAGAGCAACCCTGCACTACCAGGCTATAACTCATACCACGCTTTTTGGCCATGTAACCTGGACCGGAACACCAAAGGTGGAGGTGTGTCCATATTCATTAAGGATATCCACACCTCCAGGCTAGTTTCTCAGCATAATACATCCAAGGTTATCCAAGTGCAACTAACTCTGGGCAAAACTGCAATCCAAATTGCAGCTTGCTACAGATCCCTCACCATGCCCCAGGATTCCCACTCCTCTTTTCTTGATGTACTAGAAAATATTAAGGTTCAACCAAACACCCTAATAATGGGTGATTTTAACTACCCCACCATTAACTGGGAAAACTACTCATGTACCAACTCCTTCACTCAACTCTTTCTGGAATTCATAAACTCTAATGCCCTGGATCAACTTATCCACACCCCCACCAGGGGCAACAATATCCTAGATCTAGTCATTACCAACATGAGTGACCGGTGTTCCACACCTGAAGTCAACGCCTCATTGGTCTGATCCGACCATAAGCTAATCATCCTACATATCCACATCCTGCCCCAAACCCCCCCCCCCCCCATTAAGGAAACCACGGTAAAAAATTTCTCCAAAGCCAACTTCAAGCTTCTTAAGAAATGGTGAACTTCATGACACCCATACAGATGGAAAATACAGTTACGACTACTGAATCCTACACAATTTACTTTATAAGCACTTACACGAGTGCATGGATCATGGTATCCCAAAGAGAACCAAGACGCTATCCTCCAAAAAAAGGAAGCCAATCTGGTGGTCCCCTGCCATAAGCAAACTGTACAACAGAAGGAAGAAACTGTTGCAAAAGAGAGTAAAATCCCATGAGTGGAGGAGCTCCCTGGTCAGCCTCAGTAAGAAGCTGCGATCCCTGATAAAATCCTCCAAAGCTAGTTACGAAAACAAAATTGCCATCGATTCTAAAGACAACCACAAAGCATTCTATAGCTATGTCAAGAATCTCAATGGCAACACTCAGATCTGCTCTGAGTTACAGCACAATGGCACTAAATATATAGACCCAACTGATATTGCCAACATCCTGGCAGATAGTTTCAGTGCTAACTTTACCCCCCTCTCACCCCCTAAAGGGCCCATCTCTATACCGGAAGAATGCAAAGTTCCTGTAATCACGGCTGCACAGGTAAAAACCACACACTCCAAAGCCAAGAACACAGCATCAATGGGACCAGACAACATCCTAGGCTGTGTTCTACATGAACTACACAACAAACTGGCACCCCACCTAAGTACCATGTTCAATCATAGCCTCACCTCAGGCTTTGCGCCCACTGAATAGTGCACAGCGAAGGGTATCCCACTCCACAAGGGGGGAGCCACCATGGACCCTGGGAACTGCCACCCCATTAGCCTGATGAGCCTGGTCTGCAAGGCCATAGAACATATCATCATGGAACTTATAAACAAAGACATTGGTAATCTCCAAACTTTGGACCCCACCCAGTTTGGGTTTGTAAAATGCAGATCATGTCTCCTAAACCTGATAGACTTCTTTGAAGCAGTCACCAAAGCCGTAGACGAGGGTAAGGTGGTTCACACAGCCTATCTAGATCTTGCCAAGACTTTTGACACCATCCCCCACTCTGAAATGATACATAAACTCTAAACTAGGTATAAATCCCTATGTCACAAGATGGGTTACCAACTGGCTCACTGACAGAACCCACACTGTGAAAGTAGCAGACTCCAAATCTGACTTTAGACCAGTAACAAGTGGAGTACCGCAGGGTTCAGTCCTGGGTCCTCTCCTTTTTGGTATCTACTTCTCTGAAGTACAGGCTAACACAGAAGGTCTTTGGCTAACGAATTCACAGATGACTGCAAACTAGGAGCCATAATCAAAACTCCTAACGATGTGGACATCCTACAAAAGGGCATCACTGAGACAGATGCCTGGTGTCAAAGCCATGGCCTCAAGCTCAATGCCAAAAAGTGCATTGTCATCCCCTTTGGTGAAAACTCTGTACCCATGAACTACAACATAGGCGGTAGTATACTTAACACCGAAAGTGTGATCAGAAACTTTGGGACACAGGTGGACAGTAGTCTCTCCTTTGATAATCACATCGCCACAGTAGTCAGGAAATCCTTCTACATGGCACACCTCATCACAAAAGGTTTCTCATCCAGAAAAAAAGAGGTCATTGTTCCCCTCTACTCGTCACTCATTAGATCCATTATAGATTACAATGCCCCTTTTGGTATGTACCTCACAAGACATATACATCAACTTGAAAGGCTGCAGAAATACCTCACAAAGAGGGTTACCGGCCTCAAACAGATGCCCTATGCAGACCGTCTCAAAAAACTCCTGCTTTACTCTGTCGCATATTGCCTATTCAGAGGTGATCTCTGCCTAACACGCAAAGCTATGTCAAACCCAGAGCTGTTGAACATGCTCCACTTAAAGAAATCCCAATCCCTCCGAGCTACACACTCTAGGGACCTAAACCTTGTTACCACAATAAACAGAACATGCCAGAGGGATAGATTCCTGTCCCAGAGACTTCCCATACTCTGGAATAAACTACCTATCTATATCAAACAAAGCTCCTCATTAGCACGTTTCAAGAAAAATCTTGATGATTGGATGGGAAATAGAAAATTCACCCCGGGGATCACTTGCGTGGCTCTGCTTGACAGATGCACAGGAAAATAATTTTCTTTGGTGGAAAAGCCAGGTTACCTTTTTGTCTGGGCTTATATAGGCCCTAGGGTCGATAGCCTAGTACCTACCTATGAACCTATTTTCACCTCTGCTGCAAACATTCCAAACAGCATGTGGCTTCAAACCCTACATCCTCATTCATGTTTTTTAAAATAATTTTGTTTAACCTGTGAACTACAGTGATCCTTAGATGTAATTTAGAATTTCTTCTGTTACTGCTGTGCATAGTACTGTAGCAAAGCATACCTGTGCCATTGTGAAATGCACTACTCATGGCACAACAAATCCAATTTCTCAATTTGTACCTTGGTAGTGGACTCTCATTCACTACTACTGCCACTCAAGAATACAGTCTGCTAAAATGTGAACGAATGAGGAACACAAAAAAGTCAGAAAAATGAATATCGGGTAATGAGAATAAAAAGGCAGACTTGTGAAGTTTCCCAGATCTATATGTGGTTTAGCTTGATCATATGCTCAGGGAAAATGTCTTAATTCTGCTAGACTATCACAGTATCTCAAACTGAATCCTCAACTCAGTGCAAGAAGAACACACACTCAGCTGTATTTCTTATCCCTCTTTGCCACCAACTCTGGACCAGAAAATGTCACTTTCTCATTTGCTTGAACATGTCTCGATCAATGCCATGTTGAACAATACTTTACTCATATAAAACTTCACACCTATTTAATGTCAGGTTGCCAACACTGTCAGCTATTTATTCTCTTTATTTTCTGAAGATCTTTCCATCCTCTCAGTTTAACTACAAAAATCCACTGTCATGGCTATTTATTTGCATCTTTGTTTCAAAGTGTAATGTAGATAATCAACATTTCTGTCGCATTTTAAGCAGAAAATGGACAGTGTGCTCTTACTGCAAGGATATCATAGCTGTTGATGTTCTTTTAGCTGTCAATGTGTTGCACTTTTTATTTTAAATCTACTCAGTATGATATACTTCAAAGAAAATATTCACTTCAGTATTACCTGAGGTAGTCAGAGCAATCGCGAACACTTGCAAGCCATTAGCAGCTAACAATTGAGATTGCCCTTCCCTGACATCAATCATGTAACTACTTGCAACATATTTTAATCCCCTACACCAAGCGATTTTTTTGGAATTCAGAAAAGCTAATAACTTTTCACCTCAAATTCATCTTCACAGTGCTCAGAATGCTGAATCTACACTATATATGATAATAATGAAGCTATGGAATTGGAAGAAGTGGAGAGTGGATAGAATCAGACCAATACTGCTAGCTACTTTGAGGAGATTCTTCTACTCATTACTGAACAATTCCATAAGGTGTGTTTTCCTCTACATAAACTGCTTTCATTTTCATATGTAGAATGTATTTAAATGTCCAATAAAAATTATATGTATGCAAGTTTAACAATTCACTGCTGGTCTACTGTATATTTGTCAGTTCTTGGCCATGATTCCAATAGAACGGTTACATCTCAGCAGTATATTATCATTTGCTATTTGAATTTCACAAGGTACTGTAAACAACTGTGTTGTGTTTAGCATCCACTTCAAGGGTTGTACATGTGTAGCTAGCAGAGGTATTACGCTTTTTCAATGGCCTCTGGTGATCTACACAGTAGTGGAGAGAAATTTTCTGGCAGTTGGACTTTACTTAGTGATAATACTACCATAAGCACACATTTATATAATTGCTGTTATCATTACAGACATGTCAATTGAATGAATGTAATACTAATGTATTTGTTTTTTTTTTTCTTTTTTTAATGGGAAGTCCCTTATGGATCTATGCTGTCAGATGATCAGGTTTTCAGACACTCAAAATTCATACAGATCACACCATATGATCAAGTTTCTGAAAAAAAAAAAAGCAAAAATGTACTTTTTTATGTTAATTCATGCTTTCCTCACACCCCCTGCAAATTATGTATACTAACTCTGAAATTGCACTACAGGAAAGAAAAGAGTACATTTCCAGATCTTTGCTGTACTGCTATCGCCATTCAAAAGCTTTGAGTTTTCAAAAACTCGGTCATATGGTCTTGACCATATGAATTTCAAGATTCTGAAAACTCGATCAACTGATAGGGATCCCCTTACCTTGAGTGTTGTTTGAAATAAACATTCAGCTAATTATGCTTTTGTTAGCATACTTGGATGCATATCTTTGTTTGGCATCTCTGCATGTCATGTAGATCCATTTAATGAATACAAAATAGCACACTATGGTGTGGTCGTTATGAAGTGATGTGCAATCTAGCAGCGCAAAAATTAGATGTTCATGAATCTGGCCCCTAGAATAAATTCAGGTAAATACAAGAATAAATGTAAGATTAAGTATAAGTATGGATCTATATGTAATCCAATGTATGAGTAAATATAAACATATCTGTAAACAGAAATAACTCTGTATACAAATATGTCATGTTTATCTGCTGATATGGTTTTCTGTATAAATACAAATTTATATGTATGAAAGTCTACATGTATTAAAGTGTAAAATACACACACACACACACACACACACACACACACACACACACACACACACACGCACACATATATATATGGGTCTAGGACTATTCACTGAAAGCACATTTCACTGAAAGTCAAATAACTGTGCACAAATCACTGAAAGCTCAATTGACTGAAAACTCAATTCACTGAAACACACTTCACTGAAAGTTATATATGGCCTTTTCCCCACTTTTGTGTGACCCCCGGAGTTAGTATATATAGTAAGGGGGGTGCAGCCCCCCACATAGTTTGGATATATATTAAGTTCAGAAAAGAGTAATATATTGGAATTGCAAGTATCCATGTATATCGTTCAAAATATTTAAAATAGGTGGGGGGGCTATGTCCCCCACCCCCTTACTATATATACTAACTCCAGGGTCACACTACAGTGGTGAAAAGGCCATATATAACTTTCAGTGAAATGTGTTTCAGTGAATTGTGTTTTCAGTGAATTGAGCTTTCTGTGAATTGTGCACATTCAAATGTGTTTCAGTGAATCGTCCTAGACCTATATATATATATATATATATATATATATATATATATATATATATATATATATATATATATATATATATATATATATATATATATATATATATATATATGGGTCTGCTTTCATTAACAAAAACCCAGTTACCTGAATCTGAAATCGCCAAGACGACATTGGCAAACCCAGACTTTGCTGAATGACCGGATTGCTGAAACTTTACCCAGGGTACTTATCCAGTCATCCAACATGAGGAACTTTGCCCTTTTCCCCACTATAGTGCGATCACAGAGTTGGTATAATTAGTTGGTGAGTGTGGGGGAGTGTAGCACCCACCTGTGTAGATTGGAAATAGTGTGGTGTATTATTTCTGAAATTTTGGGCTACTGGATACTTATCCTGGGTAAAGTTTTGACAATCTGGTTGTTCATTAAAATACAGTTTTGGGAATGTGTTCCTGGGAATTATGGATTCAGGTAACTGGATTTTCCTTAATGTGAAGTAGATCCATATATATATATATATATATATATATATATATATTCACTTTGAATCATCGAATGTTCAGAACATCGACATTCTGATCATTGAGACCAGAACATCAATGTTCAGAACATTGAATTTTTAAAAATGAACCATAAAAACAAAAAAAAAATCACAAACACTACATTATGCAGGGGGGCTTCGTCCCCCTGCACCCCCCATGTGGGGGCTGTGCCCCCCGCAACCCCCTACTTTAATATTCCAACTCCGAGATCGCACTACAGTGGGGTAAGGGAAATCTCCCATTTACCGCTATATGCGGTAGCACTAAACAGGAGATTTCCAGTACCCTACCTGCAATGCCAACACTCAAATAGCACACACACAACATGCAGGGCACCTTGCTGCCCTGCATACACACCCAACATTCCACAATCTCACTTACCTGGCACTTCCACGTTAAACCTTCAATGTTCTGAACATCGATGTTCTGGTCTCGATGATCAGAATGTCAATGTTGTGAACATTCGATTATTTAAAGCGAACCCATATATATATAAATATATGTATATATATATATATATATATATATATATATATATATATATATATATACACACACACACACACACACACACACACACACACACACACACACACACATATATATATATATATATATATATATATATATATATATATATATATATATATATATATATAAATAGTGCTCGTGACCCAATTGAATGAGTGTTTGACAGCTGCCTAGTTAACTGCAATTTTGTCAGCTAGGCAGCTGATAAATAGGTGTGCAAGACTGCAGAAATCCAGGGGTTGGGAAATTTGTCCTTACTACATGTTTGTAAAATCTTGGAGTCAGTATATACAATTACTGGGTGAGGGCAGGGGCTTGCTCTGATGTAAAAAATGTTAAATTATTTTATTTTTTCATTAGTGAAAAATTGCATGCAAAGAGGCTGTTTCTCTGTGCATGCATAGTGGTGTGTCAATGTCAGTGTTTTCAACATTTTGAAATTGAAATTCTGCCAATCTACAATGGGTGTTTTCACTCATTAGTGGTACACCTATGTCTATATATCTGTACATTTCATATACTGTAGTTACTAACCTATTAATTATTTATACTACAGATAGAGTTTTTTTTAACTTTTGGTTTTGTTAGGCCACAAACTAATTTGTACTATGCTAATTTTATAAGGTAGTCATTTATTCCAAAATTCTAAATGCATGTACAACTTGGTCCCCCTCAGTTAGCTACTGCATCCTAGGCAGACTAAACAATGAGCACTGTGGTTAGTGAGAAATGCATTGTTCAATGCCTTACTTTCAGAATCTAAAAGTGCATTGATTACAGCTACTTTAACTTATCTGACTGACATAAAAATGCAGGTAAGGTATTGCAAGAAATAGTGCAAAGCAGAAATTCATTGGAGACATTTTCAACCTTTGAGAAAAAGTGCCCATCCTCAAAAGAGATAAGCTGTATACCAACATAAAGTGTACAAATTTGAAGGAAGCCAGGATTTCCTTGTAGTTCAACTTGCAGTAAACAAGTATTACAGATGGATTCATTCCAATTATACCATGATCCCCCCAAAACGTGCACGCTGATTGGCCAGCGTGCCCGTTGTAAATCGAGTTATACTAATGGAAAAAGGTCCGGTCGCTCGGACTTTTTTCCATTAGTATAACTCGATTTTTTAAAACACTGTCTCGCTATGTTAAATGGGTTTAACATAGCGAGACAGCTTTAAAATAAGCAACGGATATCTCCGTTGCTTATTTTAAAGCTGTCTCGCTATGTTAAACCCATTTAACATAGCGAGCAGTTTAAAAGCGGAGAAAGCAAGATCTCCGTTGCTTTTAGTGTTCGCTATGTTAAATGAGTTTAACATAGAGAGACAGTCGTAAAATAAGCAACGGAGTCCGTTGCTTATTTTAAAACTGCCTCGCTATGTTAAACTCATTTAACATAGCTATAAAAAGCAACGGAGATCTTGCTTTCTCGTTTTTGCACAGCTCTGATGTACTGCGCAGGCGCGCAGTACATCAGAACTGCTGCGGATGCCAGACATCTGCGGAAGGGCAGTAAACAGGCATTATACTATGCCATTATTTAAGAAAAGTAATAGTTTCTTTTCTTAAATAATGTCATGGTATAATAGCAATAACCCACTTCTGGGTGTGGGTAATGCTAAATTTACCCACTGTTGGCTTTGTTTGGTCTCGGCTCGCCTCGGGACCAAACCACGCCAACCGTGGGTAAATTTAGCATTACCCACACCCAGGCGTGGGTTATTGCTATAATACTTTATGAGAATTTGTTCTTTGCTGCTATGATGGTTGATAAATGTAAGCATATTAGAGAGATTCAGTAGAAGTGTATACAGAAATAAGCACACAAATTCAGTACAACTTCAAGAATAATTTTTGTGCTTTGCTGATTAATAACTGTAATCATGGAAGAAATATTTAAACATGCTTCCAAGACAGGTAAGCAATAATTCTCTCTATCTTCTTATGTGACCAGGCCCAGAAGGAAAGACACTTTAAAAATGGTTTGCTTGTGAGTATGTAAGCATGATTCTGAAAAAAAAAAATAATTCCAAAATAAATGTCTTGAATAATTCCTGATTTTTTCTTTGTTTTATGTATTTCAAGTATAAATCCAAATCCATCACTTTATCCCGCTATCAGTAGAATACAAATTTAAAAATCAATTTCAGTTGATATCATTATACTGCTCATGCACGTTTCCAGTACCATTTCTTAGAATATTTTTCTGAATAATAACTTAATAAACATAAGAAGTTAACATTATTAAAAATTGCACCAGTGTATTACATTTTTGAATAAATTCATTGCATCTATTTCTTGTTTGTCTTTTTACCTTCCATTTTCCTTTTTTCTTATTTAAATTATGCATTAGTCTGCCTTCCTTTTTTCAGTTCTCTACCATTATGTTCATTTTTCTACAGATCCAGAATTCCAAGGAGCAGCCCAGCAACATTTATCAAAGGTCAGGGAACATTCACCCTCTGCCAGTCCAGGAACATCCTCACAGGGTCAGGGTGTTGGCACCAGTCCTGAATTGGTGTAGCTGGGTAAACCACACTGACCATGGTCTTCAGGACTTGACTGAGCATGTGGGGTAGGAGATAGTGAAAAGACATCTTTATCTAGTCAAAAATGCTTTTCAGTGGGTTCAAGTTTCATTGCCCTGGTCAGTGCTGACTACCACTCCATCTCAGGCCAACCCCCCCTCAACATAAGGGCCCTCACTGCAATACCATCAGGCAGCTGAAATATATGAGGTCCTGTGGATCGAGTGTCGTCCTGTGTCCATGTACTCTTCACCTTCCTACTTCCCAAATCTTCTGTTCTATACCCTCTAAACTAATCCCTACCCAGATTACCCTCTTACATTAAAAAATAGGGAAGTTTATCCCCCTCCAAATATATTTTACCTCTCCTCTCCAATTTCCTGCAACACAACCTGCTTGATGTGTTCATTCTGTGTCTCCCTCTTTGTCATGTCTTCACTTTTTCAATCTTTCCTCTTTTTAAGAAACCAGTCAGGGTGTCCAAATAAGATTATCCATATAGAAAGCATAAAAAAATGTTATCTTTTTTTAAAAAGTTAATATAAATAGCTGCCCTGTGCATCACTTCCCAAATACTTCAAACATGCTTGAGCACAAAAGTATTTGTTCATAATACCTGAAATCTTCTAAAGTTTTACAAGCACTTACATTTTCATGTAGTACTTTACACATAGTTAAGGATTAAGTTTGGCAAGTTTATGCATTTGATGAAAGCTGACATTTAAATAAAACAACATTCACATTTTCTTACTGAGTGCCAATAACCTGTAATTAATGAATTTGCATACAGGCTTAATGGTGGTCCTTGTGAATAAATTGAATATCCGCTATAGTAAAGGCCGTAAGACTATACTGAATAAATCAAATGACTACTATGGTTGTTAAATCAAATGAGGACTTGGGGACATCCAAGATGGTGTCAGACTAGTTAATGTTCTGATATAAAGTTTTAAAAAGGCAGTTTTTCACCCTTTCAAGTTCTTGTTTCTAATTAGTTTATAGTAGAACATAAACGTTGATTGATACAGTACCTTTAATGTTCTTTATGTTATTGGTAAATGACAGCGATGGATCTGAAAGGAAATGCAAATCAGTTTGTCTCACAATGGCAAAAGCAAAGACAGTATACGCTCCATAACTGAGACGTAGTGGAGTAAATCAAGCACTTTACTTGCATACCTCTGTACTGTACAGATTTTCACAGAATATCCAGATTTTTGTCTCATATTTTGGTCTGTTTCTCATAAAATTGTAGTTTTCTGGCAAATCATTGAGTATTGATGCCAGAAAATTATGACAGGCATTTGAGTTTCAGACTTCATACCCTTCAGAAAATTCATGTTAATGCAAAACCTGTTGTTATATCAACTTTCAAAGTTTGTAAGAAGACTATTTAAAAAGTGTCCTTATTTTTGGGACTTTGTCCCTCCATTAGTTATGGCTTTGTCCATATTTCTTGTTCTAAGAGGTTGAGAGGTATATTTACTTGGTCACCATTTTATTATCAAAATGAAAAGTAAATTAAAAAAAACAGACACAGAACAAATCACAGTTCACCCTTCAAGTTCTAAATATATCCTTAAGAAAACTACCCTTTGTTTTACTTTATTTACCACTTGTAACTAGGTAAAGTACTGGTGGACTATTTTCAGGCTGAACCAGACAGTAGTAACTAGATTCAATAAAGTTAAAACATTGAAAAAATAGTAAGGAATACATGTTTTTGTAGAATGCCCATATATTTAATTGTTTCAGCCTAGAGGATCATTTATTTTGTCTTCTTTAAATTGCTAATCAGTTCTGTTGATTTTGTGTTTTATGTTGCTTGAAGTGTTGGAAGATTCAACAAACTTTCTTTGCTTTCAAAATCATACAAGAACTTGTGATTACAGTGATTATTAAATGCTTCTGGTTCAAGTTTTAATCACATTCATAGTATGACTATGTCACATTACTATTGCAGAACTTTGATACATAACTGCACAGTGCCTTTTAAAATTGATTATGAAATATCTTGCCACTAATACATAAAATAAGTTGCACCACCATTCTATTGCCACAGTCTTTAGTTAAAATGCAAATAGCAATACAATTACATTGCAGTTCTCGATAGATACAACATAATGCTCATCGTAGGTTCCTGGTCTGAAAGAAAACACTTGTTGTGCTATAACTGTGCTTGGAATTAAAGACAACATCGTTAAACACCTTTTTAAGATAGCTTTGTTGAGCATCTTTCAATGTTGTTAAGATGTATCTTTGGATTCATTAATATGTGTGTAGATATCACCGTAAGCCAACACTCATCATTCATGTTAGCGAGAGAGGCAACAGTAGTCACTGAATATTCAAGAAGCAATCCTATACATTCAACATCACCTTTTCATGGCCAGAGCACCTGCTGGTGGCAACAAGCACAACCTGGTGCTAAGGTACTCATATTATAGTACAGAAGACTGTTTGAATTCAACCAGCTTGAGTTACTGATGCTTGACTGGTGCAGCTTCATTATTCGTTTGTTTATTTATTTGGAATTTTATACAAATCATACCAAGATATGTGCTGTTTCTTTACAAGTAATATATTTAAACACTTGTGACGGTTTATATTTCTGATAACATTGCATGGTGTCTGAGGTTTGCCCGTTTGTCTTTGTATAGAAAGTACAGCAGTTTTTATGTGAAGTAACCTCATTTAATGTCACATGCCTTTATAACAACATTTCTCTGAAGATGAGAACACGTGACAACATTTTTATGTAATTAGAAGTAATGTGAAGGTTACATTTTAGAGCAACTGTGTATATGCCTCACATCAAAAAAGCTTATCCCACTTCTTAACATTTTCATTTTCAAGACTTGATTCATTAGTAATACTGTAATATATTAACCAGATATACAGATATACATTTTTCAGCCTTAACAGGTTTGGCATTTTTTTTTTGGGGGGGGGATTAATTACATGTCAGGGCAGAACTTGATTTGCATATCCTATGTGCAATGCACAGTATTAGGAAGATTAATATTTGTTGCATATTTCACTCATAAGTTATTGCTGACATTCCTGAAAGGTTGCACCACATTTTAACCTACTGACATATACCCCAGGATTCATTAATCTCTATGCAGGAATAATGCTATTCCTGCACAGAGTGGTTTGTGTCCATGTAGAACAGCAGCGATCCTTGCATATGCATGAAGACACGCTGCTGTTTAACTCACATGGACATGAACCATGTACGAGCACAGGGGGCATGTCCAAGCAGTGCACGGACACTAAACATGCCCCCTGCACTCAGAAAGTGCCATATGGCACTGTCTAAGCCATACTGGCATAGTATTAGAGCTTAGCTCTAATATTATGCCAGTATCTCAGTGTCCGCGGACATTGAAATGTAAAATAAATCATTTCAGTGTCTGTGGACACTGAAATAAAAACTGCCAGCAGAAAGCAACACAGGGAGTGTGTCACAGCTTCTGTGACACACCTCCTGTATTGCTAAAGTGCCATACAGCACTTCTTCATCCTGCAGAAGCAGGACATTTGTGCAAATGCACAACTACATATCTTTCAACCATATAGATTTTCACAGAATGTCCAGAGTTTTGCCTCATATTTTTGGCCCACTTCTCATAAAATTACAGTTTTCTGGCAAATTAGTAATTAAAGATTGAAGCTGGAAAATAATGAGAGACATTTGAGTTTCAGACATTATACATTTAATAAAATTCATGCCAATACAAAGCCTATTATTCTATCAACTTTCTAAGTTGACAAGAGCAATATTTAAAAATTGTCCCTATTTTTGGGCCTTTGTCCCAATTTTATTTATGGCTATGTCCAGATTTCTTGTTCTAAGAGGTTGAGAGGTATGCACACATAACAGGGGAGAAATCCCCCAAACGTAAATAAGCACAAGCACAGGCCCACAAAAATAAGAAAGTCCATAGAGAACATGTCATGATCAGCATGAAACACGCACAGAATCCTGAAAGGCCAATTATTGCCATTATGTCACAAATACATATATATATATATATATATAAAACATGCAGTGCAGTTATACCTCACCTCAGAACCATCCCTCTCAACTTGTTAGTGCAAGGAACCTGTACAAAGGCTGTAAAAGGAAGGGGGGATTGGGCCACATATACGGACATTTTGCAAAAATCGCTGTTACAAATGAAAACATGTTACAGCAACAGTATGTGTTTCAGCAGACAGTCATTGAAGGATATGAGGATGGAAACAGAAATGCCATGTCATTTATTTACTGACATAAATCCTTCGATCATCACTGTGATTTACCAGTCAAATAGAAATGCATTGTAGAACTGAACAAAAGTATGGTCCAAACATCTGAACATTATGTGAAAATTGTGGCAGTGGAGAGATATGCTCAGAACCCTTTAGTGCAATGATTCTGGACCAAGCCTGACAATCTGGGGGGACAAAGGCCTGAAAATAGGTATATGTCCAAAATACATCAGTAGATAAACTGAGAAAGTTCATGTAGTAACAGAGTATGTCCTAACATATAACAACTGAAATATCACAATTCCAGGACTCATCTGCTTCCCATTAGTTACTGACCTCAATCCCCACATCATCCCATTGATGTATCATGCATACATAACAGTCATGGGGACTAGACCAAAGAAATCGGCCAGACAACTGGACATCCTTTGAATATGTGGACATAACACAACATTAGGGAAAGTACACTGAGCTACCAAGCAATGTCCAAACTACAATCAGACTGACATAACACTACCTATGTCCAGCTCTGGGGCTGTACACATGCATTAGCAAATATAACAGGCACTACAGGGGTGTGATACTAGTGGAACACTGACACTGATGTGAAAGTGCATACCCCCAAACAGGTGCACCACAGTGACAGCAACATACCAGAAAGCAAATTGAACATGACAGTATAATACTGTGAGAGCAACCTCATACCATTTGCCACTCACACATTACCCCTACATATACTGCCCCAAGTCACAGTGTACTGGGAATCCTGAGGTGTTACAGGATATGTCACAGTCAGCCCCCACAAGCATACAGACCTGATAGACCGCCAGCAGCTGTAGCAGCATGGAGAGTCAGATAGGTAAAGGATGTAATGCAATGGATGGCACTCACATTTGCTACTTTCCCTACCCAGTCCAACAAATGTATACACACAACGCTGCTACACAATCTTGGCAGTCTGTTCACAATGGCCAGACATACATAACTGTCATATGTGCAGATTTCCACAGAATTACCAGGGTGTGGACCCATAACCTTGGCCACTGCTGCATACCATAGCCAGCAGTCTGCCAGGTCATTGGCATGATAACTGGAGTGCAATTGGTAATTAATGATATACCATACCTCTGCACCACATAGTGCAGGACATTTGGACAACGCATGGCATACTTGTGGGACAGGGGGCTGGAAAGTGGGACATATCACACATAATGGAGTTAAAAACTGAAACAGTAGCTGGTGTTACACGTGTTGTTGTAACAGAACATCCCTGAAGGATATGATGTCAGGAACATAAGTGGATGGCAACACTTACTGACTACAATCCTCACATTATCCTACCAACCCCACAAAAACAGATGTTGCTCAAGGAACAGACCAAGCATAATAGGCAAACATCTGGCCACTCTGTGGACAACATGACAGTTGAGAGGTATGACAGAGGCATATCACTGTCAGATGTCAAGTCACCCTGTAAATGCATGTCCAGACAAACCCTGTCAATGTAACGATCCTCCATGTGTATAACAGCACTAATGACATACAATCTGTACCAAAATCTGGAGCTTTGTCCCCCCTGTTGTTGAGCTGTCTCCACATGTCCTGTCCTGTGAGGTATTTCCACCTACTGTCTGTGAAGCTGTATCCCCACACCTCTGTAATGTCCCCCACACAGGCAAGGGAAATGGCCAAGGCCCACATGAAGGGTATTCCATATGTTGGAACTAGCAGCTGTGTCCAGGCCCACAACACAGTACTTTGTGGGCACCTTCATATATTTATGGCCTCAGCAATACCTGATAGGACAACATCAACCTGCTCAAGGTAGTCTGAATGCCTGTGGTGGACAGCAACAATACACAAACAACAGACTTGGTCCCTATATTGGCTGTACAGGGCAAATCAGGAGCATGCACCAACTTGGCATCAAGTCAGCCTTTGTCTGATCAAGCATATAAGGCCACAGGTGGAGTACTGTAAGGCTAACTATGAGTACAAATTGGACACATCCACCAAGGCAAATCACAAGGCCATCTTCACATATGTCTGCAATCTCTGAGGCAACAAACCAACCCAACCTGTAATGGTGGCCAATCAGACTACATACACATACAACATAGCTATAGCCAATCTGCTGCAGATAGGTTTAGGGCAAACACCACCCCCTGGCTCAGCATCACTATAGGTGGATATGCACAGCACCCACACCACTCCCCTCATTACCAGTGAGCAGGTACATATTGCCTACTCAAAGGAAACAAATGTAAGTATCCATGGGACCTGATGATATCCCTGTCTGCATCCTACATAAACTCAGGCATGTTCTCCCAACTCCATTACGCACTTTAGTCACACCAAGAGTTGGCACCATCCACACCCCATCCGCATGGAAGATGGCCAATGTCTTCCCTCTACACAGACATGAATGAGGAGTACAGGATTACGGAATCAACTAACCCTCATTGGTGGGAATATGACACTCCAGGACCAGCAGTGCAATGCAAGCAGATACAGTGCTGATACATTACAGGGGTATGGTGTGGTTGTGAGTGGTGACTACTGGTATGCAATGCAGCTCTTCAGGTTCTGTACATGCTGTTGCCAAATGTATGAGGTCCTGTGATGTGTCTCCCTTCTTTATGTCTTCCAGGTGCAATGTTGCATCACCAAAGGTCAACTTTCTCAGCAGCTGAGACAAATGTAATCATAGAAGCCATACTACAGAACCATGCCATAATGTTTGGCTGGAGCAAACAGCATCTGTAGGAGAGGACTGGCCTGTGGGATGACATTGTCCACAGGGTAAATGATGTCAACCTGCATGCATGTATATATGAGCAGGTCCAGCATTGTGAAAGTGACCTCATACACCATGCTCGCAAAGGGCTTCTGCAGTGGCCAGGGACCGCACAGCCACAGGTGTGGGCCTGCCATGCAGCCCCACTGACAACCACTGGGGAGCTCCTCAGGTAACTTGGAGCACCCATCCCAGTACAATATCAGAGTACAAACCCCCACATACTGGCAGTGGGTTGCACCCAGACAATGGATGAGGAGTGTGCAGTTGAGGCCCCAGTGTAGATTACTAGACTAGTTTAACAGGCATACTTGTAATTGTAGAGTATCTACATGCATGTGTCAGGTCAGATTGCAGTTGTGGATGGGGTTTCCTAATGCACAGACATGCACATCTATGGTGAAGGACAGCAAATTGTGTAGTATTGGGGGTTGTACTGTAAATGTGCAGACATGCTGCATCCATCCTGTACCAATGCCACATGTGGATCTGCTGACAATACTACCCTACCACAACTACCTAGGTCCCTCCAGTCTACATGTGGGACGACAGCCTGCAGCTGGTGAGTATGCAATTGTTCTGTTGTGGTTTGCCAATACCCCAGGCATGTGAAGGTCATGCAATGTACCGTGCATACAACTGCCCCTCATAGCCATATTGCTTTATGTGCATGTTCACTTGTGTTGGGGTTAACTGCATTGCATCACAGTGGTCAACACAGGGACCTATGTGATGAGAATGTAACATTCCTGTAGTATACCTCATGACATGTCAGTGCATGACTTCTGAACAGAGACCAACAAAATAGAAGGACAAACGGTCTAAGATAGGGACATGTGTGAAACATTACTGTCATATACTGGATATAAACAGTGTACACACCCCTGTTAAGATGCCAGGTGTATGAGATATGTATACAAATTAAGACCGCAATATGTCAGTCCACACCTTTTCCAAACTGTAATGTGAACTATGGCATGAACAATTCACCTGTAAAACTAATCAATCTTTTGGGCACTAAATATGGAGTATACAAACCTGACAATAAGCTGGATGCATATGTGTGCATACCCTTCAAATAATATGTTATTGCAGCAGCTTGTGATTTACTGACAGCATACAGTCTTCTTGGATATACACCTGCCATCAAGTAAAGGCACTCTGAGTAACACCAAATAACAGTCTGCTGTCCAAGTGGGATAATCATGACATTTGCTCATTTGCCTGCAACAGCAACAGCCATGGCTTGCAGACAGCTGACAAAACAGAAAAGGGATCTCATATTTGAAAGGTATCAGTCAAGAGTAGGGTACAACAACTTTACTACAGCATTGCATACACCGTGGAACACAGTGGATACAGTTGTCAAAAGGTGGACTGAATATGAGACAACAGTGCTGTTGAAAAGAACTTGCCATCCCTCCAAAAATGATGACAAGATATGTCAAGACCTGATCAGGGAGGCTGCCATGGGGACTTACAGCAACATTGAGGGAGTTGCAGGAATCTATTGCTAGTACTGGTGTTGTGTACTACCTGTGGGAACACTCTCCCATATTCTGCATAAGTCTGGCCTATGGGGTATGGTCAGAAGATAGAAGCATTTCCCCATAGCAGAAAACATCCTGGGGTGGATCCAAATTGCAATACAGCACATCACATCTCCCAAAGGCATGTGTGAAAATGTGTCATGGTGTAATGAGACTATGGCTCAACCTCACAGCCTCAGTACCAAAAGGTATGTGTGGTGCACAAGCAACAACTCTCAGAACTTGAAGACCAACATCCCCATGGTGAATCACACTGGTGGCAGTGGCCCACTGTGGGGATGCTGTTCCAAAGCCATTACAGGGCTTGTGGTGGGAATTCTGGCCATTTCCAAATAACACACATGTCTGCTCAAAATCCATCAGGCGTCTTCAAGAAAGCTGAGGATGGGGAGGTGTGTCAGCCTTCAATATGACAAAGACCTGAAGCATACATCCAAAGGTACCTAAGAATGGCTCCACCTGAACACACTCATGTTTATGGATTGGCCCAGCCAGATCCTACTCCTACACTACATAGTAAAACACCAGTGCAACCTGATGAGTGCTGTGCACATGAGCTGCCCATGTAATCTGACAGAGTTGGGTGACCTTTGCATGGAAGAGTGGTGAAATAATGCCAAGTCAAGATATGCCATGCTGATAGACACCTTCACAAGAAGAGTGAATGCTGTAAGTCACTTACAAGGTGCCTAAAGTATCATTTTAAGGATGTGCACAGTTATGCAATCACCATATTGTACATACTGCAGTCATTATATTTTACACATAACACATGTTTTTGTTTATCGATTGGATTGCACAGATCATATGTCACATGAATGGTGGGTAACATATTTGAATACATTACTGCAGTCTCATCTTGTATATTACAAGAACATGGCATGTTAACAGGGTTGTGTACACTTATTATATCCACTGTAAGCTTACAAGGCTGGTGGTGTAACAGGAATTGTGTGACCATACATTCACTGCTGGTTTGGAGATCTGACACTCACATGTATGCCATTAATCAGTGATGTCACTCCTCAGGTCATCCCACTTATGTATTAGAGAAACACAGGGGTTATGAGAAATAGAGAAAACATATGACCCAGACTTCTACACATCCTGTGAGGATCTGTACAGTTGTGAGGTATGTACTATAGTACTTGCCACTGTGCTATACAGGTGAACAGCAATGATGAGTACATAGGTGCAGTCTGTGCTAGTGAATAGCCATCACATGATAACACTAATCACATATCCCAGAGGTCTATATTGTTAGTTACCTGTAGTAAAACTGGCTACAATGTATGATGTTGAGGGCTGTGTGTCATGCATGTCACCATTTGGGCAATGTGTGGTCTGTGTAACAGATTTGTGCCACCTCACCTGTAACTGTGTATTTGTGTGTGTGTGTGTGTGTGTGTGTGTGTGTGTGTGTGTGTGTGTGTGTGTACCAGCCAACATCAAAGTACAGGTATTAGTGTACATATGTTGTTTTCCCCTCAAAGGTGGCAATGGAGTTTCGGGTCCCCCCTTTTGAAAAATGATGTCATTATCTCTGCAGACTCTGATATCAATGATAAGAATAGTGAGGTACAGGGGGGATGTCAGGGGCTGAATCTGTACCATTGGTTGGCATCCCACTCCTGTCCACACCATCCCTGCACACAGTGACAATGCCTACACGTACCCCATCACCAGTGGTCACAGATGATGGACAGTTGGCAGGAGGTGGCATTAAACAGGCTAGTATGGTGACTATGGCAGGGGTGAGTGTAGACACTGGCCATAGCCAGAGTGCAGGCAAGGTCCCACACAGGCAGATGCACAGAGGAGGAACACTGCTCGCTGAGCCACCATTGCAAGTCCCACAGAAGGAGTCGTCAGACACATGTTCTAGGCTGTCATGGATGCACAGGCACATAGTGAATGCCACAACACACAAATACTCAGGGTGGTAGATGCAACTCTCCCTGATTTATGTGGTGACATACATGATCTTGTTGAGGCCACATGTCAAAATACTGAGGTCATGAATAGACAGTGGGATGAGACCATGGCAATCCCTGACCATGGCATGTCTGTGCTACAGCATGTGGTGGGAGATGGGCAATGGCCATGTGTATGTAGGTCATCACCAACAACAGCTGAGAGTCCATGGGGCCGTGCACCTTCACACTTTCCTTAGTGGCATTGACACCAGCACTACTACTGAAGGTGGGGATTGCTGTCCACATTACACCAGAGCAGGCAATGACCATGTAGTCCTGTCCAGTCCTGTCAGGGGCACAGATCCAGCAGACATCAGTCACCATCAGGAAGGAGTACTGCATCTAGCCTTGGGCCTGGTGATGCCAGTGGTACCCCTGGCAGGGCCATTTACCATGTCCATGTCCAGAGATGGTGACCTGGACACACTGTCATGTATGGTACACAGCTGTCTTACACACCCCTGTGTAGGCCAGCCACATGGCATAACTGTGTGCATACATACACACACACATCTGTATCACAGGCAGGACACCTCCAGATACACACAGCACCTCTCCACAGCCCATCTATTGGATACCCCTCCAAAAACATACACATGATGTCACCATATGGCCCAGCCTCAAACCCACACCACGCCATGTGCATATGATTATACCTGTGCCACATCCCTGTCAGCCATACCATCAATGCAGGGACATGCTAATATGGGTCTGATGCACAAGGTGAATATTGTGCAATGTAGCTATGTAATACTATGTAAGTTGCTGTCTGCTTGCATTTCTTATGGGTGCACATACAGGTGTATGTACTGTATTAGCCAGGAGGCATTATTGCTGTTAGTACCACTGACTGAATGTAGTCTGATATGCTGTATTCTGTTAATGTTGCAGGTGTCTGTGTGTCTGCAGGCTGCGGCCCTGCAGACATTCCCAGGAGGGAGTATAGCAGACTGAGAATACACTGACTGTGTCATAAGCAAGGTACAGCTTTATATGTACATGTACCAGGTGTGTATGCATGCAACAGTGTGTGAGGGACACTGCTGTCAGACAGTGTGACCTTGCATACATACCCCTTGTCACAGACAGGCAGCCTTCAGACATGTCAGCTCAGTATTGTGTACTACCATAGGCTCATACATACAGAACAGGTTACTGCAGTACTGTCAGCAGGTCACTCACAAGTACAGCCATTACATTAACTGCAACAGATTCACCTATCAACACCTGTTGACCCTGCCATTTCTTTACCATACACTCAGCCCTGATGCAGTTGATAATGGCATGCATGATGCTGTGTATGACAGGTTTGTGGTATGTATCCCTGAGTTCACCAGGTGGAACAGGGAGACAAAATGGTATATCCTTTGCATACACACAGTAAGGACTGACACATGGGATGTGCACACAGTAACATAAACACAATTGGCAATACACAGATTAGTAAACCTACATTTACACCATTATGTACTGTACTACTACATACACATGACATGCCCCACATAGATTATGTGCATGGGACATAACACACTACCTCATAAAACAGGTAATGTTCTGAATGCCTCCATGGATGGTGAAATGACCCATCATACATAGGATGTGGAGTCATGTAGTGCTCCTACAAGCCTGGACAAGTGATAATGTAGCAGACGTTGTATCATCATGATGTTTCAAGCAAGTATGATGCATGATGCTGACATGTGTGTCACTACCTTCACTCTGACCAATTTGGCAACAATATCACATACATGGGCATTAAGGGACACAGACCAAATATAATTTGTCAAAAAAAGGTCAAAGCTTGTTTCCTGCCTTTCCTGTAATTAGTCTAGTCCAGATACAGCTTTGATGTATCCAAGACTATTTGTAAGCATCTGTGTGGTGTCAAAAAGTCTGCTCTTCAATTGTTACCTTAGATCTGCTAGTTCTCGCCTCTTCTGCACTTTTACTAGCTTAGTAGTCTACCACTTTACAGTCTTCTTGTATCTATTACTGTAGCACACAAAAGTGCTACCAGCACGAAATGTTCTACAAGGAAACAGCTCCAGTACTAATTAATGCTCACCTGTCCAGGCATGTCTAAAGGTCAGTTCCTTGTGGTTTCTCCTATTAACTTGGTGAACTTGGGCATCCTGAGGCAATGTAGCAACTGCCTCATGTACATTGACAACCCTCTCCTGTAACCTCCCAACACTGAGACTTGTGAGAGATGCACTTATATATCCAAATTGGAAGTCATGCAGTCTCCAGCCAACACCAGAATAGCTGGTCAAGAGGAGAAGGTCAACACTTGCACCACACCACATGGAACACATAACCCTCCAAAACACACACCAGCACTGCCTTCACATAAAACCACAAACCACACACCCACCTTCGTGGAGGCTGTCATTACAAATTTACCCAAACAGCAGAGGCCTCCAAGGCAGAAATGCATGCAAACACCACAACACAACACCAATCACAAGACACATAAACAGTGTGCCACTCAACCAAAGACCCTACAGCAAAACAGCATGCCCAACACACTAGTCATAGGTGACTCGATAGTGAGGCACACTGATGTCCAACTCACTAGGTTGAATAAGGAGAAAGTAACAGTCAGCTGCCTGTCAGGTGCCAGGATCTGCCACATAACGCATGCACTCAGGTCCCTCAACAACAGGTACAAATATGACTCTGTCATTGTACATGTGGGTGTGAATGATCTGAGACATACCTCCCTGGACTACATGAAAAGACACATGGAGTAGCTCTCAGATTATGTAGCCCAAGTGGGTATGAACCTAGCCCTGAGCAGCATCCTACCATCACCCATAATGATATCACAGTACAAGCAGTAACTGATTGATTTCAACAATTGGCTAAGTTTCCGGTGTCATTCCAAGGAGATACAGTGTCTGTCTGCCTGGTATGACATGATTGACAGACCTTGATGCTTTGCCTGCATCTGTCAACCCTGGGCTTCTGGATACTGGCCAAGGATCTTGCCACCCCTATAGTGCCTTTATAGGCTGTGTTCCAAAGACCAAATTACCATCATGGCATCTACAAACAAATGCAATCTGAGGACCATACTGCACAATGCTAGAAGTGTAAATCTCAAAATGCACTCACTCAAAGCACACCTTAAAATGAAGAACATCAACATTTGTGCTGTAACAAATACCTGGTTCAAAGCAGCAGAAAGCATCCCTGCACTACCAGTATATAATTCATTCCATACCTTTTGGCCTAAGAACTTGGACTGAAGCTCCAAAGGCAATGGTGTTTCCATATTCATAAAGGATGCGCAGACCTCCAGACTGGTAGCCCAGCATAATGCATCAGAGATACCTCAGGTGCCGCTAACATTGGGTAAGACAGCAATTCAGGTTATAGCCTGCTATAGGTCCCCACCCATGTCCCAAAACCCACGCTCCATGTTCCTAAGCACCCTGGAGAATATGTGTCCAACCTAACACTCTCTTACAAGGCGACTTCAACTTCCCCTCCATTAACTGGGAAAACTACTCATGTAGCAATACATTTTGCCCAATGTTTCCTGGAATACATTAATTCCAATGCCCTGGATCAGCTCATTCATACCCCAACTAGAGGTAGCAACATCCCTGACCTGGTCATTACTAACATGGACAACCATTGCTTTACACCAATAGTCAACTCTTCCCTGGAAAATTTCCATCCCTCCCACCCCCCTGCAAAGAAACTACCATTAAAAACTTCTCCAAAGCTAACCTTGGGCTCTTAAACCAGAGCTGTCTAACTTCATGCCACCCATGCAAATGGAGAATAGTTGCATGACCACTGGATCATACATCAGTGCATTGTATGAACACGTACACAAATGCGTGAATCTTGCCATACCCAACAGAACCAAGACACTCTCCTCCAAAAAAGGAAGCCAGTCTGGTGATCTCCTGCCATAAACAAACTCTACAACAGAAAAAAAAACTGATGCAGAATAAGGTGAAGTCCCAAGACTTAAAACACTCCCTTATTAGCCTCAACAAAAGGTTGAGATAGCTCACCAAATCCTCTACAGCTAGCTATGCAAACAGAATTGCAGCAAATAGTAAAGACAACTACAAGGCCTTCTATAGTTATGTAAAGAATATCCATGGCAATACTCAGATTTGCTCTGAGATACTGCACAGTGGTACCTCCTATGCCAAGCCAACAGATATTGCCAATATACTGGCCGACAGATTCAGTACCAACCTTTCCTCTCTCTCTCTCCCACCAAAGGACCAATCACAATACCAGTAGATTGCCAAGCACCCAGTATTACTGCTACATAGTTTACAACAGCATTGTCCAAGGCCAAGAATACAGCTTCTATGAGACCTGACAATATTCCTGGCTGTGTTCTGAATGAACTACAGACTGAACTGGCATCACACGTGTGTGTCCTGTTCAATCGCAGCCTCACCTCAGGCTTTGTCCCTACAGAATGGTGCACTACTACAGTCATCCCTCTTCACAAAGGAGGAGCGACTACAGACTCTGAGAACTTTCACCCCATTAGCCTGACAAGTCTGATATGCAAAGTTGGAACACATCATCATGGACTTAATAAACAAGGATATAGGGAATTTCCAAACTCTGGATCCCATACAGTTTGGTTATGTGAGGGGTAGATCATGCCTGCTCAACCTGGTCAACTCCTTTGAGTCAGTCACCAGAGCTGTGGATGATGGCAAGGTGGTTCATACAGCCTACCTTGATCTGGCCAAGGCTTTCAGTACCATTCCCCATGCAGGAATCATAAAAACAACCCTAAGCTAGGCATCGACCCCTATAGCAATAGGTGGATTGCAAACTGTCTCACAGAACTCACAGTGTGAAAGTAGCTGACTCCAAGTCAGACTCCCAACCAGTCTCGAGTGCAGTCCCCACAGGGTTCAATTCTGGGTCCTCCTCTGATTGGTATCTACTTCTCTGAAGTCCAGGCCAACACGAAGGGACTTTGGTTGACAAAGTTTGCTCACGATTGCAAGTTGGGAGCTATTATTAATTCCCCAAATGATGTTGGCAGGCCTCACTGAAACCAACAACTGGTGTTAGAACCATGGCCTTAAGTTCAATGTCAAAAAATGTGTCATCATCCCCTTTGGGAAAAACTTGGTTCCCATAAATTACCACATCGATGGTAGTCCACTGAACAAAGAAGGTGTTATAACAGATCTGGGAACACAGGTTGACAGAAACCCCTCTTTTGACCACCACATTGCTATTGTGGTCAGAATGTCCTTCTATGTGGCATATCTCATTACTAAGAATTTTGCATCCAGGTAGAAAAAGGTCATTGTCTCCCTCTATTCTTCTCTCATTAGGCCAGTCATCAAGTACAATGCCCCATTTGGCATGTACCTCACTAGACACCTGCAACAATTGGGGAGGCTGCAAATGTACATCACAAAGATGATCCTATGCCTTAAACAGTTGTTCTATAATGACAGACTCAAACAATTCCATCTATTCTCTGTCTCATATCGGCTACTTAGAGGTGATCTCTGCTTGACTTACAAAGCCATGTCTGAGCCAGCTCTGTTAGAAATGCTACATCTAAAGAAATCTCAATCCCTCTGCACCACATGCTCCACAGACCTCAACCTCATTACCACAATCAACAGAACATGCTGGAGGGACAGGTTGTTAAACCAGAGACTGCCCATGCTATGGAATAGACTTCCCATACATGTCAAACAAAGCACCTCACTAGCCCTCTTCAAGATAAATTTTGCTGAATGGATGGGAAATAGAAAGCTCACCCTGGGGATCACTCCAGTGGCTCTACTCAACAGAGGCACTGGGAGCTAATGTCGGGCAGCATGATGCCAGCGTAATCCTATGGGCTAGGCTTGTAAAGGCTCCAGGTCCATTAGCCTAGTACACACCTATGAACCTATGAACCTAAACATCTGGATATTACATAGATATCTGTACAGAGGACTGTTATAGCCTGCACAATGATATAACATGCTACATGTGAGGCAGATGCTGTTACAACGCTATATAAAGTAATGCCATCGGGAGGTGGTAAACAGGTGTAGATGGTACACCAATCAAAATGGTATAAGCCAAACAGAATATGATCTTCACCCAAAGACACACACACACACACACACACACACACACACACACACACACACACACACACACACACACACACACACACACACACACACACACACAGTTGCACTAAAGAGATTAAAACACCTACCTATCTAGTTATTTCTATTATTATGTTACGCAGTTATCAGACATACCACGGAGCTTACATAATTTCCCCTAGTCCCACGGTACTTATAAGGTGAATGACATCAGCAGTCCTAGTTGAATACGGTGATGGGATGTTTACCGGGCTGTACACAAATCAAAATGGCATAATACACACAGTATATGACCCTCACACACACACAGACTTGCCAGTATTGGGATAAGAACTTAGTTAGTTAGTGCTTGTTAGAATTCCTGCATAGCAATGTGATAAGTGGGGGTAGTTCACTTCATTGATATTCTGTTTCTGCCTTATATAAGTGGTACAATTATTTTCTGCTTAAACTCTGAGCTTTGGCCGGATAAGTCCTACCTGCAATCTGCTGGACATATAGGTGAATTTAAGTAAATCTTTATCTGCACTTTTTTCAAATAATACAGGATTGAAATTGATTTATTTGTGTTGCATTGAATACTATCTAGTTGGAAGTTGTGGCTCTATTTTTTCAGTTAATGCTTGTTAGAATTTAGTGCTTGTTAGAATTCCTGCATAGCCAATGATAAGTGGGGGTAGTTCACTTCATTGATATTCGGTTTCTGCCTTATATAAGTGGTACATTTTGGATTATTTTCTGCTTAAACTCTGAGCTTTAACCAGCTAAGACCTACCGGCAATCAACTGGATGTATAAGTGAATTTAAGTAAATCTTTATCTGCACTTTTTTCAAATAATACAGCATTTAAATTGATTTATTTGTGTTGCATTGAATACTATCTAGCTGGAAATCATGACTGTGTTTTTTCAGTTAATGCTTGTTAAAATATAGTGTTTGTTAGAATTCCTGCATAGCCAGTGATAAGTGGGGGTAGTTCACTTCATTGATATTCGGTTTCTGCCTTATATAAGTGATACATTTTGGATTATTTTCTGCTTAAACTCTGAGCTTTGGCCAGCTAAGACCTACCTGCAATCAACTGGACGTATAAGTGAATTTAAGTAAATCTTTATCAGCACTTTTTCAAATAATAGAGCATTGAAATAATTGATTTATTTGTGTTGCATTGAATACTATCTAGCTGGAAGTTGTGGCTCTGTTTTTTCAGTTAATGCTTGTTAGAATTTAGTGCTTGGTAGAATTCATGCATGTCCAGTGATAAGTGTGGGTAGTTCACTTCATTGATATTCAGTTCCTGCCTTATATAAGTGGTACATTTTGGATTATTTTCTGCATAAACTCTTTGCTTTGACGGGCTAAGTCCTACCTGCAATCAGCTGGACGTATAAGTGAATTTAAATAAATCTTTATCTGCACTTTTTTCAAATAATACAGCATTGAAATTGATTTATTTGTGTTGCATTGACTACTATCTAGCTGGAAGTTGTGGCTCTGTTTTTTCAGTTAATGCTTGTTAAAAGTTAGTGCTTGCTAGAATTCCTGCATAGCCAGTGATAAGTGGGGGTAATTCACTTCACTGACATTTGGTTTCTGCCTTATATAAGTGGTACATTTTGGCTTTTTATCTGCTTAAACTATGAGCTTTGGCCGGCTAAGACCTACCTGCAATCAACTGGACGTATAAGTGAATTTAAGTAAATCTTTATCTGCACCTTTTTCAAATAATACAGCATTTACATTGATTTGTTTGTGTTGCATTGAATACTATCTAGCTAGAAGTTGTGGCTCTGTTTTTTCAGTTAGTTCCCCATCTACCCTACCTGCTTTTGTTTTGGTGTTAATCCTGGTGGCCTTGAAACTACCCATTCCTCTTGTAAATTTGCATTCAGATACTCCTCCTGGGCCCATCTCATTTGCTCACTCAAAAAAAATACATCTGCTTTTACTGTATTTGTGTTTCTTCCTACTTTATTATTTTATTTTGCTTTTGGGTAATCTTAAAAGTACTCAATTGTATTTATTACTTCTTGGTGTAATTATCATTCTAAGCCTTTTGGTTTAAACACTTGTGCTTCAGACTAGTTGCTTTACATTAAGAAGGTTTGTGGTCTGCACTGCTGTGGCAGGACAGGTAGCTTACATCCTTCTATGTTGGGAACTGCTGATTGAAGGCTCAGTGTCTGTTATTCTAAAAGTGTATTAGTTCTGTTTTAAGCACTTGGGGTTCAGGCCAGTTATTTTACGTTAAGAAGGTTTGTGGTCTGCACTTTTGTGGGTGGGGGACTGGACTCTGCCCTTCTGAGCTGGGAATTTCTGGTTAAAGGCTTATAGTGCCTGAACAGTTGAACTGTTTCTTGCTGAAATTGGTGCACCTTGTTTGCTGTAGCATAGACTAGATCCACGCCTGCTGACTATAGCTTTGTTTGTATAAATTGAGCAGTAATCCAGGCCTTCTTAAAAGTATTCAATTGTATTTATTACTGCTTGGTAGTAACCTGATTAAAATGTAGCTATCATTCTAAGCCTTTTGATTTAAGCACTTGGGCTTCAGACCAGTTGTTTTACATTAAGAAGGTTTGTGGTCTGCACTGTTGTGGCAGGACAGGTAGCTTACATCCTTCTAAGTTATAAACTGCTGATTGAAGGCTCAGTGTCTGTTATTCTAAAAGTGTATTAGTTCTGGTTTATGTACTTGGGATTCAGGCCAGTCATTTACATTAAGAAGGTTTGTGGTTTGCACTCTTGTGGAAGGAGAGGCTGGACTCTGCCCTTCTCAGCTGGGAATTTCTGGTTAGAGGCTTATAGTGCCTGCATATTTGAACTGTTTCTTACTGAAATTGATGTGCCTTGTTTGCTGTTGCATAAACAAGATTCAGGCCTGCTGAATCTAGCTTTGCTTGTATAACTTGAGCACTAATTCAGGCCTTCTTTTTTGGAGAAGGTTCCCCTGCACCCCAGTGACAGGAGTGTGCCGTTAGAACTTGTCTGATAGAAGACTACAGGAACAGGGCTCAGTTTTGATATTTATTTACTGGTTAATTGGGGTAATTTGTTTAAAAGCCTTTTCTGGTTGCTTGTAGTCATCTAAAGCTGTTGTAAGTGTATTTTTTACTGTTTGTAGTCATTTAAAGCTGTTTTAAGTATATTTTTAAATGTTTTTGCCTTATCTTTTCAAAAAAAGTCCTTGTTTCCCACCTTTCTAAGCTAGTATAGTCCAGTTATCAGGCTAGTGCTGAATTCAGGGCTGTATTACACATTTCTGAGTTGCCCATACCTTACTTGGATAGAAGAAGGTTTCTCTGTTCACCTGTGAGAGAGGGAGCTTTGAGAAGCCATCTGTCCCTGGAGGAGTGGTTCCAGCCCAGAAGTTAGTAGTTTATAGGCCGTTTTGGGCTAATTTCTATCTCTTTCATTTCCCTGCTGTAAAAAACGGAGGTCAACCCGTCATTGGTTAGATCAGACCATAAACTAATCACTCTGGATGTCCACACCACACCACCACCCCCAACCAAGGAAGCCACAGTGAAAAAAGTTTCTATAGCAAACTTCACCTTACTTAAGACAGAGGTGGTAAGTTTCACAGCCCCCATGCTAAAGGATAACAGTGTCCAAGATGCAGGAACCTTTACAAATGCACTCTATGAGCACCTACAAGGATGCATGGATCATGCCATCCCTAGCAAAACCAAGACTCACTCCCCTAAGAGAAGGAAACCAGTCTAGTGGACCCCTGCCATAAACAGGCTATACAATAGAAGGAGGAAACTAGTTAAGAAAAAAAGCAAATCCCAAGAAGAAAAGACATCCCTAATCAGTATCAGTAAGAAACTAAGGTCCCTCATAAAATCATCCAAGGCTAACTTTGAAAGAAAAATAGTCAAGGATTCGAAAGATAACCACAAAGCCTTCTTTAGCTATGTTAAGAATCTAAGTGGCAACTCACAGATATGCTCTGAGCTAGTGCAAAATAGCACAAAATACACTGAACCTACTGATATTGCCAACATCTTGGCAGATAGAGTCAGTGCAAACTTCACCCCCCTCTCACCCCCAAAAGGGCCCACAACAATACCAGAAAAGTGTAGCTTCCTGGAAATCACAGATGCACAGGTGAAAACAGCCCTTTCAAAAGCCAAAAGCACAGCGTCAATGGGGCCAGATAGTGTCCCAGGCTGCATCTTGCATGAACTACAGAATGAACTAACCCCCCACCTAAACACACTGTTCAACCTCAGCCTCTCCACAGACTACGTGCCCATAGAATGGTGCACAGCAATGGTTATTCTGCTCCACAAAGGAGGGGCCACAACATACCCTGGTAACTATAACCCCATAAGCCTGACTAGCCTGGTCTGCAAGGCTATGGAGCGCATCATCATTGAACTCATTAACAAAGACATTGGGAACCTTCAAACGCTTGACCCGACCCAGTTCGGCTTTGTTAAGGGCAGATCATGCCTACTAAACCTGGTTGACTTCTTCAAGACAGTCACCAAGGCCATAGATGAGAGGAAAGTGGTTCACACAGCCTACCTTGACCTCACCAAGGCTTTTGACACCATTCCCCACTCAGGAATTATAGAAAAACTCACCAACCTGAACATAAACCCCTACATCACAAGATGGGTTGCCAACTGGCTTACAGACAGAACTCACACGGTAAGAATAGTGGGCTCCAGGTCTGACTCTACACCAGTCACAAGTTGTGTCCTGGTACCCCTACTGTTTAGCATATACTTCTCAGAAGTACATGCATTCTGAGGCACTGTTGCAACTGCTTCATGTACACAGACACCCCCATCATCTAAACTCCAAACATTCAGACTTGTGAGAGTTACCCCTATGTCACCAAATTTGGAAATATGCACTCTCCAGCGAAGACTGGACTAGCTGGTCAAGAGGATGAGGTCAACACCTGCACCACACCATGTGGAAGACATAGCTTGCCACAACACCCACTATCACAGCCCTGACATACACTCACAAACCACACACCCACCTTTACGGAGGCACTCAATGGACATTTACACCACCAGCACAGATCAGCAAGACAGACACCCACTCGGCCACCACAATACAGCACATGCCAAAGGAGACATATGTCACCTACACAGTGTGCCCCTCAACCTAAGCCCCTAAGGCTAACCACCTTGCCCAATACAGTAATCATGGGTGACTCAATACTGAGGCACACAGATTTCTGACTCACTAGGTTGATTATGGAGAAGGTAACAGCCAGCTGTCTATCAAATGTCAGCATCCAACACATGACACACCCAGTCAGTTCACTCCACAACAATTGCATGTATCGCTCTGTCATCATCCATGTCAGTGTGAATGACCTGAGACGTATCTCCCTGGACTACATGACAAGGGACTTGGTTGAGCTCTTGGATTATGTGGCCCAGGTAGGTATGACAGTAGCCCTGAGCAGTATACTACTGTCATCCAGAATGATGCTGCAGTGCTATCAACAAATTATTGACTTTATCATTGGCTAATGTGTTGTTTGTCATTCTCAGGGGATCCAGTCTCTGTCTGCTTATGATAACATGATTGACAGACCTCAATGCCTTGCCAGAGATGGCCTGCATCTGTCACCCCTGGGTTTCCAGGTACTGGTTAAGTCTCTTGGCAGCCCTATAGTTTATTTTTAGACAGTGTTCCAAATCACATTACCACCGTAACAGCTAGACATGAATGCAATCTGAGGGTCATGCTGCTCAACAGTAGACATCCAGCTCTCAAGATGCAGTCACTCAAAGTACTCCTCAAAATGAAGAACATTGACAGTTGTGCTGTAACAGAGAGCTGGTTTATGGCAGCAGACAGCAGCCCTGCGCAAACAGGCTATGATGCATTCCACAGCTGTCAGCCCCAAAACATGGACCACAGCTCCACAGTTGGAGGTATCTCCATATTCATAACAGATATTCACACATCTAGACTAGTATCCCAACATAATGAATTTGAGATATTTCAGGTACAACTGACTTTGGATAATACTGCAATCCAGGTCATAGCATGCTATGGGTCCACATCCATGTCCCTAAACTGTCAATCCATATTCCTCAACACCATGGCATCTATCAAGGTCTAACCCAGCACTGACATAGTAAGAGACTTCAAGTGCCCCTCCATCAAGTGGGAAAAGTAGTCAAGCACCAATAGACTGGCCCAACGCTTCCTGAAATTCATCAGTTCCAATGCCCTGGACTGGCTCATACTGACCTCCAGTAGAGGATGCAACAACCTTGACCTATGTTGATTAATTACATATGGGACCATTGCTTGACAACAGTAGTCAATCCCTACCTGGTCAGATCCAAACATGATGTAATAGCCATGGCAATCCATATCTCACCCCCCAAAGGTAACCACCTTGGAAAAACTCTCCAAAGCTGACTTTGGAGTCATAAAAACAGGGGTGAATGACTGCGCCCATGCCAATGGAAAATAGCTGCATGACTGTTGACTCATACACAAATGCACTCTACAAACATGTACATGAATGCATGATACTAGCCATAGCCAACAGAACCAAGACACTGTCCTCCAAATACTGGAAGCCAAAGTGATGGTCCCCTGCCATTACTAAAGTGTACAACAGAAGGAAGACACTGTTGCAGAAAAGGTAGTGTCCCAAAACTGGGAAACCCCCTTATTAGCCTCAACAACAACTTGAGATCCCTCATGGAATCATCTACAGTCAGCTATGAAGGCAGAATTGCAGCAGACACTGACAACAATCACAAAAGCCTTTGATAGTTATATCAAGAACCTCCACAGCAATACCCAGATGTGCTGAGAGTTACTGCACAATGCTAACTCCTATCCTGAGACAGATATTGGCAACAGTCTTGCCAACACATTCAGTGCCAGCTTTACCCCTCAATCCCCCCTAAGGGAACAATCACAATGTCAGATGAATGCCAGGCACTCATCATTGTTGCAGCCCAGGTTAGAACTGCATTGTCCACAGGCAAGAATACAGCTTCCATGGGACCTAAACATACCCATGGCTCTGTTCTACATGATGTATAAAGAGACCTAGCACTACATCTGTGTGCTCTGTTCAGTCACAGCCTCACCTCAGGCTTTGTCTCTTCAAAATGGTGCAATGCTACAGTCATTCCTCTCCATAAAGGGGTATCAACTACAGACCCTGGGGATTATTGGCCCATTAGCCTGACAAGTCTACAATGTACAGGTATAGGCCACACCATCAGGGACCTGATTGACAGAGATATAGGTAATCTCCCAATTCTGGACCCCACACAGTTTGGCTTTGTGAATGGCAGATCATGCCTGCTCAACCTGGTTGACTTATTTGAGTGAGTCACCAGGGCTGTGTATGGCGGTACGGCTCTGCATACAGCCTACCTCGATCTGGCCAAGGCTTTTGATACCATTCCTCAATCAGGAATTATTGATAAACCCACCAAACTAGGCATCAACCCTTATATCAGTAGGTGGGTTGCAAATTGGTTCACAGAACACACAGTGTGACAGTGGTAAACTCCAAGTCAGACTGCCAAGCAGTCATGAGTGGAGTCCCACAGGGATCAGTACTGGGTGGTCTCCTGTCCAGCATCTACTTCTCAGGATTTCAGCCCAACAAAGAGGAACTCTGGCTGACCAAGTTCACAGAGGAATGGAAGCCATCATTAATGCCACAAGTGATACAGACATCCTACAGAAAAAGCCTCACTGAGCTAATTAGTGGTGTGGAAACCATGGGCAGAAGCTTAATACCACAAAATGCATCATCACCCCCTTTGGTAAAACACTCAGTTCCCAGTAAGAACCAGATCGATGGGAGCCCAGTGAACACTGTAGGCCTTATAAGAGATCTGGGGACACAGGTTGACAGCAACTTCTCCTTCAAACACCACATTGCCACTGTGGTCAAAAAATCCTTCTATGTGGCACATCACATTACCAAGGGTTTTGCATCCAGGAAGACACAGGTAATTGTCTCTGTCTACTCTTCCTTCATTAGACCACTCCTCAAGTATTATGGCACATTTGGCATGTACCTCACTAGACACCTGCAACAGCTGGGAAGGCCACAGAAGTACCTATCAAAGAGGTTCCTAGGCATTAAACATATGTCCTACACAGACAGACTCAGAAGACTCCAGCTGTTCTTTATGTTATATGAACTACTTAAAGGCTATATGTGCTTGACATACAAAGCCATCTCTGACCCAGCTCTTTTAGAAAAGCTACATATGAAGACATCCCAATCCCTCCACACCACACATTGCAAAGACTTCTACCTCATTACCACAATTGACACGACATGCTGGTGGGACAGGTCCCTCACCAAAAGACTGCACATGCCCTAGAATAAACTTCCCATGCATGTCATGCAGAGCACCTAGCTGACCCAGTTTCACAGAAATCTTGATGAGTGGATGGGTAATAGGCAGTTCACCACAAGGGTCACTGCAGTGGCTATACTTGATACAGGAACTGGGAGGTAACATTGGGTGGCACAATGGCAGGTCCCTTCTATAGGTTAGGCTTGTAAAGTCTCCTCGGCCATTAGCCTACTACACACTTATGAACTTATTAGGGGAATGACATCAGCAGGCCTGATAAAGTAGGGCAGTGGGTGGGAAAAATATCAAAATAATTTGTCCTACAATCAGACACACATATTTGCCAGATGTGAGAGTAGAACCCCAACCTAACTAGTTATTTGTACCATAGTGTTATGCAGTTATCACACATTTATTTTATTTATTTATTTTATTTTACATTTGTTAACAGGGCTAGTCCAACTGGACATATTTCCATTTTCAACAGTGGCCCGGGGAGAAAAGCTCCAACAGTAACATACAAAAGATTATCATGCACAAATATATAAAAGAGATTATCTTAAAAATAATCAGACAGCATTAGCTAAAAAAAATTATACTATTTGTGAAACACAACATATAAAAAGATGATCATGCACAAATGTAAAAGAAATTATATTAGAATTAAATAGAGAGCATTAGCTATAAAAAAAGAAAATTATACTATTTGTTAAAGACAATACCCAAAAGGATAAGACACTCTTACAATAAGATATGTGAGGTAGTTTACAATACATTCAAAGTTTAATTCATCTCCTTATTGTAACAGTAATTGAAGACAGTTACTACTTCCCAAGGGGTAAGCAGTATTGATTGGCAATGGAGGCAGAATAGAGATAAGGCAATAGAGAAAGCAAAAGATTAACCAGGGTAACAGCAAGGGCATAACCAGAGTGTTTTAAGATGTTTCTTGAGCCTTTGTTTAAAGAGCGGAAAGAAGGGAAGTAAAGTTATATCTGATGGCAACAGGTTCCAATATTTTCCAGCAGTATTAGAAAACAAGGAGTCACCTGCCAAGTTATACGACTTGCTAATGCTAGCCAGTAGTTTAGTGGTAGAGTGTAAGGAATTGAGGATTGTATAGGGAGTAATAAGATTAGAAAGTATGGGTGTGTTGTTAGGATGGTAGAATATCTTATGGACAATGGTATGTCCATAACATACAACATACAAATGTATTTGTGTTTCTTCCTACTCTATTTTGCTTTTGCGTCATCTTAAAAGTACTCAATTGTATTTATTACTGCTTGGTGTAACTCATTCTAAGCCTTTTAGTTTAAGCACTTTGGCTTCAGACCAGTTGTTTTACATTAAGAAGGTTTGTGGTCTGCACTGTAGTGGCAGAACAGGTAGCTTACATCCAAGTTGGGAACTGCTGATTGAGGGCTCATTGTCTGTTATTCTAAAAGTGTATTAATTCTGGTTTAAGCACTTGGGCTTCAGGCCAGTTATTTTACATTAAGAGGGTCCGTGGTCTGCACTCTTGTGGGAGGAGAGGCTGGACTCTGCCCTTCTAAGCTGGGAATTGCTGGTTAAAGGCTTATAGTGCCTGCATATTTGAACTGCTTCTTACTGAAATTGGTACACCTTGTTTGCTGTAGCATAGGCTAGATCCAGGCCTGCTGAATCTAGCTTTGTTTGTATGCTTGTTGTTTGTTTGCTTGTTATTTCCCTGAAATGCTAATTCCACCTAAAACATGGATTTTCAGCGCTTCTGTGGATCCCTAGTGATATCTGCATTGCTTACTGTACTCATTTCCTTGTTTCACTTGAAAGAAAGTTACTGTTTGTTGTTTTTGCATTTAAGTTACCTGTAACACATTGCATTTAAGTTACCTGGCACTTGCTCACTAAAGCAATTATATAAGTCAGCACTAAAAATTAAAAGCACTACACCCTCACAAACTCCCCTTGAGTACCTTGTTCCCCATTGGCCCTGTTTTTCAATTATAAAGGAATTCCCAATACTATTCTAGCATGTCCAAAGGTCAGTTGTCAATCTCCTCTCTGGTCCAGGTGGTGAATCTGGGAATCTTGAGGCAATGTTACAACTGCCTCATGTACACAGACAACCCTCTCCTCCTCCCAACAAATTCCAACACATGTGAGAGATGCAACCATATAACCAAACTGGAGGCTAAGCTCTCTCAACTCAGTACTGGCATAACCAGTCAGGAGGAGAAGGAAACCACACTCACCACAATTCCAGTCTCACATAGACCTACCACGACAGCAAACCAAACGCATAAACACACAAAAACATACTCGGAGGCTCTAAATAAAAATCTGCCTAAGCAGCAGAGACCTCCAAAGCAGACACCCAAGCAACTTCTACCCCAAAACAAAACACGTGCAACACATAGCTCACAAAGCCAATGTGCCGAACAGTCACAGCCCTTAAGGCTAAACAACACACCGGATACACTTGTAATAGGTGACTCTATCGTCAGGCACACTGACGTCCCGCTCACCAGGCTGAACAAGGAGAAGATCACGGTGAGCTGCCTATCGGGCACTAGGATCCGCCACATAACACAAGCACTCAGGTCACTCCAAGGCAAGTACAAATATGACTCAGTCATTGTCCATGCTGGTGTGAATGACCTGAGACGTACCTCCCTGGACTACATGAAAAGAGACATAGAGGAGCTCTTTGAGCATGTAGCCCAGGCCGGTATGACCCTGACTTTGAGTAGCATCTTACCCTCACCAAGAATGATGTCACAATATGAAGACAAGATGATCAATTTCAACAATTGGCTTAAGTATTGGTGTCATTCACAGGGGATCCAATGCCTGTCAGCCTGGGATGACATGCTCGACAAGCCATGATGCTTCGCTAGGGACGGCTTGCACCTGTCACTCCTGGGCTTTCGGATATTGGCAAAGGCTCTTGCTACCTCCATAGTGCTTTTTTTAGGCAAGGCTCAAAAGACAAACACACCTCCATAGGTATCACAAGGGATAAGAAACTAAGAGTAATGCTACTCAACGCCAAAAGTCTAAACCTCAAGATGCACGCACTCGAAACTCTCCTTAGCATGGAGAACATCAATATCTGTGCAGTAACAGAAACCTGGTTCAAGGCTCCCAAGAGCACCCCAGCACTACCAGGTTATACCTCATACCATGCTTTTCGGCCCCAAAACTTGGACCGAACCACAAAAGGAGGGGGAGTATCAATATTCGACAAAGATACCCACACCTCCAGGTTGGTGGCACAGCACGAAGCATCAGAGACTATCCATGTGCAACTAACAGTGGGTAAAACTGCCTTCCAGTTTATAGCCTGCTACAGACCACCCTCCCAAACCCAGGAACCCCACTCAGCCTTCCTGAGAACACTGGAAAATATGAAGGTCTCTCCAAACACCATTATATTGGGCGACTTCAACTACCCAAACATAGACTGGGAGCATTACTCTACCTCCAACACCCTAGCTCAAAGGTTCTAGAATTTATAAACTCAAATGCTATGGAACAACTTGTTACCACTCCCACAAGAGGGGAAAACATACTGGACCTGATTATCACCAACATGGGGACTCTATGCTCCAGACCAGAAGTGTATCCCCTCACTGGTAAGATCAGACCATAAACTAATCTCACTGGATATTCACATCCCGACCCCACCCCCTGCCCAGAAAACCACAGTGAAAAACTTCTCTAAAGCAAATTTTACACTCCTCAAAACTGAGGTGGAATCCTTCAAAGCCCCCGGGCCTGTGGAAAATACGTCCCAGACCGCAGAATCCTTTATAAATGCATTCTATGAACACCTTCAGGAATGCATGGATCATGCAATCCCAAATAAAACCAAGACCCAATCCTCCAAAGGCAGACGTCCTGTCTGGTGAACCCCGGCCATAAACAAACTATACAATAGAAGGAGGAAGCTACTACATGATAGAGCAAAATCCCAAAAAGGGAAGGCATCTCTGATCAGTATTAGCAAAAAACTACGGGCACTCATAAAATCATCTAAGGCCAGCTTCGAGAGAAAAATTGCACAGGACACTAAGGATAATCACAAGGCTTTCTTTAGTTATGTTAGGATCCTTGGTGGGAATTCCCAGATATGCTCAGAATTAGTCCAAAATGACAAAATATACACCAAACCCACAGACATTGCCAACATCCTAGCTGACAGGTTCAGCACAAACTTCTCCCCCCCCCCCCCCTTCCCCACCAAAAGGGCAAATATCTATCCCAGCAGAGTGCTGCTCCCCTGACATCTCAGATGCTCAGGTAAGATCCGCCCTCTCCAAAGCAAAAACACAGCATCAATGGGACCAGATGATGCCCCGGGCTGCGTCCTACATGAACTTCAAGAAGAGCTAAACCCAAACATAAAACTACTGTTCAATCTCAGCCTTACTACAGGATATGTACCCAAAGAGTGGCGTACAGCAACAGTGGTCCCTCTCCACAAAGGTGGTGCCTCAACGGATCCTGGAAACTATCACCCCATAAGCCTGACTAGCTTGGTCTGCAAAGCTATGGAAAGGATCATCATGGACCTCATAAATAAAGATATTAGGGACCTACAGATACTGGATCCTACCCAGTTCGGCTTTGTTAAGGGCAGATCCTGCCTCTTAAACCTGGTTGATTTCTTTGAAACAGTCACCAAGGCCATTGGCAAAGGGAAGGTGGTCCACACAGCCTACATGGACCTCGCAAAAGCCTTCGATACAATACCCCACTCGGGCATTATAGATAAGCTCAACAGCTTAAATATAAACCCCTATGTCACTAGATGCGTTGCAAACTGGCTCAAGGACAGAACCCACATGGTTAGGTTTGCTGGAGCCATGTCACACTCCAAACCAGTTACAAGTGGCATCCCACAAGGCTCAGTCCTGGGACCTCTGTTGTTCGATATATATTTCTCGGAGGTACAGGCCAACACGGAAGGACTGTGGCTGACCAAGTTCGCAGATGACTGCAAACTGGGCACCATAATCGACTCTCCAGCCGACACAAGCATCCTCCAAAAGGGCCTCATAGAAACAGACAACTGGTGTCAGAGCCATGGCCTCAAGCTAAACGCCAAAAAGTGTATAGTCATCCCCTTTGGCAAAAACAAAGTGCCCACAAATTACCACATAGGTGGTAATCCATTAAGTACAGAAGAAGTAAATAGGGACCTGGGGACCCAAGTTGATAGCAATCTCTCATTTGACAACCACGTGGCCAAAGTGGTTAGAAAAACATTTTATATAGCCCACCTAATCATGAAGGGATTCACATCTAGATCAGGGGAGGTCATTGTGCCTCTTTACTCATCCCTCATCAGGCCCATAATTGAGTACAATGCCCCTTTTGGGATGTACCTTACCAGACACCTGCAGCAACTGGAAAGACCCCAAAAGTACCTCATCAAGATGATCAAAGGGCTCAAACAGATGCCATTTGCTGCCCGGTTAAAGAAACTCCAGCTCTACTCAGTGCCATACCGCCTGCTCAGAGGCGATCTGTGCCTGATGTATAAAGCCATGTCCAACCCGAAATTAATGGACATGCTGCACCTCAGAAAATCCAAATCCCATTGAGCTACACGCTCAAGAGACTTGAACCTCAGCACTGAAATAAATTGGACATTCTGGAGGGACAGAGTCATAACCCAGATGCTCTCTTCACTCTGGAATAAAATCCCAGTCCAGGTTAGGCAGAGTCCCTCATTGACTCTCTTCAAGAGGAATCTTGATGAGTGGATGGGAGATCATAGGTTTACCCCGGGTATCACTTCTGTGTCACTGTTAGACAGAGGCACAGTATACTAACCTCGAAAAAGGGCATAGCAAAATTAATTTAAAATGGGTGGTGAAAGCCAAACACACTCTGGCTAGGCTTATAAATGCCCTAGGGCAGATAGCCTAGTATGAACCTATGAACCTATGAACCTATGGTAAGTTGGGAAAGTATCAAAATGTTTTTTAGTTCAAGCCAGTCTAGCTGCTGAAGGTTCAGACAGTGGTGAGTTCTAAATAGGTTCCCAGTGGCAAATCTGGCAATATTGTTATAGGAGTTGGCTAGTATAGTGAGATTATTTTTCTTTAGGTTAGTATATATGGGGGAAGCATAAAGAAGAGCTGAGATAAGATGGGAGTGGGCAATTGTAGTTCTGGCTGTTGGTGTTAAGAATGGTTTTATTCTATATAGGGAGCCCAGTTTTCTATTTACAATTTTTATAGTGTTATTTATATGGTTATTAAAGGTAAGGTTATTGTCAGTTATGATTCCTAACAGTTTGTTGGTGAGTTGGGGGTTATAAAGGTTCCATTATTCGATTTGATAGAGAAATTTATAGGGGGGGACTTACTGTTAAGTGCAAAGAGTAAGAGCTTGTTTTCTGGTGTTCAAAAGGAGGCTACGTTTCAAGAACCAAGACTCAACTGCATTAAATACCCTCTGGGTTAGAGATTGTAGTTTGGATGTGGAGTTGGCAGAACATATGATTGTGGAATCATCTGCATATTGTATGGAGGTAGCTTGAGGGATTGCTAAGTGAAGGTCGTTGATGAATAAAGAGAATAGAAGTGGACCTAGAATGGAGCCCTGTGGGACTCCAAGGGAGACTGGCAGGTGGGAAGATAATTTATTCTCCCAGGGGACTGCTTGTTGCCTATTGGTAAGGTGGGACTTGAACCAGAGAATAGTGTCTAGAGAAAGGGATTCAAGAGTATTTATGAGCAGGGAGTGGTTGACCATGTCAAAGGCTTTTGACAGATCAATAAAGAGAGCTGATGAGAGGATGTTCTTATTACAGTTTTTATTGATGGAGTCAGTGAAAGATAAGAGAGTTGTGTCAGTTCTATGAAATGGCCTGAAGCCATGCTGACAGTTAGCTAGTATATTATGTTGGGTTAAGTGGTTTATTAGTTGATGGTGAATACATTTTCCATAACTTTTGCTAAGGGTGATGAGAGCTATAGGCCTGTAGTTGGAATAATCATTGGATTTACCACCTTTATGTAAAGGGATAATGTGGGAGATTTTCCAGATATCAGGAATGATTCCTTCTCTTATGGTTCTGTTTATAAGGATGGATACAGGATAAGCAACTGCTTTACCTGCTTTTTTCAGGTATTCTGATGGTACTTGGTCAGCAGAGGGGGTACATGGCTTAAGTTTTTGGATAAGTTTTGGATGTACGAGGTAGCGATGGGTTGTATTTGGGATGTTGGGAGAGTATCAGGTAAAGAGGTAGGGAGATTAGAGTTGTCTGTGGAAAGTTGACAGGCTAGAGATTTTATAGTGTCTGTGAAGAAGGTACTGAAGGCATTGGCAGTTTGATGGGAGGTGTTGTTATCAACCCCTAGAGGGGGTGGTGTGCTAGAGTGCCCTGGGTGTAGGAGTCTTTTTAAGCTAGACCAGAACTTTTGTGGATGGTTGTGGTGAGATTGCTGTAGTTTATAATAGTAGTTTTTTTTGTCAGTGAGTATTGTTTTTTTTGTAATATTGCTCAACTGTCTAAATGTTTGTTGCTCAGAGATATTTTTGGATGCTCTCCACTTGGCCCAAGATTTATTCCTAAGCAATATCTGTTGCCTAGTTTCTTTTGAAAGCCAGGGGGCTGGTTTGGACTTCATTCTGATGCACCATTTAGGTGCATGTTTATCAAGGATAGTTAAGAATTTAGAGTTGAAATATTTAACAGCCTCTTCAAGAGGGAGGGTTTTTAATGGGTTCCAGTTACAGGCATTAAGTTCATTTTGGAATACTACAGGATTGAAGTGTTTGTTGGTTCGTGAGATCCTATAAGTGGGGGTGTTAGGGATGTCATTCTTTTGTCTTATAATGTAAGTTAGAGTATGATCACTTAAGTCATCTGGAAGAGTTCCTACTTTGTAAATTTGTTGTTGTTTATTAATAAGTATCCAGTCTAAGATACTCTGTTGTTAGGTTTGTTCGTGGTGGTGGTGATAGTTTGACTAAAGCCATGAAGATTAATATGCGAAGAAGGATTGTCTGTGTTTAAACATTTCCAGTCAGTATTAAAGTCTTCTAGTATAATTGTTTCTTGTGGGTAAGCAGTGGATACTCAGTTTAGAATGTTCTCTATTGTAGTACTATTATTACCAGGAGGTAAGTAGATGCAGATGATGTATATGGCTTTACTAGGGTTAAGTTGAAGTCGGGACATAAGGACTTCAGCCTTCCTATCCTGAGGTGGGTTGTAAGGTATAGAGGAGATCTGTAGCATAGATTTAAACAGTAGTGCTACTCCCTCTCCACTACGTCTTATGCAATCGAGTCTCAGTATATTGTAACCTGGGGGAATTATTTAGTTGTCTTTAGTTCCAGGTTTTAACTAGGTTTCTGTTAGACAGAAGATATCAAAGGAATGTATATCAAGGAGGGTGTTGAGATGGGCAATTTTGTTATTAATACTGCAGATATTGAGATGACCTATAAGTAAGGAATTAGAGACACTGGTTTGGGTTGTTAGGGTGGCGGGAGTGGTACAAAGAGTTGTTAATGTGGGGACATTAGTTGGTTCTGGGTTAGGGTGGATGTCACCGTCTTTTAAGGTGGGCATTTTTAGGCCAGAAACTGGGTAGTTGATGAAGCTGGTTAGATATTTCAGCTTCCTTACAGTGGTGTTATTGAATTTGATATGTGTGAGTCGATGGTACTTGGATAGCAGGTAGCAAGGTGTGGATGTGGTTTATGCTACAGAGCTTACTGGGCTGACAGCTGACCAAAGTTGGTGATAAGAGGAATGATATCAGCAAGACTGATAAATGTGGCACTGGGAAGTGTTGTGGGTGAGAATGGCATAAAACTGCTTCACCTACAAATAAATCCCTCAGTTTTGCACACACAACTGTCTCACACACACACACACACACACACACACACACACACACACACACACACACACACACACACACACACACACACACACACACAGTTGCCAGCTATCTAGGTTACTTGTACTATAGTGTTAGGGTTCCTATTAGAACTCCGAACGCTTGAAATTTCGAATGTCATATGGTCGACACCATATGATCGACATTTCAAGAGTTCGAAGGTTAAACATAACAGCACCATTCGGTGCAGAATGGGAGAATTTCCCTTTTCTGCACTGAAGTCCGATCTCGTAGTCGGTATATTTAAGTAGGGGGTGTAGGGGGTGCAGGGGTGCTTGCCCCCCTTGCCTGAGCCATTAAGGTAAGTTTTTTTGTTGTTGTTGTAGTTTTATTATATATTCAAACTTTTAAACTTTGATCATATGTTGTCAAACATATGGGATTCAAAGTTTTGAAAGTTTGAATGTATAATATAGACCCTAGTGTTATGCAGTTATTGCACATGCTACAGAGCTTATAGGGGTAACAGGTATCCAATGGAACTTCTAAGATGAATGACAGCAGCAGATATTGTGCAGTTTGGCAATGTGAAGTGTACTGAGTGGGGACATTCTGCTAATACTTAGACCTACAGAGACACACACATACACACACACAAACACACACACACACACACACACACACACACACACACACACACACACACACACACACACACACACACACACTCACACGCAGGTGATGTGATACTAACACCCCAACCTCAGTACTATTACACAATGGAGCTCACCTTTTATGCTTGCATGTGCCACTGTTTAACAGCAGTATGCCACTGTCCACAGCAGGACATCACTGTATGCCATTGAGAGTACCCATGTGTGTGACCCACACTACTGTGTCTGTTTCCCTGTGGCTCTCTGTCTATCACTGTCTGTCTCTCACTTTCCCACATTTATGTGTCTGTATGCTTGACACATATAGTTATCTGTTGGCCATATATGTCTGCATGTGTGTCACACACAACAGATGCGGCTATATCACATATGGACCACCTACAGCTAGCTGGGGGTAATCCTGTCTGATGTGTGTGTGTGTAGGAACAGTTAAGGTGTACATAGCTGTCTGTATGCACAGATATATCTACACAATATATTCATATAGACCAACGTAGGTTCCAACATGTCCTGTGATTCTCTAAGTGTAGGAACATGCCCAGTGTGACCTTGTATAGTTAGAGTGGGACTCCATTCCAGAGATAAGTGTACTCCGGTCCAGGGTTTTGTGTTCTACAGACATACCTGTCAGAGGTACAGAGGACTTTCCTTTGGGTGATGGTTTGTTTTGACAGACATGTTCTGACATATCTGTATTCTGACAGTGCAATATATTGTGTCATTACCTAGTGTCAGATATCCTCAAATCATCACAGTGCTTTACCAGAGGAATACTAGTCGTATGATATGTAGTCTGATATTATAATGGCAGCAATGTACATTCTTGCCCAACAAGGCTAGTTGGGAGGTGCGGCTACAACTAGTTGAGTTACAGTCCAGCAACTTGTTAATATACTGGCTGGGGATCTTCTGCTTCTGTGGTATCTGTGTAACCTGAGATGTGATATGCTGGTGTGGCCATACCTGTCTGCTGTACATTTTTTGGCAGATTGTCCAGGTGTTTCACTAGAGATTTTGTCCAGTCTGCATACATATGTGTTTTATGGCAAATTATTTCAGTATAATTGAAGAGTGATGTTACAAAATATGACAGACATTACTGTGTCAGCCTACATAACCTTCAGACAATTCCTGTTACTGCAAACCCCTCACCCTACTAACTTTCTCAGTATGTCAGGGCAGTATTTACCACACATGCCTATCATTGTGCCTTTGTTCCACATTTACTTCTGCTCTTGTCCAGACATGTTCTTGTCAGAGGTTTTGTGTTATGGGTGTGGGTATAGACTCCATTGTAGTGTGCAGGCATGTCCATTATATACAAAAGCAGACATAAAACAAGGACAAAAGCCATATTGACAATGACCACTAGCAACAGTACCAAGAAGCCTGATTATTCACAAACGCCCTAGCACCTTGGCTACACAGCCCTCAAGAAGTCCATTATATGTGTAGTATATTCCACATAGCATTGTGACTTTTAGATATGTTAGTGGCAAAGCAATAGGTGTCACTGACATGGATAATTGGCACTGCAGTTATCTGCACATGGCCCTGTGACAGACATCCTGTACCTAGGGCAGTACAAGATGACAGCCAGGAGAACATGCTGGCCAGATCCTGATGGTTTTGAAGACACATGGACATAGCTCATTGACCCCTGCATATTGAGCACATGCAACATGTTTTCATGTGTATTGGGACAACCCTACCAATCTGTGTTATGCTTCTATTTCCCTGCAAACATACATGTTACTGTATTTTTGTGGGTATATGGGGGGGGCACACCTGTCAACTGCAGACATTTGCAGAGACTGAACTGATATTTGCTTTACATTTTGATTCCATTTACCATACTAGTGTGCTCTGTCTTGGGGACCACAGACATATCAGTAAAGAGCACAGGTGAGATTGTAACTGCATACATTTGCATGTCAGACTTGTTACCCTTCAGAGCCTTACTGCAACTGCAAGACCTGCTGTGCTATGACTGTGTGGGTCTGTGGGGGGGGGGGGGGTGATTTAACATTATTGATATTTGTGGAGCTTTTCCAGACATTTCTCTCTGGTTTTCTACAGCTGATGTGCTGTGTGGGTCTGAGTGGTGGGTATGGGACCCCACACTGACATCCATGGCAGTGAGCTATGATGCCCCTCCCCCCGTTAGTTGGCCCCACACATATACTGCAGTGGGATATGCCACCTTGGGTACTACTGCATAGTGTTGGGAGGCCAGTATTGGGCAGACATTTTCTGATGTCGCACATAGCTGTCAGTTGTCTGCTGTATCCCAGTAGTCCACCCCATTCACTTGCATGCATGCAACAATACCATACATATGCTAGCAGAACATACTGATACATTAATTTACTGTTAAGGCAACTGACTTCCCTTGTGCCTGTGGCAGTTGTGTGTACAGAGCTTGAGGGCTGCCTATGTTGGATGCACACAGTACGCTGCCTGTACATGGTAAGTAACAAGTAGTGTGATGTGTGTGTGTCATCCCTTTTTACTGTGTGCACGAGTATACAGTTTGAAGAAGATGGACTACATCAATGCATTGGCAAGACATTTTAAAGATTGTAAACATTTTTAAAAGTTCATTTTCTGTATATTGGAACAGGTGTACCAGAATTTTAAAGGAGGAAACTGGTCAGCCTTATTAGAGTCCAGGGAGGTGCACTGCTAGGTATTGCTAAATGCAATTCAAGCATCAGGTATTAATGGTAGGATATCCTTAACTAATATTTTGAATCTTAAAGCAGATCACATATGAAATATGAAATAGACATATATATGTAATAACATTTAGGTTTTAAACTTAACATTTATTATTTAACAGAAAAGCAGGCAAGCTGAATGTTTTTACTACAGTGTGCTTAACATGACTATTATATGATATATTTTTCATTAACTAATACATTTTCAGAAAAAGTTTTTACACAACTGACAGTACATAGTGTATTTTTAAAGACAATTTTACTAGTGAGCGGAACTTTAAATAACTTTTGAGTGTTATTAAAGCTCGTTGTGACTGGATGTTCTAGATATTTTAAAGTAATGTTCACTGTGTATTTTAGTCTGATGAAGTTTCATGTTAAATAACGTAGGAATGAAAGGGCTCATTCAATTTCTTGACTGATTTTGGATTTTGAATTCTCTTTCTTGTTAAAAGTGTTAACATAACCCTGACAGCTGAATGTTTGTTGTTATTCTGACAGTGACAAGTTACTATATAATAATGAAAGGCCGCTGTACCTAAAAGTAAAGTAAAACACCATGTAAAAGCATTAATTAAGGGTCAGAAATATCTACAGAAGATAACAGAAAATATCTAGTGAAGACAGTGGACTAAGCAGGCAGTTACCATTAGAGCACAATAGTTTTGATCATTTACTTTCAGTAAGCAAGGTTTGGCCACATGATGGTGTGTTGCATCTTTAGATTTGTGATTTAAAGATGAGACATTACTTCATATTTCAGAAATATTTTAATTTAGTGTTTAATGCAAGTCCCTTTTTTGAAAAGGTGACATTTGTAGAGTAAGCGCTCTTCATACAGATCTTTGTAGATTAGCATGGGTTGATAGCTGAGAGATAAAGAAAGAGGAGTATAGTGGCCTTAACACCTACCACTGTTTTGAAGCCAGGAACTGGATAGCTGATCACTGAGCATCTCTAGAGACATTTTAAAATGAGTAGATATACAAGAGGAATGCTGAGGAAAATAGACTGAACATGCTGTATCCAAATAATAGGCATGTATGTAGAATACATTGTCATGAGATAATATGCATGAAAGCTAACTGACGCAGTAACTGATATATTCCATGAATTTTTTATTATTACAATACACTGTGTATCAGACATGAAAAATAGGATCTGTGCTTGATACCAAGCAGTAAATTTAGGATTCAAATTAAAAGACTCACTTGCTTCTGCACTAGTGTATCTTAACATTAAGTGGTCACTTTTGCAGATGTAAGCTGACATAAAGGAAAATGGGGCAACCCCCAATATAAATACAAGCCAGGGCACACTTGGAGAGAAAAAGTCAAACCAGATTAAGTGGATGTAAAGATAACTTTGAAAAATATGTTTTTCTGATCAGTTTATTGTTTCCAGAAAATACTGTTCTTCAGGACTGACTAGATGTGACATTATAAATATGATGTTTGGGGTGATTCTATGATGTCAGTGGCTTCAGAGCTAAAACAGGCTATTGCTGGTGAGGTAGACTGAAATGTTTCAGTGGGCTTAATAATCACTCTACTTAGTATAGTGCAATTCTAATGAATGAGGAATAACAACTTATAGAACTTTGCAGATTTTAGTTTAATATCTGTCGCAGCCAGGTATGTTCATATTTATTTGATTTTTCCCATAAGAACTGTATTTTCAAGATTCAGTTAAATTTGCATGTTGGACAGCCACAGTGGTGCAGCGGTTAGCATTGCTGCCTCACAGCAAGAGGTTCTCTGGTTTGATCCTTGGCTGGGTTACCTTCTGTGTGGAGTCTGCATGTCCTCCCTGTGGTTGGATGGGTTTCCTTCAAGTCATACGGTTTCCTCCCACATCCCAAAGGCATGCCGTAGGTGGATTGGACACTCTAAATTGGCCCTAGGCATGAGTGCATGCATGTGTGTGCCTTCTGTGGAAGGTTGGGAGCCGGGCTGGCAACTCAACACTGTAAAAACTCCACTGCCAATCATGAGTGGACAGGTGGTCCACTGTAGTGACCGCTAACTGGGAAAAGGTTAAATATGCATGTTTGGTTAACACCAAAACTTGTCATAGATCAAGAGACATGACATACCCTGCCTGTTTCTTATTGACTCCAAGATACTTTTCCAAAACATGATAGTGGACTGGGAAGAAGACAGTTGCAAATTGAATGTAATAAAAAAATGTTTATTAGGACATACACATTCATAAAAACAAAAATCAAGCCCTTTTGTCTGTATATAACATTGACTTCTTCAGAATTAAAACTTAAAATCTTGCAACAATTTTAAATTAACCTCGTAACAAGTCCTGTGACACAAAACAACCCAACCATCTGAAGAGTACCATCTAAAATGTTAATTGAAAAATCTTGTCCATGCAAAGACTTTTGTGTATATCATCTTGGATTTTCTGTAATATATTACTATGACACAGTCCTGATGAGTTTTAAATTGTTAACAGAAACACATTGTTCTTTCTTTTAATTTAAGAATCCTAAGATTTCTTTAGTAATTTCATAGGAAACTCCAAGGGCATTTCTAAAGAAACGTCTTTCATTCCTTAGCTAAATATTGCTACCATGGATAATGCACTCTTTAGAAATACTTACATTTTTGGGAAATATCTGTATGTACATCAGTTTCATAAGAATTTCACTAAGTGGTTTTTTACAGAGTTGGGAGACTTATTGCTTTACCTGAATACATCTGATGCATTGGTAAATGGTTTTAACAGAATAATTTACATAATAATCTTTTCATTGTAACCATGGCACTTTGGAACATGCTAGCAGTATATTATTAGTCATTTTAAAAGAAAGTGGAATGAATAAGTCATTCTGTGACTACACAGAAAAACAGGATTTTTAGATGTCCTTACTCAACATGCCTAAGTGGAAGTTATTCTCTGTAAATGAAGACCAAGCAGCTACATCAGTTATGAAATACAGAAGAAAATAAAAAACATGTAGAATGAGATGTTTTGTATTTCCAGAAGTTAGAAAGAGCCACAGTTGATGCCCAAGCCATTTTATATATCTATGTAAGCAGACAATCAGAGTAATATCCTTCATTATGCATATTTTTTTGTTTTGCCATAAATTCACTCAAGCTATCTTTGTAAATTGTCAGAATACTCTGTACTGTTATCACCCAGGTGCTTTTTTCCACCACCCCCACATCAACCTTCATTAAGATCTAATGGTTTTGGATAAAAGCACTCTTTTAATGACCTCTCTGGACCTATGGACTGTTTATGCAACTGAAATGTCCAGATCTTTATCATTTTTAAATCCAACAGTCATGCCAGACGTATAGGCTCCTTAATGTTAAAAGATCTTCAGTCACCTCCTCCCCCCAAGAAAATGCAAGCAAGGACCCACAAGAAAAAAGAAACCCTGGGCAAAGCACACCTGAGACCAGCTGACTTAAGCAACAGACATAGCCAGACATTGGTGGGAGATGAGCTTTCCTGATGTACATTGTATTCCACTAAGAATTCAGAGATGATCTCCAAAGCAGGTCACATTGCAGTGATCCATCCACACAAGGACTCACTCTTAGTTAATATATTGGAACAGTAATGATCCATCTTAAACAGTAAGGCTTATTTATTTATTTATTGATTGCTTGATTGATTGACCAATTGATTGCACTTGATTACTGGGATTGTCCAACTGATCCCAGGGACAAAAGATTTAAAATTATTATGTATAAATAGAAGTTAACATAAAACATTATACATAAACAGCAAAACAAAGTTTCTCTATCCACAATGTGCAAAGTTCCATATGTCAAATATTGAGCAGAAAGAGGGAGAGGAAAAGGGAAAAGTAAATAAATTATTTGGAAGAGAGAAGAAGGTTAGAGAAATGCACATAGATTAAATGGAAGTTAGGAGACAGACTGAGAGTGGTGGTATTTAGGGGGGAGGTGAGGGGAGTGTGGATGAGCTTAAAAACAGCAATATAGCTTTAAGTTTGGAAGTTAGAGAGGGAGTAGATGAAAGGCAGGTGAGAGCCATCTGTGAGATTAATGTGATGTAAAGAATATATACAAATGAGTGAGAGAAAGGTGTGAGAAACAGTGATGTCTCACATAAAGAGAAATTGTTCCTTGATTAGTTATGGTACATAATTCCATTTAATTGAAGTTAGAGCAGGAATTAGCTGAGGGTGGAGCATGCACATAGCTATGTATCAAAGAGTAGTTGCTTTTTTAGTTAAATTTTACATGATTTTGCATGTTTAGCTTGTGTGATAACTAGGGGATAGACTTCCAGATTTTTGGAAGGTTGGAGGAGTAAACCAAGTTTCCTGTATAAATTTTTGATTTGGTTACTGTAGATCAATGAGTGTGTATATACCTTTAAGAAGTTATCCAAGGGCTTACACTAGAATATAAAGACTGAGCACATGCGAGTCTGACTGCCATTTTGTAGTTAGCTGTTGAGATGTGAACATGTATGTATGCAGGCTCTGTTTGTTAACTAGTTCTTTTGTATTTAATGATGTTGCTATCCATTTTGATGTGTTTGTATATATTAAAGCATCTAAACGAAACCCCAGGCCTTCTTATTATATGTATTAGAGATGAATGAGCAACATGGTGTCAGAAGTAGCTTATTTAAAAGACGTGGTACCAGAAGCAGCATATCTAAAAGGGCCTGCAATTAGAACTGGCATATCAAAGTGGCATGAAGTTTAAAATGGCTTGGTGAAAATTATCTAAGGCACTTATCCAGATGCTGGTGGAATATACAGCAGTGGAACATACCGAAACTGAGCATACTTCATGAAACAGGTCAGAAATGGATTTCAGGTATTAAAATCTTGCTCAGCACTATTTCTTTTTGCATAATATGAAATGGGACATACAAAACATTGTAAACATAGCTGGCTTTAGGCACCAGCGAACCCTGTGGTTGCTGGGGGCCCCCTATTCCCTGGGGGCTCCCAACCACAGCAAGTTTTCTTATCCTGATATTTTGTAACATGTCTGTCAAACCAACAAAAGCTAGTACAGCATTCCTGTATACTTAATAAACCACATAGGCAATAACTCTTATTTATATCTCCTTTTAAATTCAAAGATATTTCTGTTTGTAGTAACAATGTTTTGTCAAGTAACAGGCAACAGAGTACCATTAAATATTTTACCACTGACATAGTGCCTCTGACTTAGTTAAATCCTGTTGTTGGACATATTCTCCACTAAAATTAACTACATAGCCATCTTTAGGTCCCCGCTATACCCGTGACTGTAGAGGGGCCCCTTAATCATCCCTGACTGTGTGGGGACCTCACAAAAGCTGCTGTTGGTTGGGGAAAATGAGGAAATGTATTTATTTACTAATTAGGGTCTTTAACATGAACAGGGCTATGATATGACCCTTTTAGGATGAAGGTGATAATGAACATGAGCAAGGTAAGCACTAGAGAGATCAGCAGCCCAGAGTGACTGATCTCAGTGCAAATTTTGGATTTTAAGAAGACCTGATACTTCTGATCATCAGGTCTGATTTTCTGTTTCAGAGAGTTTTATAAATACAAGCAGAACAACAGATACTATAACTCTCAATTTCTTTGCTTAAGAATTCAATGCAATCCCAAAAATAATAGAATAAAGGGTCAGAATTAGGACTAATTCACTTAAAAAGTTAATAGAATAAAACCTTTTGCATCAACATGTATTTTTGGTCAATAAATGTAAAACTCAGATGTCTGGATTGATAACTGTCATCCTGAATGGTTTACCAGCAAATCAAACTTTTTATGAAGGAGAAAGCAAAAGTATGAACAAAATCAGGGAAGGTGTGTGAAATTAGGAACAGTGACAGGTACGCATTACTGCTCACTGAGGAAACTAAGTGACTTACCCCTGCTGCTGTTTGACAACTGCTAAACAGCAGTCACTGATCTGGTGTGGCAGTACCCATGTTGGACAATGTATTACTATTTGATGAAATAAGTACAAAACTAGTGCTGCTATGGCTTACACATGAGTGTGTCTGTGTGTGTGTGTGTGTGTGTGTGTGTGTGTGTGTGTGTGTGTGTGTGTGTGTGTGTGTGTGTGTGTGTGTGTGTGTGTGTGTGTGTGTGTGTGTGTGTGTGTGTGTGTGTGTGTGTGTGTAAAAATATCACTAACTTTTATCTGTGCACACATCCAGTAATGCCAGGACACAGACATTATTCTTCTGGATATCAGTAAAAATGTGCTTAACAAGCAATTATATTTCAAATGTAAGACATAAAATAAATCACAGAACGTTCAGACACTTAGATCTTCTTGGAGTCTGGTGCCCCCCCCCCCACTCAACAGACTGTATAAATGGATACTGGGGGCTCCCTTAATCATCCTTGACTCTGTGGGGACCCCCACAAAAGCTGTTGCTGCTTGAAGAAAAATTAGAAGAAAAAATGTATCAATTTTCAGATTTAGCTGCTTAACCTGAACAGTCCTGAGATATGACCCTTTTAGGATAACGCTTATAATAGTCTCTGGATGTTCTTCGTGTTTCACTGTTGCAGTCATTACATTTGGGTAATCTGCTGGCAGGTTACTCTCAGTCGGCCTGAATAACAAAGTCTTGGGTCCTGCATCGGTTGCTATCTCCTCTTCCATGACATCAGGTCATCAGGGATATAAAACATGCAGCCAGCACCATTTTAATCAGTCTTTCTTGCCACATGGTGCCCGAAGCAGAAGCAGTTCACAAATGCCGGTCGGCCAACTCCTGAAATTTTCATTTACAAGTTTCAGAACCGAAGTCTTCAAACTAAAGCTAAGTACCCTGTTGGGGAAACTTTTTCTTGCTCCTTATCGATGTCAGTAAAAGTTAATAATTGCATTACTTGTGGGAAGCAAATACCTCATAAGGATTTTCATTTGTACTCTATTCCTTGCCTAGGCCCTGACCACAATGTGCCTTGCTGTCGGTTTTGTGCTAAATTTAACCAATGCACTATTAATATTCTAAATATTTTGGTTCAAGATTTAACTACCCTGAAATGTCTTTGATTAGCAATCCGACTACCGGAGTTCACAAAAAATGCAAGGAAAAAGACAGAGACAGACTGTTGAGGTCCAAAACCGACGACAGAGCATCTCCTAAGCCAGTCACTAGTTCGCCGGTAGTCAGTGAGGTGCTTTCGCAGCCCCTGATACCCACTACTTTTGAGTCACAGGCCTCTACCAAGACCCATTTGGAGTCCGGTGTGCCATGAGATTCGCAAAGTATTGAACCCGTGGATGTATTTCCCTTGGATGGGTCCAGAGCCGCTGAGCAGGCTTCTGAGGGTGTTTTCAGGCCTCAACATTTTTATATTAAACTGATGCCATCAACAAAAACAAGGTCAAAAACAACTTCTATGTCTAAGAAACCGATGCATGAGCCATGTGCTCAGGCCCCTTTGCCTAAAAAACAAATGATCAAAATGGCTGAGGATTTAATTACCTTGATCAGGGGTTCCCAACACCTCCCCCTGCTAAGAGGCCTAGGCAAGACACTGATTATGAATCTTCAGATCAGGTTTCCATTTCTTCTGATTCCTTTTCTGATCAGGAATTTTCTATTTCACCTTATGAGGATTCTGATGTAGAGGAATCCATCCCATCTCCATCCCCTCCTGAGGATTACTCTTTTGGAGAGAATTTGCGTACTTTAAGGGAACATTTTCATTGGGAGAGTCAGGACTTTTCTGAATCAAAAAGGAGGCTTAGGGATTTCCTACTTTTACCTCAGCATAGGCCTTTGGCAATACCTCCTGTATTAGACATTGTGGATGATGTGTTCTCGGAATCAAGCATGGCTCCTGATTTCTTGCCTCTGGCTCCTAGTAAGCCAGACAGATATTACAGGGTTCCTGACTCCCACAAATTTCTTTTCAAAAATCCTGCTGCTGATCCTGAGACTATTTCTCAGGGTCACAAGGGTGTTAAGGCTTCTACAACCAAAAATCCAACCCCTTCTGGTAGAGATTCCAGGGCGCTGGATAGATGGGGTAACAAGGTGTATACATCTGCAACCTTGGCAATCAGGGCTTTAAACTGTCATTTTCATATGCTTAAATATCAACAGCATGTTATGGGCTTACTGAAACAGAAAATGATGAAGATTTCTGATTGTGTGGAAAATAAAGAGTTACAGGATGTATTGCATGCAGCAGAACTTTGCAATGTGGTTTTGATTCCTTGGAGGCCTCTTGTAGGGCCATCATTACTGGATATGTGATAAGAAGGTATGCCTGGCTCAAGGAGCAAAATCTGCCTGATCATGATAAAGCCAAATTGTTGGATGCCCCTTTACAGCATGATATGCTGTTTGGTAATAAGGCAGAAGAGGTTTTAAAGAAAATGAAAGACAAAGCAAAATCTATGCAAATTGTAAAAGATTTTTTGCAAGTGCAGCCACCCAGGTTCAGTAGGCACTGGCCTATTAAAAATTGGTCCTTTCCTGTGTCCAACAGAGCCGGTCAGGGCAAACCCAGGTGCTCAAAAGGCTCCAGATATCAATTACAGGGATCTTACAGGTCAAAGCAATGGGGTGCCTCCACCTCCAAATCTGGAGGTAACAAAGCACAACCCTACAGTAAGCAGTCTTAATGACGTTCCTCTACCATCTCCAAGCACTTATCTTTTGGCAGCCCTCTTGGGGGGAAAATTAGCACTTCATGCTCAAAACTGGCAGTTAATTACCCAGGACACGTGGGTTAAACATAGTATCCCAGGGGTACAGATTTCATTTCCATACTTTGCCAATTCCAAACAGATGGCCGGAACTGCCACAAAACCAGTGGGCAGAGGCCCAGAAACAAGTCATGTCCCTCATTGATATGGGGGCTATTCAACCGGTTCCAGAAAAGGAAAAAGGACAAAGATTTTATTCAAGACTTTTCCTGGTACCCAGAAAAGACAATTCATAGCATCCTATACTGGACATATCGATTATGAACATGCTCCTGGACATTCCAAAATTCAAAATGCTGACTTTACAACAGCTACTGCCTATGCTAGGCAAGAATGCTTGGTTAGTAATGCTAGACTTAAAAGAGGCATACCTGCATATCCCAATAAGGGAATCTTGCAGAAGATACCTCTGCTTCAAAGCAGGCTTTTTGCATTACCAATTTTCTGCACTGCCCTTTGGCTTATCTACTGCACCCAGGGTCTTTACAAAGTGCCTGGCACCAGTAATTGCATTCTGCAGACAAAGAAACATTCAAATTTATCCTTACCTGGATGATTGTCTCATTTAGGCAGAGGACAAGGACACTCTTCTTCAACATCTGGCGTTTGTAAAAAGGCTCCTAGCATCCCTAGGGCACACCATAAATGAAAAGAAATCACAACTGGTACCCTTTCAAAAATTACATTCCTGGGTGCAAGAAGCTTGAATACAACTGCCCATATGGCTTACCTCACGCCAGACAAACAACTGCATTTGACAGCATACTTCAAACAAATTGCAACAAAAACCCAGTTATCTGCAAAACAAATTCTGCAGTCTTTGGGTTTCATGGCATCCTGCATTCTACTAATTCCATATGCGAGACTGCATATGAGGAAACTTCAGTGGTACCTAAAAAGTTTATGGAGTCAACATTGTCAAAGCCTGGAAATAATGATCTCTCTCATTCCTTGCCTACAACAAGAGTTTCTTTGGTGGGCAGAGACATGTCACCAAAACAAGGGACTGTCATTCACTCTACCTCCTGCCACTCAAACCCTAACTACAGACGTATCAGACTATGTTTGGGGGGGGGGCACCTGGCAGGGAGATGCATTCAGGGCAAATGGAGCCCAAACCAAATGCATCTTCCTATCAACCATAAAGAAATGCTAGCTGTTCAGAATGTTCTGACAGCCTTCAAGGACTTACTTTATCCAGGACAACTATTGATAAAGACAGATAACACCACAGTTATGTGGTACATAAACAAGCAGGGGGGTACCCATTCCTACCCCCTCTGCAGACTAGCCATGGTCTTCTGGAACACAGCCGTGACTTACCAAATACATCTTCAAGCTCAATTCCTGCCAGGAAAGCAAAATACTCTGGCAGTCGACCTAAGCAGAAATCTTATGGACCCGCACGAATGGAAACTGGATCCACAAATTTTCAACACGTTAACACAGAAATGTGTGAGCCCAGACATAGATCTATTTGCCTCTCCCCAAAACTATCAGCTGGACAAATTGTGCATGAGAACTCATCACAAAAAAGCATGGAAAGTGGATGCTCTATCCTTCAGCTGGAAAAACAGTCTATGCCTTTCCCCCCTCTGCCTCTACTCTCCAAGGTCTTACTAAAAGTCAGACAGGAAAAAACAAAAATGATTTTAATTGCTCCAGACTGGCCTCGCCAACACTGGTATCCACTTCTAAGGAATATGTCACACCTTCCTCCGTGGTACTTGCCTCAGACACATCACCTACTGTCTCAGCAGAACTATCAAATTCTGCACACTCAGCTCCAAACTCTGAATCTTGCAGCATGGCTAATCAACTAATTATTCAAACCACATCTCTCAGTAAAACTGTGATGGATGTCATTTTGGAAGCCAGAAGGCCTAGTACTAGAAAATCTTATACTGATAAATGGAAGAGATTCTAGACACAGCAAAGCCCAATATTCCTCAGAGTTTACAATTCTTAACTGAGATGCTTGACAAGGGCCTATCTTTTTCTTCAATAAAAATCCATGCCTCTGCCATCTTGGCTCATTACAACACAGAGCCTCCTCTCTTTTCTCATCCACTGCTAAAACAGTATCTCAGAGGGGCCAGAAATTTAAGGCCACCCAGAAGAGCACCAACTCCTGCATGGGACCTCAATTTTGTGCTGGAAAAACTCACCCTACATCCTTTTGAACCAGCAGCTACTGTGGATATAAAATTTCTTTCTTCGAAGACAGCTTTCCTTTTGGCAGTCACTTCAACTAGAAGGATTTCAGAACTATAGGCTCTCATGGCAGTGGAGCCTTTCATTATATTTTACCCAGACAGGGTGGCCCTCAGGACCAGTCCTTCCTTTATGCCTAAAGTGGTATTCAGTGTGGTTCAAACCATTCACCTACCAACTTTTTTCCCAAATCTGCAGAACAAGGGGGAGCAGATTCTGCATTAATTGGATGTACACAGACAACTAAGATTCTACTTGAACAGGACAAAATCTCTAAGAATGTCTGAGCAACTACTGGTAGCATTTGCTGCAGGATCAGAGGGGAAGGCTAGATCAAAGCAGACTATTTCTAAATGGATAAGCCACTGCCTTCGTTTCTGCTATTTGCACCACCTGTGCCAAAGGGAATCAGGTCCCATTCCACCAAGGCTGCCTCTACTTCAGCAGCTTTTCTCAGAGGGTTCCCTACCAAAGACATTCTAGAAGCTGCTACTTGAAGGTCTGTTCATACGTTCACAAAACATTACCATTTACCTGTCTTCTCTAAATTCAGGACAAGCTTTGCCACTGCAGTCTTGCAAGGCCTTATAGCTGCTCCTAATGCTTTTTAGCTCCATCCTCCCATCCATAGCTTTGGGATTCTACCCAAAGGTAATGACTGTAACAGTGAAACACAAAGAACATAGTACAGTTGTGTGCACACCATAAATGTAGATGTTCAAGTGTATTCACTGTTGCAGCCTGGGTTACCCACCCACCAACCCCCATTCTATACCTTTTCTTTCCTTCACTATACTCAAAAGCCTTTGTGGTGTATTTGCTTTTAGTTGAAGGTAAATTTTATGTTTCTAAGGTGCATTTATATATTTTTATTGTTTATTTATATATTTTTGCTCTCCATTTGGGGGGCACCTGACATCTGGGGCAAAAACAAATGATTAACATGGCGTAAGCTGCATGTTTTATACCCCTGATGACCTGACATCATGGAAGAGGAGACAGCAACTGACGCAGGACTCAAGACTTTGTTATTCAGGCCGACTAAGGTCAACCTGCCAGCAGATTACCCAAATGTAATGACTGCAACAGTGAATACACTCAGACATCGACATTTATGGTAAGTGTATACAACTGTACTTTTCAACCACACCCATTCCAAAACCAGCCCTTCTCAAATGTGTGTGTATAGAAAGCTGCTGTAGGTTTTGGGGAGGCTGGGGATTGTGTTGTTATTACAACTTGAATTTCCATCACAGTCAAACCTTAGAGGTGTGCACATGAAGTCATTATAGCTTGTGTTTGAGCTGTGGACAGTGTGGTAATTGTTTATTTACTTTTCTCACAGACCTCATAGGTGTAAAAAGAAGGTTACTGTAGCTTGTGTAGGGGTGGTGTATTGTCTAGAAGCAACAAATTAAAATATATTACTGAAATTCTCACTATCACACTTCAGGCACATAGACATGGGGCTGACTTTGAGGGTTAGGTGTGAGAAGGCATGCTATATATATGTATGTCAGCAGTCATTTGAAATATATGAGTAAGGCAGTATGAACCTCTGCTTTCAACCCAGTCTAACATCAGAGGGATGCATAGACAGTGACTGTCTTTTGTGGGGGGTTAGGGAGGCAGCAGTATTCCCAGATAGGATCTGTGTATCCTCACAGCAACTGGCTTGCTAGTTTATTGTGAGCTACTATTATGTCACTTTTAAACATTAAGCCTTGGGCACAGCTTATGTCTTCCTTGAAAGAAATAAAATAAGACTGAAAGTCTTTTCTTTTTCATGATTTTGTTTAGGTCACCACTGGAGTAAAATGCTGAAGAAAATGCTCTAAAATCCATCGCAGACCATCTGTAAAATGATGGCTTCTTGAGCCCTGGCTTATCTGGGTTATTTCCTAAATAGTTATTAATGTGCTATATTGGTCAGGAAAGGTCTGTTGAAAGGATGCAAGGACAACTGAAGCTGAACAGCAGCATCAAATTTCTTTCCTTAACCATAATTTCTGTTCAAGACATTACTGGGTGAAAAATTGTGTAAAAAGAAAAAAAAAACTTTAAAATGCACTTCAGAGCATAGAAAAAGTTATGGCTTCTTGAAAAAGCTGAGAGTAAGGCAAAATGTGAGAAAAGCAAGAAAAAAGTAATGTACATGGTATGGGGAGCCCAAAGGGGTCGGGATCAGAGGAGAGGACTGGAGGATGTGCTTGGGGTGTTGAAATAGTAGACCAAGTCATCACTTCATTTAAGTCCAGACCTGTACATAGAGTTAATGTAATGTATCATTGTTGCAACTAAACGCCAGTAACTGTAAGTGTCCCTTTGTTAGACGGGTCAACAAAGTGTGGTATATAGACCTGTTGTAATGTAAAAACTTATCACTACAGGTCTGTCTGTACGTACTACTCCTAAACGTTTGCAGCACAAACTAAAAGGTTTCTTAGGAGGGGTGGCATTGACAGAATGATACTTATACTTGGAAGTGCCTAGGGGGCCCCCAGGTTGACATTTTCTGGGGGCCCCCAAAATTCTGACACCATCCCTGATTGTAAATAACATTTGCATAAGCAAATATTTACAGTATTGATAAAAATATTTAAATTGCTATGGAACTGTTTGAAAAAAAGTCTAAATTCCATAAAACAAATAAAATAAAGGGAAATAACCACATTTTTAGCAAATCATATGTATTTTTGCATTAAGCAAAGATATCTGAGTTTTCAGAAGTGTATAAAGTGTTTGCATGTTTGTGCAGTGTTACACTAAAGTTATTTTGCAAAGTACAGCCATTACAAGGCTTATTTAACAGAGTTCAGACATTAAAAAGAATATTTTCCAAAGTGAAGTATTTCAAAGAGTTTATTGTGCATTTGGATGTTGTTACAAGCTCACAGAACAGTTTGTTCATACATAATTACAGGGGTCATATTACCAGTGTGTTTGTGTATACTTCGTGGGTATGGCAGATGGATTTCAAAAACCCAGTGCACTTGCATTTGACAGTAATATTGCCAAAAACTGGAGAGTGAGCAACAGTACAACATTTTCATACAGGCTGCATTTTCTGATAAAGATGACCATACAAAGGCATTTATTCTACTTAATTTAGCTGGGTCAGAAGCTATAGAAAGGGAACTCTCATTTGTGTAATTGTGCTATTTATGCTAGAGAGGGAGAAAACCATCATATTGTTGTACTGGCTGAGTCAAAAGAGGACCCAAAGTGCTTAAAATGTAAATTTACAGAAATGTGTAACTCCCAGACAAATGTTACAATTGAGAGGCACTTATTTTACAAAAGGGATCAAAAGCCTGGTGAAACTTTTGCAGCATATATAACTGACCTGATAAATAAGATGACTTAAGGGATGAGTTGATAAAAGACAGACTTGTGTGTGGCATAAAAGATGATGCTGTAAGAAAGATTTTGCTTCGTGACAGTGATTTAAAGTTGAATAAGGCCATTGAGATTTGTCAGATATATGAGCTTACAGAAAAGCACACAAATATGCTTACAAATGAGAGCAGCTCTAGAAGGTACAGTGATAAAGCTTATGTTGATAGTATGCAGCACATGGTTAAAAGAAACAGGTCCAAGCACATGGCAGCTGTGACTCCTGCAGCACTCTGTGGTAAACCCCAGAACTTTCTAGCACATTCCAGACTTCACAGTCTCAGTGAAGTACAAGAGCATACTCAAAGCATGTGCCCAACTCAGTTTCAATGCCATCTGTCATAGTTGTGGTGAAAGTCATGAATCTAAAAGGGAGAAATGTTTAGCTTTTGTTTAACAATGACACGTAATAAATGGAATCACTTCAAAAGCTTTTGCAAATCAAAAGGCCTACATTCTTTCATTAACAAGGAACATTTTAAGAAATGAGTTGATCAGTTAGACTGTGACAAGCCTAATATTTATGCTGATTGTGTGCCAGTGCTTCACGTAACGGTTAATACAGTTGATTTAAGGGCAAAGAATGAAATATTATTTTTTACTGTTCAGATAAATGGCAAACACACAGAGCTCAAAGTTGACACAGGTTCTAAGTGCAATGTTATGACTGCAGAATGTTTGCCAGAGTATGTAAAGGTAAAAGGCATGATTTGCCAAGGTGTGCAAAACTTGTCGCTTATGGAGGTGAAGAAATTCAAACCAAAGGCTCAGTAGTGCTTTCATGTTACTTCCAGCAGAGGAGAAGAAGCTACTACTTGTTATTTTATGTGGTCAAGAGGCACATTCAGTCATTATTAGGGCTCAGAGACTCTTTGAAAATGTGTCTACTTTCATTTAATAAGGAAGTCCATCATGTTAGCTTAAAAGACCACTATTCTAATTTTGCCCAGAACATTTTTTCTTCTTATGCAGATTTGTTCCAGTGCAAACTGGGCAAACTTCCAGGTGTGTACTCCATGAAGCTAGATATGGAGGTCAGTCCAGTTTTCAGGACAGCACCTAAAGTTCCAATAATCATTCAGGACAGAGTTAAAGGTGAGTTAGATAAAATGGTGTGACAAGGTGTAATTTGTCCAGTGGAAACTCCAACAGAATGGTTATCTTCTATGGTGGTGGCTCATAAGGAAAGCTCAGATGACATCAAAATATGTAACGAGCCACGTGATTTGAACAAAGCACTACAAAGACCTCATCATCCAATACACACAGTCGAAGAAGTCGCACCCTTAATGCTAAATGCCATAATTTTTTCTGTCTTAGATGCAAAGAGCTCATTTTGGCAAATTTTAGCTTGACAAAAAATCCTCAGTACTATTTTCAGTATTCCATTTGGCAGGTACCGATTTTTGAGAATGTCATTTGGGATAAATTTTGCAAGTGAAGTCTTTCAGTATGCAATGGAGCAAATTTTTTTTCTGAGTATCCTCATGCTATAATAGTAGACAACATACTGGTAGGAGGTTGTAATGAAGCCGAACATGACAGAAACCTCAGAAAAGTTTTAGAAAGGGCACATCAAGTGAATCTTAAGCACAATGCACAGAAATGCAAATTCAGGCTACATGAAGTTTCTTATGTTGGTCATTTATTCATGAGTGCAGGCCTACGACCAGACCCTTCAAAACAAGCAGCCATTCTTGAGATGCCAGCTCCAGACAATATTCAAGCCCTGTAATGTTTTCTTGGCATGGTCCACTTCCTAGACAAGTTCATTCCAGACTTGAGCCAACTTTTAGCACCACTCAGAGAACTAACACATGAAGATGTATCCTGATCTTGGTTAGAACAACACCAAAGAGCATTTGATGTCTTGAAACATAGAATTGCTAATCCAGAAATGGTCAGATACTCTGATGTTCACAAACCAGTTACACTTTCCTGTGATGCTTCGAAATTTGGACTTGGTGCAGTCATTTAACAAAAGGATCAACCTGTTGCCTATGCATTGAGGACTCTTATCCAAACTGAACAGCAGTAATCCCAGATTGAGGAAAGAGCTTTTGGCAATTCTGTTTGCATGCTCAAAGATCCATGATTATGTTTATGGCAGACCTGTCCAGATTGAAACAAACCACCAACCACTAGTCACTATCTCGAGACAGCCAATGCATTTGGTTCCAGCCAGACTGCAACATATGATACTGATATTGAAAAATACAGTTTCAGTCTTGTCTACAAAAATGGCAAACTTCTTTATCTTGCTGATACATTATCCATATCACCCAGAAATACCACAGAACAGAATGATATTCAATGTTCTCAATTGAGTGATGATTTTGAAGTCATGGAAGTGAGACATTTTTCGTACACACGTCTTGATGAGCTGACAGAACACACAGCCACAGATCCAGTATTGCAAAGGCTCAACTGCTTTATCAATCAGAGATGGCCATCCAAGCAATCTAATTTACCTCAAGAAGTGCAACTGTATTTTCCGTACAGAGATGAGATTTTGTCTGACAAACTATAATTTTGAAAGGTCCAAAAGGAATTGTTCCAAATTCCTTGCAACCTGAGTACATTATTATCTTGCATCTTGGTCACTCAGGAACTGAATCTTCCAAAAGAAGGGTGAGAGAGATAATATTTTGGCCTTCTATGTCACAAGACATTGAGAGAGCACTTTCTTCTTGTACAGTGTGTAATAGTACTAAGCCTCATCAACAGAAGCAACCACTTCATCTTAACCAGATTCCAGAACTGCCTTGGTCAACAGTAGCCATTGATATCTTCAAGTGGAATGGCCAACATTATTTGATGTTAGTAGACTGTTACTCCAATTGGTTTGAGACTGTCCTACTTCCTAACCTAGCATCTAGTACTGACATTAATAAGATGACACATCATTTTGCTGTACATAGAAGTCCGCACAGTTATTTCAGACAATTGCTCACAGTTTACATGCCAACAGTTCAAACAATTTCCAGAAGAATGGGACTTTGCTGATGTCACAAGTAGTCCAGATTACCGGCAGTCAAATGGTTTGACAGAACGCACAGTGCAAAGTGCAAAACAGTTACTTCAGAAGTCTAAATGAGATAATACTGATGTTTTATTGAATCTCTTAAATCTCAGAAATGCTCCTCATGATAAACATCTTTGTTCATCTGCTCAGAGACTTCTGTTGAGACAAACCAGCACCACATTGCCAATCAGTAGTCAATTGTTGGTTACATCTGTCAATAACAAGAGTTTAGTGAGAAAAAAATCTGTTGAGGAATCACCTATCCCAGAAATCCTACTACGATAAGACTAGTGAACCTCTCAATCCATTATGAGAGGGAGAAGTGTTAAGGATGCAGATGTCCAAAGGTTATGATCAGATTGGTGTTGTGAAGAATATTGGTCCAGAGACAAGATCATACATTGTAGGATCAGAAGGAGCAACTTTTAGGTGGAATCAGAAACATTTGAGTGCAGTGTTTGGGCCTATACTGCAGCAAATAGCCTGTGAGAGAGACTCTTTATCTGAATGAGTTGTCCGGTGTTCCAATTCCAGAGGAAGTTCCAGAGGACATTCCTGTTCCTATGACCAATTCAGAAGTACCTGATATGAGTTGTGCACCACAGACTGTCCCTGTTGCTAAATCTAGTCCCAACTGTTATAATACAAGATATGGTTGAATCTCTAAATCCTGTAGCAGATATGAAAACATTTGGACATGAAAACTGTATTTTGTTTCTAATGTACATAGTAATGCATGCCTATTTCTGATATTCTTTTGCATGAAGGGCAATCTTTTTAAGAAGGAGGATGTAGATCAATGAGTATGTATATACCTTTAAGAAGCTATCCAAGGGCTTGCACTAGAATATAAATAGCGATTACGTGTGAAACTGACTGCCATTTTGTAGTTAGCTGTTGAGGTGTGAACATGTATGTATGTAATCTCTGTTTGTTAACTAGTTTGTCCGTGTTTGATGATGCTGCTATCCATCCTGATGTGTTTGTATATATTAAAGCATCTAAATGAAACCACAGACCTTCTTGTTATATGTATTAGAGACAAACGAGTGACAGTTACTGTCATCAGTAGTTGATCTGTAAAGCACAATAGTCTACAAGGGTTATATGGCTAGAGAGTGTGTTATTTAGGCTTGGACATTTATCAGGGTAGTAAATGAATTTTTGAGTGGTAACCAGTTGTGAGTGTAGTAAAGAATGTCACAGCTCTAACTATTGTAGTTGTTTGAGGGGTATACAATGGTTAGTCCTATACTTGTAATTTGAAGCAAATTTTGCTACTTTATTATATCACTGCAATATTAAGGAAAGTACATTTAATGAGTTTGGGGGCTGCAGAGAGAGGAATAGGAAGTAGGTACAATGCTGATAAGGCTGTTCTGCCATTGTCTGTCAAATATGGCTTGACCCTGTAGGGAGTGCAAAAAGTCTAGAGGGTTTTCTTTATTGCCTCCTTTATGTGATGGTCAAATTTTAGATTTTCATCAATGATGAATTCTAGTAGCTTTACACGGGTTATTAGTTCAATGTTGGGAGGGTGGCCTAATGGTTAAGCTGGTTGCCTTACAAACACAAGCTGCAGGGTTTGAGTTTCACAAGAGATAATTGGCTAGGCTTAAAATGGCACGCAAGGGAAGTTAGCTTTGTACTAATCTATGAACCTATGTTAGTATGACTGGATGAGAAAATGGAGGAATGGGGTTCTTGGGCAGATAGTGGGTTGGGTGAACTTGGAGAGACCAAGCTCAGTTTAAATTTTGTAGGATTAAGCAATCATTGTAAGTTTGATAGCCATGTCTCAACAGAAGAGAGAAAAAGATTCCTAAGTTAGCTGTTTCAGTTTATATTTGTTTTTATATGAGAAGATAAGCATGGAGTCAACTGCATACTGTATTACAGAAGCATGTCTAGTTGCAGTGTGCAAATAATTTGTGAAGAGAAGAAACTAACATTCTGTTACAAGACAGAATGTAAGGGGGGAGTCAGTTCTTTTATTTTAGTGGTTAATTTATATGGTACATTAATTTAGATTATAAATGAAGTAAATTGACAGTGAAAAATAACAAGAACAACTTGCACTGGTCCCATAAAAGTGAGATAGGAATATTTTTCTACCTCTCAAGCCACATCATATACTGTTCCCAAATCACAGGGACCACCTTCAACCCAGCTCTCCTGTTTAAAACACCTGACATTTCTCAATGGAAATAACTATGCTTTCCATTAGACAACATCTCTTCCTCAACCTTTCCTTTTAACATCCATATTTATCTTTTTTCAACTTTGCTTAAATATTTCCACATTTCATACTACCCCCACAGCAACCTGTCTCCCCTTAAATGGGCACCTTATGATTTTCTACTTAATATTTTACATCACATGACAAAACCTTTTATATCATCTTCTGAGAGCTTTGTATCCAAAACAGCTGATATTGGAGTTATTACTCTCTGGTTCTGTTTGTTACAATACACCTTCCGACTCTTATTAGTAATATGAATCTTATTCTACAAACTAGTCTGAAATTACTAATGCAAAATGAAATAAACATAGCCACAATTCCTTTCACTTTCCATACTTTTAACAATATGTTACTGGCTATTTCACTCCAGTTTCCTCCTCTATCAATTATACTCCCAGATCCACTCCTCTATCTGAGTAAGAAACAGATGAATGTCACCCATAAATACAATTTAAAATCTGACATTCCCCACCTCCCTATCTAAGATAAAATTGCAACCTTTCCTTGCAATCAGGGCCTCCTTTACTTCCTCAAGCAAAGTTGTCACAACAGGACTACAATTTATATTTCCAAAACTCATGTCATTTGAAAGCATAGTTCATGGAAATACAGAGCTCTGGACAGTGTCATCATTTAAATCACATCATTAACTCTCATTATTAATGTAAGTACCCTACTGGACCACATGCTAAAAAGCCCCATAATCTGCTCAGACAGCCATTCATAATTACTCATACTCAATTCTGCAAAGGAGCCCCACACTTTCATTACTAAATACTTTACCCTTTTTCTCCTAGTTATCAGTTCCTCCCTTATCTCCTGTTTAACAATACCTATGCTACCCTAAACAGTCACGTCTTAATTGCACTCCAGTCCTAAATGGCAACCTTAAACTCTTTGAGAATGTGACAATTGTCATCCATCATCAAATCTAGTCTGTCTATAGCTAACACAGTAATCTGCAAACAATCTTAATAACTTCCATCCATAAGGACATGTTCTCAAGTAAGTTCAAACCTTCTGGGCCTGCATCTCTATAACTATTACAAATGGACCTGGTGAAAAAGTGCATCCCTGTTATGTTTACTTTTGGATACTTACCTCCTAGTCAGTTCTCCATTCACAAATTAACTCATTGTAGTTTAGGCAAGCCATATAATGGGCACAACCAGGAGCCAAATTTAGGATCAACTCCTAATTCCTCCAGAACTTTAAACAAAAATGGCCATTCCAAATTATCAAAAGCTTTCCTAATATCAAAATGTACTGCAGTTGCCTGTTCTTTCTCTGCAATATTAATAAATTCATTCAGCTGCCACCAACTCTTTTCAGCAGTCCTCTTTTTAAAAAAAGTCCCTCTCTTGTTTATTACTCACATTAAAATCCTTTCAAGACTGTTCACCAGCACCATGACCAAGATATTAGCATCAAGATTAACAAGAGATATTGACCTAACAAGTCAGCGGGATCCAAACTGCCATGCTTCCTTTTCAAAACTAACACCAATGGATTTAGCCTTTGTAAAATATTGGATATGAGTGCTCCTCCCCAGTACATTGAAAATGAGACATAACAAGCCCACAGTCTTCACCACCCACATATTAAAAAACTTCTCCCTAGACTCTTTATAACGCTGGAACTTTCCAAGACTTCAGTCATATACAGACTTTTCTGACCTCTTTTCCCTGAATATTCATACTCAACTTATTCCACTGCTCTATTTTCAGACATAATCTCTGCTAGATCAGTCTCCCATCCAACTGTTCAGCTTCTCTTTTTACTCCCTTACAGATTGGTACAATTTTTTTTATTTAGACGCCTGGTGTCATTTTCTTTAACCCCTTTCTATCTCATCTTACAATACCATCCTTCCCTCTCAGCTCTGTAATAAATCAATTCGTCCATCTATCTTGCAAAATGAAAGCTAAAAATGAATCAGTCTTCTCCACTTGAACTCATCAGAAAACATTCTTGCCTATTACATCTTTCTCCACCAGTGTAGGCTCTGCTTTATCTGAAGTCTTAGTTCTTCCACTGCTCTTTCTACCTCCTCATACTGCGTGCCTGAAAAACCTTTATCTATTTTACTTTGCAATTATTTATGCTGCATTTCCAAGTCCTGTATTTGCTATTTCTCCTTTCTATTCCAAAAAACCTACTAGATATCTGTAATATCATATCCAAGCAGATTTCAATGCATCCCATTAAACATTTGTTTGCATATTATTTCATATCCTATTCAATTGTCAAACTTATTCCAAACGAAATTGTCCTGCTGCTGCTCTTTGCAGCTTAGCCTAAGTCCATGACCAGAGCCATATCATGGTCACATATGGGCCTAAGCTTGGTAATGGATCAGGGTACCGCCAATGCAGCACCCCCCAAATCCACTGCCCCCCAGCCATTTCAGGGTCCCATTACTTTGCTATTTTACCCCAATTACCATAAATACTGTTCAAACCTGTCAGTACACATACTATTTTCTTCTTTCTTCTACAATGATTAGAAATATTTAAAACTGTTATTTCAAATTTTATATCACAAGCACTGAAAGCCATTTGCTAAATAAAACACTACAGTCTCACAATGGAAACACCCTTAGCATGAAGAGCAAGTTTTTCTCTGCCCCTGAAACTCATATTCATTGAAACAACAGTGAAACCCATATTCAAAGAAAATGTATCTAGCCAGTGGCAGATTAAGTTAACCTTTGGCCTGTTTTCAAATCATAATCCCCTTGCACTCAATTTTTGGATCATGCAAACATGCATGTGTTTTTTGATGTACCATTCTGATTGTATTAAATTATATTCCTTGTATAATACATCACCACTTGTTAGACTGTGCTTTAAATTTGTAGGTTTGAACACCTTTTCTGTAAGTAATAAAACAAAAAGTATGAACCAATAAGGAAAAAAACTACCCATTGCAGAACATTTCTACCACAAAAGGCCACTCAAATGTTTACCATTACAATCCTCCAGTATCGCTTCATATACACCATCTCTGCAGAAGTAAAATAAATTTGAATAATTCCACATTAAAGAGATCTGTAACTAATGTAGACATCGCTGCTGGCAAACAACTTTAAATTTCAGTGTTTCATGTACAAATTCATGCCTACTGAACTTAAAGAATAAACTGCCCATGTTACATTGTATTTATTTTATTTATTTATTTCACATTTATTAGCTGGGTTAGTCCAACTGAGTTTGCAAACAAACCAATTTTCAGTAGAGACCCGAGGGGAAAAGCCCCATCAAACATAAGTAAAGATAATCACCCGGATTCTCAAAAGCTTGCACGGCATGCATGATTAGTAAAAGAGGAAATTTTGCCAATATGGCGGCCGAGTGATCCACGTACATGCATGTTTGACGTGCGCGAGTGCTGTAGCACTAGTGCTGCACATCCCCAGCCCTTGTATACAAATCACCCCATTTGCAGGTGAAAACCATGCAAATGAGGTAAATCTGCCATCCAGGAAGCAGGAATCAGGGCATGCAGGACTAGCCAAGTAGAAGGCCATTGGCTTTGCAAACAATGCAAAATGTACAGAATACAACTTTTATGATATGTCCACCGATCACGGCTGTTGAAGCATAGGGCAGCAGTGCTCAAACAGGATTGGTGGGGAAATAAGAAAATAAACCTAAAAATGCAGTATTCTACCATGCAAGTCAATGGCAGGCAAAAGACAATCTGGCCAGTGAATAGTGGTTGCTAAGCGGGGAGGCACAGTGTGACACATGTAACTATGCATTAGCAGGCAATTCTATGCAAATGAGGGGAAGGATAGTGAATCCCGGTTTTCCCCAGCATGTCAGGTAGGTCCCAACAGTGTAAGAGTATGAATAGCTGAGTGCAAGACTAGGAGGTAGGTGACATCATGTGTGCGAGTGTCAGGCATACTGTCAGTGGACTGGAGCCCTGTGGCTCGGGGTTGCATCCAGCTTAGCACAGCAAAGCCAGGTGGTGTGTCTAAACCTGCTCAGCATGTATGGCAAAGTGTAAGCGGGTCTGCGCTCCATGCAATGAGATCTACGGGAAGATAAAGGAAGTGAACCCAGGAAATAGCAGCAGTGTGCACATTGGAGTACACAGATTGTGCGGCTTGCCCCTGGTATGAAATAGAAGGGCAATGGGAAGGGAAAGCAGCAGAAGGAAGTTAATCAAGGGGTACTAGGTTCGCTGCCAGGTGAAACGTATTGGAACTAGCCAATTACACAGGCAGCAGACCAGCCCAGCCCAGAACACAACTATAAACTATGCAAACACCTACCCCTCCATTTTTTTCCACTCCCTACACCACCGGTGTAAACAAGTGGGGAACTTTTAACACTCACACCAGCAAAATGTTAGGGGCTGCAATAGCTATCATACAACTTGTGGAAGAGGCTGAGGGTGGTGAGGATGGGAATGCTGCCAACCAACCCACAGTGAGGAGAAAGAGAAGAGTGCACAGACCCAGGGTAACCCACCAAGGGCTACATGAGCTGGAGATAGTGGAGTACTATAAGGTGGACAGGGACCTCCTACAGCAGATGGTTGAGCTGTGCCGGCCATGCCTGACACACAGAACTAACAGAGGGGAACCCATCCCAGTGGAAATGAAGGTATGTGTAGGCCTAAGAATGCTAGCTACAGATACCTTCCATAGGCTAACTGGGGATATGATGGGGATCTCACAGGCATCAGCATCCAGGGTACTCCACCAGTTCCTGGATGCCATGGCAGCACATGTCAGTGAGCACGTATATTTTCCCTTCACCCGTGAGGCGTTGGCCAGCAGTATGCATCTCTTCCAGCAAATAGCAGAATACCCCGAGGTAGTGGGTGCAATAGACTGCACACACATATGCATCAAAGCACCACCCAGTGAGCAGGGCAGGGTCTACATCAACCACAAGGGCTTCCTCTCCATCAACTGCCAGGTCTTGTGCGATGCCCAGGGCATAATACTGAACATGTGTGCTGGCTGCCCTGGAAGTATTTACAGTTCTCACATCTGGCATCTGACTCAGCTGTACCAGAAATTTGCCACTAGGGACTTCCACACGGTCACCTAGTGGGGGATGCTGGATACGCACTGGAGCCATGGCTGATGACACCCATCAAAAACGCACACACACCCGAACAAGAACTCCATAATGAGGAACACACACAAACAAGAATCATAATAGAGCATGTGTTTGAGATGCTCAAGTTATGGTTCCAGTGCCTGGATACATCCAGTGGAGCCTTGCAGTACTCACCAACTACATGTACCCAAATCATTCTTGTATGTGCCGTACTACACAATATGATCCTGCGGAAACAGCTGCAGCAGGAGGAGCAAGGGGCAGAGCCACATAGCCCCCTACCAATGCCAAGGCCTGCACAGGCACAGAGTGACTCAGAGGAAGAACAACCTGAGCCTGCCCCAGTAGGCAGAAGGATGCATGGCCAGTATGCCCTGGCCCTGGCAAAGAGGCAAGGCATAGCACATACACTGACATGGGAGGGACTCAGGGAATAGCACCTCTCTCTAACTCTCACATACAGTAAAAGGGATGCCAAACATTCCACTATCTGTGCCTAACCATGCGTAGGCAGTGTACTATGTGCATCTGACATAGGCAGCCCTGCAACACCACCCTCAATACTGGGACATCCACAAGATAAGGGACTCACACATGCCAGTCAGAAGGAGGGGTCACATACCCAACAACAGTCACAGCCAGCAGGACAGGTGTAGACAAACACAAACAAATGCCATTCTATGGCCTTTGAGTGAGGGGTATAGGTAACCCCCACCCAGGCCTACACAGACAGACTACAGCAGGCCAGGTAGTGGGATGTCAGTTGTGATGGCTAGAAAGTCAGAAACTAATGTGTTTACAATCAAAGATAAGAATGGTAGTACACCGGTATGGCTTAGCCAGCATGATAGGTAAGACTACTGACTGAAATGGACTATAGGACATACCAGTGCAGTCCTAGCAAATGTGTACAACTCTCAGGTTTGCCCCCCCACCCCACATAGAAATATAGTAACAGTCAGGTGCGCCCCCCCCAATCCTGTGTAGAAACATAGAAATAGTCAGGTGTCCCCCCCCCCGCTATGCAGACATGTTGCAAAAGTTAATGCCAAATGATCAGTGGATACACTGCAGACACAGCATGCTACCTGTCGATGTAAAACACAAATGTCAGCTGTGCAGTACAAACCACCGGATATGCTCCACACATGCAAAACAGACGGCCTTACTGGGCATGCTCACACACAGAGAAATGAAGGCAATGTCAGTCATCAACATACTGAAAGGTCCTACTGGGCATGCTCACACACAAACATATGAAGGCTATGTATGCAAGCACCAGTGGACCAGACATATCCAGCAGTTGCAATTGTTAGTACAGACACATGTCAGTTTGCACCACTCATGCCTAGCACACACAGTGGTAGGAATACAGACATATGTGTAAGGACATCACACCATAATAAGCCAAAGGTAGATGGATATAAATTTGTGGAAGAGGGTGACCATGACAAGGAGCCATCCACACCTGTCCCATCCAGCACATAGCCAAAGGGCCCCAAACACACCAGGTGCAGATGTCACACACTGCAGTTACTAGCGACCAGTACCTGTCAGCACCACAGACTATGTGGTCCACGTGCCAGCTGTGCAACATGACTGTACAAGGACATAGTCAGCTGGTTGCCCTATACATGCACCTCTGAAATATGACCCCATGTGTGGCCTCTTGTGGCATGTCACCCCTACATGAATGGTGTATGGGCTATGCACACACCGGCCACCCCATAGCAGTACCTTGACACGCCTGCTGAGGTTATCCAATGTGAAATACACCTTTGGGAGAATTGTAGTAATCGTTTTTGTTTTTGTTGTTGTAATCTTCATGGTGCATCCCATAACTGTGTACTGCTGTAGTGTGATAGACTAGTTAGGTAGGAGTTCTAACCCCAGACATGGCAACTGTGTGTGTGAGTGTGTGTCACTGTTCATGTGTGTGTCTGTCTTGCACTGACTATGTAAAGAACAATGCCTTTTAGGCTACTCACACCCCTTACTATTCACATACACAGTTGGCAAGGCTGCTGATGTCACCCTCCTAGAAATACTCCCCTGGGAAAGCTGTAGCACAGTAATCTCTATAGCGCATGCTGTAACTGCGTACTGCTGTAGTGTAATAATGTAGTTAGGTAGTCAAACTCACGGATGTGGCAACTGTGTGTGTGTGAGTCTGTGTGTGCGTATGTGTGCATGTCTGTCTTTCACTGACTGTGTAGAGAACAATGCTTTTTAGGCTACTCACATCCCTTACAAGTCAAATACCCACCTTTGGCAAGGCTGCTGATGTCATGCACTTTGAAATACACCTCTGGGACAATCCTAACCCAGTAATCTCCGTAGCACATCTCGTAACATTGTATGGCCATAGTGTGATTAAGGAGTTAGTGGAGAGTTCTAACCCCTGACCTGCCAACTGTGTGTGCGTGTATGCATGCATGTCTGCCTGTGTAGAGAGCAATGCTTTTAGGGTACTCACACCCCTCACATTTCACATACCCACCTTTGGCAAGGCTGCTGTTGTCACGCACCTAGAAATACACCTCTGGGAAGGTTATAGACCAGTAATTACTGTAGCACATCCTGTAACTGCATACTGCTCTATTGTGAATTAAAAACATGTTTGGGTTCTATCCCCACACTTAGCAGTTCTGGATGTATTGTATGTGTCACTGTCTGTGTAAGGAGCAATACATTTTAGGCTAGTCTCTCGCAGTCATTTCACATGTCCTTCTTTGGCAATCCTGCTGATGTCAGTCATTGTGAAATACACTTTTGGGCAAGGACTACTCCAGTAATATCTGTGGCGTGTACTATAACTGTGTAGTGCTGTAGTGTAATGCGCTAGGTAGGTAGAGGTTCTACTCCCAGACATAACATGTGTGTGTGTGTGTGTGTGTGTGTGTGTGTGTGTGTGTGTGTGTGTGTGTGTGTGTGTGTTGGTAACCCATATCCTGTGGCCAATGTTTAGCATATTTATTATATGGTGGCTATATTATATATCACAATGTCCACTGTACAGGGATAACACTTGTGATATGGCTGAGAGGCCAGGGTGCAGAGCCATACCCAGACATGTGACATCAAGGCCAGGCAATCACAGTTAGCAACCTCAGTATTACCCAGAGCACACTCTCACCTCATGTGTCATACATACACACATGACTAGGTAACAGCCAATTTGTGGGTGGTACACTACATATTGGCCACTGACAGCAACTATGTAGTAACAGTGGTGGGCCACAGTGGGCATGACACCCAGTCCATCTGTCTAATATGCACATACGTGCAGACAGTGCACCTCCCCCATGTTCCCTAATGGACACCTGGACCACCTGTGGTGCCATCACATGTGACCCACAATGGACATACCATACCTAACAACATGCCAGTATGGACAGATGCCACTAACACCAAGGAATGCTGATAGCATGCACTCCATGTAGGTGCAGGCTAAAGCTGCTGGCCATTACCAGCTCCCGCCACAGGTGGGCAGGACTGGCACATCTGATGATAATCTGTGTTCACAATATGGGGCAGACACCCCAGGTACAGTTCCACATGTCACTGTACATGCATGTTGGAGGTGTGCACATCCCAGATGCCGTCCATGTCATGGACAAAGGAACACAGACATGGCAAGCAATGCACAGCATTGCCCACACATAGTAGTCACCCAGGTGACCAGATGGGGGATACAATATCCAAGTGTGGGCAAATGCAGACACTACATCCCTGAGTCACAATGCAGACCATTGTCATGTGGCCTGATGCCAAGATACATCCATCGCCTAGCCTTGGACAGCCATCTGGCACAGTTGAACACCACACACCTGTGCAGACATGCACCCATGCATGTCAGAACTGGCACCCTATGTGTTTGTGTGTGTGTTGCATGCTGCAGATGTTCACAGCCACACTCCCTACAACTCCCATGGGCATACTGCAGCATGATGTCTGATGTCAGATACATTCCCATATCCTTCGCCTATACAGCCCCCATATGACCTGTGTGATGCATGGGATACCTATACAGTGATGTGATGTGGCAATCCCACAACTGATGAGTTGTACATCTGGCCCTGCCATGTGTGTCAATGTGTCTGTCTTTGTGAGAGTGTGGCTGTGTTGATGCTGGCACCTGTTCATGCCAACAGGCACATGTAAGTCACCTACCGTACAGCTATTGTATCCTTGTTGCAGATGTCACTCATCATCACATATATGTTCTGAGTGCTCCACAACAGGTAACCCATGTGGCGCATCCAATAATTGCAGCAAACTAAGCTAGCACTAAATAGTTGTCAGGGGTTTGATACCCTGTGCTGCTAGATGTGGGACACATGCTTCAGTTTTACCCTCCCTGACATATATTTGCCTCTGTCTACATCCTCCACCCCCTTTCAGGTGGATGTGGAGACTCACACCTGCTTTGCTTAGGTAGCAGCATGTGTAATGTAAGTAATGCTCATTATCAGCTGATGGCCACTGCATGAATTGCAGCCCTCCCCTAGCTGATTGCATGTGAAACAGCTGTGGTAACATTCCCATAGCCAATTGCATGGAAACACACTCCAATACCTAGGAACATTATGGTAGTGTTGGTTCTTTTCACCCACTGTGAGCAGGAACTAGATCTGTTATTTGGCAAACAGCATCTCAGATGGATTGTGGTTTACCTCTAACAACATACACTGTGGAAACAGTGCAACAAACAGGAGGTGGGTGTGCCTGACCTGACTATAGACTGTAAGTGTTGCTATACCGCATTTGGAGTAATGTTGCTTTAACAGTGTTTGTGTGGATATGGCTGTTGTACATGTCTCAATATATGCCATGTCAGTTCCATGTTCATGGGAAATCTCCATCTGCAGGGTCATCTGCAGCCTAGGCAGTGTTCTGTCCATGGTTGCATGTGTTACCCATGGAGCATCTAGCCGTCAACTGCTGAAGGTAGTGTGAGGATTGCAGTCAGTATTTGGAGAAAGCTGTGGTAGTCACAGACATCATATTCCTCAAAGGACATATGTTTTAACAAATCTGTCGCAACAGTAAATGTATGTGGTTATCACAGCAATATGTCAATATTGGCACTGTGTATGTGCTCCCAGCCACACTTCTGTCAACCTTTGTACATATGTCATGCATGAAGTGGCGCATATGTGCTGTACACCATAATTTGTGGCATCATATCTGAGAACAAGCCACTGATATATCTGACTGCTACATGTGTTATGTACAGTAGAGGTTACATTACATGACATTACCTGCACATTCTGTGGATGTTCATGCAGTACTGAAGTCTGTGTACCTATGGTGAATGTTGACAGTGTGTGTAATGTTGATATGTACCCTAGCCTGTATACAAACTGCGGTAGATGACATTATTCTAGTTCCCCTACTAACAGATGTTACATGCTGCCCCACTTTATGGTACTGTAGTGGCGCACATGTTTGTAGGGCCATAAACACACATGTCCCGTACCACAGACAACCACCCGACCAAACTGTGTAGCAGGCCAGTATATGAAGGGTCAGTCCGTGAGTGGCACATATGAAGATGGTGTAGAACACATAGTCCATATACTGCAACACCATGCTAGCTAACCATATGTGGCTGTGGCTCTGTTCACATTGGTTGTGGATATGCACTGTCACACAGGTGTATCTTACCCTGTGCTGTGTCATGCCTGTTGAGCCTGCTTTATATGCAGGTACATGTGCATTCCCCCTTGGGAGATGTAGGCCAGTGTTGAACCAGTCTGCCTGCAGCCTGCACAGTGCATTGTGACATGCCTATCAGCTGACTGTACCTACCCAGTGGGATGTCATGTGCAGATACTAGCCAGATGTCCCACTGCCGGCCCTCCCCTAACAGTCATGTATGTCAGACAGGGCAGTGGGATGCAGTGCAGATGTATGTCAATACCTATTGTGTAGTATGTGGCCATGGCACCCCTGTACCATCAGTCATACCATTACATGCCAGGCAGGGGTGTGTGAATGCATGACCTATGTTGGACATCATATACCGGTCATTATGTGTTATACCCATCTACATGGCTATCCACATCCATATTGTCAGGCATGGTGCACATGTGTAGCACTAATGGCTTATGTGTATACCTCTGGACTGTACAGACTGTGTCAGACCTCCACATACATTGGCCAATATCTCTGCTGCAGTCCATAGTGGCATTACATGCTAGCAGTGGTACTGTACATTGTACTCCTTTGGATGTCATTCAGTAACCAATAGCACACATGTTATAAGCAGATGTGACCTCCCACACACACCATGTCTGTGAAGACAATCCCAATGACAGTAGCAATAGTCTACTAGTACACCTGCTATACATACCTGACAACCCCTGCAACTATGACATTGGGAACATACGGGCTGCGGTTGGCCTACAATTCATGTCCAGGCATATGGTGGGAATATATCTACATATAACTATCCAGATAGCCAGCTGTATGATTACACATGTGTACTACACCCAATTAACACTGTCATGGCAACTACCTACTATAGATTCCCACATCATGTGTGCATGGTCCCATTACATCTCCTGTGTGATGGGCATCCGTCCTGTGTGTGGACAGCAGTGCTACACACAGCATGTAGCAATACCCCCTTACAGGAGAACTGGCACACTCTTGGCAGCCACATATTTGTAGGAGGATCAGGAAGCACAGAGAGACTGCGAGTAGAGTTGTGTTATGCTTTGTACAGTACTGGTATTACAGGGTGTGGGTGTACATACTAGTTTGCAATGGAATGGAGTCCATCTGCATAGGACAAAACTGTGGGCCTACCCTCATGCCAGTTGGAGCTGTGCCTTTCATGTCTTGTCTGTCCACCACACAGGACTTGTGTCAGATAATACACTGGCAGTGTGTGTGTTGCATGTTGCCAGTACATGGCTACATCCATGACCATCTCTACCATCAATTCCCTGACTAAGGGTATGTTGCAGACTATCCTGTAACACCTGCACCTTGCGTAGTGTATGGCAACAGTTGTCCACATATGTGCCTGTATGTCTGCCTCTGTCCATCACCTACATACCAAGCTTTGCACATATGTCATGATGTCGGTGCTTGATCCATAGTGGGCTGGGAGTAAAGCACACTGCAATGTCTGTCATCAGTCCACTTCCGTTGTAACCCCCACACATATGGTGGGGCTGGGCCATATATGTGTGGGTGCCACCTACACAATACATGTGTGCCCTCATGCACTCCAGAGCCCAGTGTATGTAACAGTGGTATATGGCCCTGTATTACTGAGTCAAGTCTATGTCATATAATCGAACTTCCAAAATTTTGAACACCATATGTTCAAATTTGGAAGTTCGAAATATGACAACAACAAAACCCCAGAACAGCAAATTTCTTCCCAGAGAAAAAATCGCTGTTCCAAAAAACACACACACAACACAAGCACACCAAACACCTAATAAACCTACACTACACCTTACAAACACAACTATCTATGCACTAACCTTAACCCAAGCCCTAATCCTGAGGTCCATCACTATCGCACACTTTCCTTAACCGCGCCCTAACCCTAAAGTCCGTTACTATCACACACTTACCTTACCAGCGCCCTAACCCTAATGTCCGTCACTTTCGCACACTTACATTACCCGCACCCTAACCCAATGTCCATCACACACACACTTACCTTAACCCGATCCAAAACATTTGCACCACAGTACAGAAAATGTCGAAGCCGCGGAAACAGCCAACCAAATTCTTTCCCTAGGAAAGAATTTGAATTTCTGCGGCTTTGACATTTCTATTTTCCGACCTTCCCCGTTCGATCTTCCAAGTGTTGACATTTAGGACGGTTGATGAAATAACAGTAACCCATTGGGGGGAGCACCAGAAATGACCTAGGCTGCTACAAAATGTGGGGGTATCAGGGCTGAGCTGCCTCAAGCTATCTGGATGTACAGTACCATATACTTCACCTATATACACACTACTGACATGGATCTGGGTAATACAGGACTACTGCCCCATGCCATACAAACTGTTCTGTGTGTTGGTGTGTTCGTGATGGTGTCAATTATGCCATGTTATGTAGCAGTTATAACCCATGTGGTCATATGATGTCTATACCACCTACTGTGTTTGTACAGTGTGTAGATAGAGGCTGCGGAACTGCACACCTGGATTACATATTGTTGCTTGTTAGGTATACTGTGGCCCAGTGTGTCTTTCCTATTGTACAATGTGAATGGCTTCACCTGGACAGCAACAGCTGTGAACCTTTCCAGACTACTGTATGACTGTAACTGGTCCACTGTAGCATCACTCCATTGATATAGTTGTCAGTATCTGAACAGCTATATGGCATGGTATGTAGAACTGTAATAGTACATGATTAAAGGTTTCCATGTCTGCAAACCTGTGGGTGTTGCTTTACCTATGACCTCACTGTGGGTGTATGTTAAAGACAACAATTGTCATTTGTATGGGTGGCACATACAGTGTCCAGTCATTCAGGGGTCAACTGTAGGCATAGTGGCTGTTCCATATTGTGTGCACTGTCCACTTATGTATCTTACTGTACACATAACTGCATGTGTATGTGTAGTCAGATGTATATGTACATATATGTAATTTTGATGGCTTCCGCATAATACATTACCCGTGGGAGCCAGACTGTACTGCATGATATGTTACCAGTACCAGCCTGGCATCATACAGGTGGGATGTAGTGCAAGTAACATCGTGTGCCCATATTGTCACTGGCCTGGTTATGGGATCTCCAACACTTGGTAGTGTATTGCAGGGTGGATGTGTTTGGCTGGGGGAGGTTTACTATTTGTACAACTCGTATAGTGTGTGGTTTCTCTCAACCCCATTAACGTAACATGTAGCCTGTTACACTCCTGTCCCTAACAGCTACATGTGCCTTAACGTACAAGCACGACAGTGTTGTACCAATGGGTTGGTAGATGTGGGCATCCCATTGAGGTCTGCCACGTGTGTGTATGTGTGCATGTGTACACGTGTGCATATCTGTAGGGTACACCATTCTGAGACCACATACTCCTATTACAATACACATTGCCACACAGTAGTACGGATATTGTTGTTGTCACCCATAGGTGTGGCAATGCAATGCAACACCCTACTATGCTTGTGGCATGTGCATCAAATGCATATCCCTGTGGTACCACTGTTGTGATATGCAATATGTTGTTTTGGCATCATGGCCTATGTGTGATAGTGGGTATGTCAGAGTATCAGGATGGGTTCCAGTGTGTACAGTATCCAGTGAGGGATGTGGGTGCTGTGTACACTGTCTTTACACCATGGTACACCTGGTATATGGCCCACATACCACTCTCAGTTGGCCAATGTCACCATCACCCATACAGGTAACAGGATACAGCCCAGTTACATATGTGCTGTGTGCAGCCTACCTGTAACACCTTGGACACATGGACTAGTTAGTTAGCAACTATACAACCAGGTTTCTAAGATGTGTGTCTTCCTGTTATGTGTCATTCAATGTGTATATGATGATATGACAAACTATGTATTCTCCATACACAAACATTACATCCCCCATTACCATTTTATACATGTCTGTGGATGGTCTGCATGTAGCATGTGACCTGGTACACACCTCATCCTACAGATGGTGTCGTGTGTGCAATGACAGCCACACAGTTCAGTAGCACTATATACCTGAGTTGGGATCTAGACACAGTGTTGTCATGTAAGGATGTGTGTGTATGTGGATAGGTTGACATAAGGGTGCAGATTATACCTGTACCAGCAGGCCACCAGTCAATTTTGCATGGCCAATAACTGTTATACATACCTGTGGCATGTGTGCAACTGTACACCACATATGTCATGGCCATGGTGTCACCACACTGACATACACTTGTGGAATATGACTGCAGACCATCCTCCTGCTGACACATGTATGCCTACAGCACAAATTGATATCAGTATGGGGATAACAACTGGTGTTACCAACAGCTGAGATGCATCATAGCTGCATGGCTACACTACCTGACATGTATGCAGTACATATTACCCCTGACTACATTCTACACTGCAGTACATTGTGGCACTCTATCACAGTCACCATGTGCATCAGAACCATGTTAGCCTGCCCCTGCATTGATGTTATGGATAACAGGGATGTGGCACAGATATCATCATATGCACAGGGTGTGTGAAAGTCATCTTAGCTGCATGGCTACACTACCTGACATGTATGCAGTACACATTATCCCTGACTACATTCTACACTGTGGCACATTGCAGTACTCTATTACAGTCACAGTGTGCAAAAGAACCATGTTAGCCTGTCCCTGCATCAATGTTATGGATGACAGGGATGTGGCACAGGTATCATCATATGCACAGGGTGTGTGAAAGTCATCTTAGCTGCATGGCTACACTAACTGACATGTATGCAATACACATTATCCTTGACTAGATTCTACACTGCAGTATATTGCGGCACTCACAGTCACTGTGTGCATCAGAACCATGTTAGCCTGTCTCTGCATCGATGTTATGGATGACAGGGATGTGCACATGTATCATCATATGCATAGGGTGTGTGAAAGTCATCTAAACTGCATGGCTACACTACTTGACATGTATGCAGTACACATTACCCCTGACTACATTCTACACTGTGTTATGTTACGGCATTCTATTACAGTCACTGTGTGCATCAGAACCATAGTAGCCTGTCCCTGCATCAATGTTATGGATGACAGGGATGTGGCACAGGTATCATCATCTGCACAGGGTGTGTTGCAGGTGTGTCAGAGGCTGAGAGCGGTCCAAACATGTGTCACCATTTGTGTGGGTGAGAGGTGTGGTTCATTGTTTGGGGCATGGTGATGTGGTGTCTGTCAGTATGGGGTCACCCTAGGTGTGGTTGCATAGTGTGTGGGTATGCATGCACACAGTACCTCCATGTGGCTGCCCTATACGGGTGATATTGGACAGCTGCAGACCATACCTGGCAGGGTGTGCAGTTCACTGCCTCTGGCCATGGACACGCTGACTGTACCTGCCAGGGGTTCCATGGGCATGTGCAGGTACAGGCCTTGAGGTGCTACTCTCCCCTGATGATGACATATGTCCACTGGAACCATGTCCTGCCTGGGACTGGCCAGGGCCACATGCACGAGGCCTTCTGTGTTGGGGTGTGGACAGCAGCCCCTGTGGTGTGCTGGGGCTGGTACTGCCACTACGGGAGTGGCTGGGCATCCTGGCATGTCCATGTTGACCGCCAGCTGCTGGTGTCTCTGGCCTACATTCATGCGGCCATCGCACCACTCCCACCATACATTTTAGCACAGACATACCACGGTCGAGGAGGCCAACCATCTCACCCCACTGTCTATCCATGACCTTGGTATAATCACGGAAGGCACCAGCGAGTTCATGGAGGTTGCCACTTATAGCTGTGAAAGCAGACCTCTGCAGCCTCAGGCCCTGTCTGGTGTGCATTTCCATACATGCCTCCATTACGGCCTGAAACATGCGCCTGGTGATACCAGTTGTGGCGCCTCTGCCAGGGGCATGATGAGCTGTAGTTCTCCCATGAGCACCATGATACATCTGCCAATGTGGTGGCCTTCTGGACATCTGGCTATGCCGACTGTGACCAGACACAGTTGGCATGGACACCACATTTTCCTGGTCATTGTCACCAAGCGCCAACTGTCCCTCTGCTATGGCCACATGTGATGGGGTTTGTAGGGGCATTGTAACTTTGTGCAGGCTTGGGGTGGCTAGGAGGGTGATGGCAAATGGTGGTGCAGTCCCGGCCTCTGACAACCCCACCTGTGCCTCACCTGTACCATCATCATCATCGGTGTCTGTAGGCACACCTACCTCAGTTTGCATGAAAGAGGGACCTTGACCCACCTCGCCACCTGTGGGGGAAACAAATACACATGTTAAGACCTGTACAGCATTGCATAACAGTACACACACTCACACTGACAGCCACCTTACTACCTCACTTTCCTTAAGTTTACAGACAGTCCCACAGTCAGTTACTTATGTTCTCCATCCTTCATGGCACTTGCTAATATACATGCATCACTACTGCCCATTAACATCTCATTCCTCACCATGCCTACACGTGTGGTTACAACACCTGACCTGTTACTCCATTGCTTCCCTGACTTGGGTGGAGTAGGTTGTACATGGCCTCACTGCTGTCACCCTGTATTACCCTGTGTATGGGCAGTAATGGTGTATGAGGCCCCTATATGGCTGGGGCTGCTATATTCACTACATATGTCACACACCAGAGCCTCATACTATTGCTCAGTCCATGCCACATCTGCTGCACAAGTGACCCATCATGCGGACAACTACTGTTGTGCTGTGGTAATTCCCCATTGCATTTGTAGTGCTGCATATGTAGGTAGCCAGTTACCTATCTGCTGCTGGCAATATGATGTGTATACTGGTATGTACTGCACCTCCTGATGCATGCTCTATGCTACAGACCTTGTTATGCAATCAGCTGTCCTGTGTTCACATACCTGACAGGTTGTCCTAGTGTCCCATGTCTCACTCCATGTACAGCACAATCCCAAGGGGAAGTACTGCCATGTGGTTAATCCCACTATCGCCTGTGCATACATGGACACACAAACACATACACACACGGACACACAAACACATACACACACATACACACACACACACACACACACACACACACACACACACACACATGCACACACACACACACACACACACACACACACACACACACACACACACACACACACACACACATCTGACATGCATCATCCACACTCCACTAGATTGCACTTACAAACACAATTGAGACACACACACACACACACACACACACACACACACACACACACACACACACACACACACACACACACACACACACACACACACACTCCTACATGTGGATTTGCACATTTGTTCACACAGTCCTCCCATTACCCTTCTGTCAACATGCATTACATATAGTGCTCAACAGCATGCAGGTGCAACTATAGTGACTTCATGCTAGCGACAGTATACATGTGTGTGAGGCATGGGCTGTGTTGCTTGTTGATGGTCCTTCCCCATGTTAACATTGCACCCATGCACAAAGTGTTACTGTGGTCCTGTTCCCTACCCTGCCTTGAACTGCACAGCACACCTCACAGGTGTAGAAACCATTGCTGCATATGGAGTACTGTGTCAGTTATGTAGAAACAAAAAGCCTCTAGGGGTAAGGTACCTGCTGAAAGCCAAAAATCGAAAATAAGTGGAAAAAAGCTGCAGGTACTCCACGACAAACGAAGCCAACCAGTCACCTTGAAAATAACACTGCTTTAATCAAATAAGTAAGCGCTTTCACATCTATACAAGATGCTTCATCAGACTTCAAAAAGCAGAACAAACAACCGGTTTAAATCCATTACAGGTTGTCCATTAGACCAATGATACATCACGTACAATGATTCAATCTGTCACCATAGAAACAATTCAACAAGTTTGAATTGTTGAAATATTAGAATATTTAAATACTTTAATGGCTTACATTATTTAAATACTTTAATACGTACAATAAATTCATTTGAAAAACAACATTACTAAGGCACTACTATAAAAACTCATATAAAAACACATGGAAACATGCAAACATATTCTTATGCATGTTATCATATAAAATCAAATAAAATAAAAATGATAAAAAATAGATAAATACATATATGAAATATATGAAAAATGAAATTCAAAAATTCTTTAATGTGGTAATGGATGATCAGCGAGGAAAGGTTTCAGGCTGACCCTATCACTGTGTCAGTTATGTCAGCTCCAATACTCACAGCCCCTGTGTGTTATGGCAACTCATACCTGGGATGATATGTGAACAGATATCATTTATGAATGCCTGATGTCTACTTTACAGATCACAACATCATCAGTGTATGTATGACCAGTACAACACTATTACACTGACAACCAGAAGACCTTACCATAGCTGTGGGGGGTGCCCTACACATGTCCCAGATCTCTGCATGGTTGCAAGGTCTACTCATGTGCACATACTTTGGAGTGCACACACTGCTGTTATGAGTGCTGTGGGGTCAGGGTTATGTCTGCAATATTTACTTAACCTGATTGTGTGCAGCTGCAGCCATGGTGGTGTTGAGTCACACATGTCCCTACTGTAGGCCGTGTGTCCTGACACACTTCAAATCTCTGTGGACACATTGCACATTGACAGGATGTTAGTTATCTTGCATGTGTCTGTTGTACCCTTCTGATACCCCAGCATGGTCTGTACAGTGATGCAGTGCATTTCACAGCAACAAAACGTGAACATGTAGAGCATTCAGTATGAGTAGGTGTGTTAGATGTGTGTATGGGATATCCCATAGCTATTACATGCCCAGTTTATCACCATGCGTGAATACAAACCGTACTTACCGGCTACTGGCTGCTGCCGTAGTGGTATCCTGGAGGGACCTACATAGGAGTGTGAGAAAGCTGATGTCAGTAGCCACAGCTGTGGCAAAAAAGCGAGTGCAGCATTACATTACATCAACAGTAGAATTACACAATATTACAGCTTATACACAACTGTTTATTACTAATACACAGCAGCAGACTATGTATATGACATCTCAGTTTTGCATGATGTACCTGTACAGATGTAGATGCATACACAAGAGTGGGGTACTGATGTTCCCTGGGGCCTTACCTGCACGCTCTTCAGCTGATGTGTCATTGGCACTCACCTCCAAGATGTGCCCTGCCAGATGTTGATGCTGCAGGTGGCCAGGTGCCACAAGGCTGCTGAGAAGCTGCTCCACACGGGTGAGGGGTGGATGGGTGGGTTGCTCCCCCTATTGTGAGGTGATCACAACTTACAGCAGCTGCATGCTGACGTACATGGTGAAGCAGGTTGGTGTAATGATGCTGGACCTGCTCATAGCTGTGGTTATGCAGTCCAACATAATTGACCCTGTGGACTAGCTCATTCCACTGGGCGGTCCTCTCCTGCTCATCGTGGGCTGTCCGCCCAAACAGCAGTTCGTAGTGCTGTACCAGGTGGTCAATAATGATCTCTGTCTCAGCAGCGCTGTATGCGGGAAGACGACTATGTGACATGTTTCCTGGAAAACATGAAGATGGAAACAGGTCTGAGCTACCCATACAGCAGGGTCACCATAGTTCTTAATACAGATATCTATCTCCCCCCACCATATCAGCTACAGTAAACCATTCACAGTAAACCATTCACAGACTGCAATTGTTATGTTAGCTGCTTACCTACCATTAGTACATATGTATTGTACCAAGCTTTGTGCTATGTACATGTGTCACACTTTGTGCCATGTGTTTGTAGTCATGCTCCCTTTGGGGACACTTATCTTTGCTGACCTGTTACAGACTATTTCACCTGCATGCCATTGTCAGTGCCACTACATACATCTATGTACACATATGTGTAGATATATGTTGTACATTGTTGATATACCTATGTCTATATGAGTGTCTGTGTATCTGTACACATACACATCACATTCTGTATCACACAGATATGTGGAGTGCATACAGACGTGGTGCACATTCTGTAACTGTCTTTCATTCATATGTGCACTGTTCTGCCTTGCTGCAACACAGACAGGTGCCATATGTGAACACAGACTAACATTAAGGTGGTAAGTATGGTGTGAGATTGCTGGTATGCCTATTACACACCTATGGTATTTGTGCATGCTACATTACACATTAACATAACTGTCCTGCAAGTGGTGTACTCTGACACCCATGTGTCTATCATGACGGCAGTACTTCCACCACCAACTATTGTCCACACTAACATAGCATACACAGATATTATGGCTGACATCTTTGTCATTCATTGCTGATCTGCACACTTGGCGGGTATGTCACACTGCTTACAGAGACAGACAATATTGTCCAGAGCAGTTGTTCAGCGGGACATCATTACAGGGACAACTACAGATGGCACATATCAAACATTCAACATAATATATCCTATTAATCTATACCACATACTACATTAAATTACATATATTTATGTTTTACATACCTTTTATTTTTTGGACGGGTGTGAAGCCTTCTCGGTTTTGGCTTGTAGTTTTTTGTTTCCCACTGTGTGTGAGTCTCGTTTTATATTTTCTTTTTTTTTTCACCTCTCTCTCTTTGTCTCTCTCCCTCTTCAGTAGAGTGAATGAGTTGGTTTGAATGGATTGCAGCATGGCTTTTGTAGGTGATGCACATGATCAGTTGATGGGCTCTGCAACAATGAGTGTGCAACAGTTGCTGACTGCATGCAGCCTGCTGTGTAGTGATTAAGTTAACCATTGTCATGGCAACCCAGTACTATAAATTGCTTACTCATGCGGGAGTTGTCCCTTCACCTTTCCAGTATGGAGGACATCCTTCCTGTATGTGGGCAGCAGTGTTACAGACGGCAGGTTGCAGTACGTATTACAGTGGGGCTTGCAAACACAGGGCAACTACACAATCTTAAGAAGTTCCAGATCTACAGACTGATTGAGTAGTGTTGTTATGTGCATTGTATATTGCTGGTCTTGCAGTGTTTGCATGTACATAGTAGCTTAGGATGGAATGCAGTCTGTCTGCATAGCTCTCAGCAGTGGGCCTATCCACATGATGGCCAGTGGATTGTCTGTTTGCTTTTGCCTGTGCACCACACATGTCTTGTCCTAGGTATATCCCCGGCAATCTGTCTGTTGCATGCTATCAGTACATGGCTACTTCCATTTGTGTTGCTGATGTGTTATTGCTGCATAAGGGTATGTTGCAATGAATCCTGTAACACCAGTAATTTGCAGGGTGTGTAACAGCAATATTATGAGTATTTATTTTATTTATTTATTTATTTATTTAACATTTGTTGACCGGGAATGTCCGACTAGGTTCCACAGAGCCTGTTTTCAGCGGAGGCCCGGGGAGAAATGCTCCAGATGCATGTCTTTGGAATGTGGGAGGAAACCGGAGTACCCGGAGGAAACCCACGCGAACACAGTGAGAACATGCAAACTCCACACAGAAGGCACCCCAGCCAAGAATCGAACCGGAGAACCTCTTGCTGTGAGGTGACAATGTTAACCACTGCACCACTGTGCCGCCCATGTAAGAGTATGGACCTGTGTTCCTCCCGCTGTCCTCCACATATATGGCTGGCTTTGTTCTGCTGTGATACGGTTAGGGGGTGTTTGGTATTGGCCTATCATTATTACTGCTAGCATTCTTGCTATCATCTCAGTCCTATCGTGGACTCCCATGACATTTGTTGGTCAGGGTCCATACATGTGACAGATACTTAGACATTAGCACAGGTAATAAATATCCCCCTAGGTCTTGACTACAGGGTGGAACTGGCAGCTGCTGAACTACATCAGTTAGTGTTTATTGTTACCTATCTTGACAGCAAATCCTTTGTCTACAGTTGTACAAATTGATGGGATTGGCCTGGACAGCATAGTATGTTATGTCTGCATTTATTGTTTTGTGTGGGCCTTGCATTCCTCACTGATTAAATAAGTCCAGGTCTATGTGCTGTAAGTAATGGCATACATTATTTTAAAATACACCATTAAATGTTGTCTGTGTATACATACCTGTGTGTCATCTTATGTCTTTTGAATAGTGAGTGGGTCTATGTCTAATACAGTACTCCTGTTCAAGTATAAATGTCATGTAGTAGGTTATACAGCAAAACGATGTTGATATACCGATTTCCCATGGAAAATAGAATGTGCTGCAGTGGGACCCAAAGTGGGAATGTGTGTGCATTAGGCAGATGCTCTTCCCACTACACTATTGCAGTTCTGCTTGGTTTGCATATTTCTACATTAGTGTCATACCCATGCTCCCCTTTCCCTGGCACCTGAGATCCACGTACACAACATCCATCCATTCTCCAGTTGCTAGCCCTGCCATACCACACCTCCACACATTTCCCTCTCTGCACATCTCGTACTCCTCCATTTTACTGTCTCAACACAACCTTCTGCAGGCTCTTCATCTGTTTAGTCTACGTACATTTGAGCCTTCCCTTGATCCTCCTCCAATACGCGTGGAAACATCATTGTGACCCACAAAGTCTAGTGCATCCCACCAGGGATGGACCTCTTGTTGTGTCACGAGTAGACTTTGCTGGTCTACACTGTTTCTCCCACTGGTAACATCCTGCCAGGGGTTTGGGAAACAGTGGTTTGCTCACACACCAGACCAGGCTCATCTCCCGCTTCAGCAGATGAAGCACGTCCCCACGGCCATTTTCCATTCCTCTCTTCAGTATTATACAAGACTACTGTTCTCACAGTATGTGTGGACAGGCACTGTTCATTGATACTCATAGACTGCTCGGAATACTGTGATTGAGCAATGTGCACATGTTTGCTGGTATTAATGTACATGCCTACATTTCCTTTACTGTTGACTGACTGTGCCGAATGATATGTTTGTGATAACAGCAGCTGACTGTATATCTGTCATGCCTTCATGGTAACTCACTTGAACTATAGTGTGCAGGGTGGGGGGTGGGAACCTGGGAGTGCTGATTATGTTGTTACTGGCCACAATGAGGGCTGTGGGCTACAGCATGCCTAAGGCACTGCGGGGGATTGTAGGTGGGTATGCGCTGGTGTGCGCAAGGCTCAGACTTGCTGACCTCTAGTTACGGCGTCTTACACTGGGTTGGCATCCACATTGCTTAACCCATGTGGGCACTGTTTACCGCCACCCAAATAGGTGCACTCCCGCTTGGTGCCACATACCCACGCACTACTTCAAGAACATGTCGGTATTATACATACTTAAGTTAGGTGTACATGTCAGATATGACTGTTACGAAGGTCAGTGTAAGGTGAAGTGGGATTCCAGTTTAGCAGTTCTGGATAGGTTACACTCTGGTATTCAGGTTAGGTTTAGTTATGCCATAACTGTGTTGTAAAGTAGATGTGAATAGTGAAGGTGTAGGCAGGTAGGTGGAGGGGGGGACATTTTAAATGTATAGTAGGCCATTCAACTGATTGGTGGGGAAGCAGTAGTGCAGGTTTGCAGGGTGTTGGGATATGTATGTGAGGCAGGACAGGAGGTGTCAGTGTCAGTAGTTGGTGTAGGGATATGGAGTGTTAGGTGGGGGGTGGTGGACTTCACCATGTGGTGAGCAGGTGGTGATCCAAGTGTGCTTGAATTTTCACTTTATGTGTTATTTACATGTGTCATCTGGAACAGCTGCGGTAATACACCTAAGTTGGGGGTTCCAGATTCTGCCAATATAGTTGTGTGGAGGGTGTCACCTACTTGTGACTGTGAACATTACTAGGAATGAAACAAGTATCGATAGGTAAGTGGTGTTATTGGGCTACACAGAGGGGCTGATAGTAGGGGACATGTCCAGGGATGTGCAGGATGGCTGACAGGAAAGTCCAGTGCTAGCCATTTCTTCTATAGTGACAGCTGTGTATATAACCTGCATTTGGGGGTAGGTCTGGACACTCACACCCCTGGGTGGGGGTGAGAACAGCAATAATACCATGTGATGCCAATTAGTTTGGCTTACATGCCAAAATGGGGTGTTGCGACCATGTGTTCTTTGGTGTCATTTAGTGGGTTTGCAACAACAACACATCTGGTTATACCGTCCTTTGCCATGTAAACTAGACATTGCTGCTGTGGGATTCATACCGGGCATGGCTGCTCATTAGGTGTTGGGTCTGCTCAATGCACACTATTGCTTACAACCCTGGGGCGGTCCACATAGAACCACTCCAGCCAACATCTGCACACCTAGGCCCATAATTTCATACCCATAGTTCCTCACCCACACCTCCTCTTCGGCACTCTTCCTTACTCCAGGTGCAGGTTGGGTCTGAACACACCAGTACACACTGCCCACTCCCCACTTCTCGGGACCCATCACGTATGTTATCTCGCCCCATGGGTCATCAGGCTTCCCAAACCTTGTGGTCCGGGTACATGCATGCCCTGCCATACATTATCTGTGTAATGGCTTTAAGGCTGAATAGCCATAAAATATTTGGCTTGTCTTTGTTTCAAGATTAGACATGGTGGGTCTCTCCCACTGGTAGTATCCTGCCTGTAGTCTGGGAAGCAGTGGTTTGTTTACTTTTATTGTGTGTCTGTATGTTTGCACTGTCTAGCTGTGGGGGGGGGGGATTGATGCTACATGTTACACATTTGTTGACTGGGCCCCTAACCCCCATTGGCACGTCCTTTGAATATATGTAATCCTTAACAGCAGTATCATATCCTAGCTATATATCTGTGTATATTTACACACACACACACACACACACACACACATATATATATATATATATATATATATATATATATATATATATATATATATATATATACAATCTGTATATGTTTATATATATATATATATATATATATATATATATATATATATATATATATATATATATATATATATATATATATATATATATATATATATATATATATATATATAGATATAGATATATATATATATATATATATATATATATATATATATATCAAACGACATGTGGATGTATGGGTGGCTGTATATGTATATATCTATATGTGGATATTTATATATGTCTGTCTATGTATGTATACATTTGTACTACAGAGAGGGAGAGGTATATCTCCATGTAGTTATGGGTATATACACACACACATGCCTCTACATATTTAGCTACATATCCTGTCATGTTGCCTGTTATTGCTGGGTACTATTTCGTGTGCATACTGGCCAACCTCGTGTGCCACATATGCTTTGCAATACCTACAACTAAATCCATTAGTGTACACAGAGTCACACATGAAATCTATTTCTAGTACCAGGTAATCATTCGTCCCATGCTGGACAGCCCGAACATTGGGTATACAACTTTTGTCTACACCCAGAGTTACATAGGTACTCATGGCTATGTGCATGGACTATGGCGTGTGCCAGACCTAGGATACTTGGGTCGAGACAACATAAGTGATGGGTCCCGAGGGACAGAGTGTGGAAGGGGGCAATATGTAATGGTGTGGTAGCTACAGGCCGGTAACCAGGGTTGAGATAGTGACTGCGTGTGTGCAGCGGGTGGGGGGAAGCGGAACTGTGGGTAATGCATTTATGGCTCGTAGATGTCCTTGGTTGGATGAGCCTGTACTGCTCAGGTGGCCTAGTGGGAGGGGGAGAGGGGGATGTGATGTCAACATGTGGAACATGACCGAGGACTAATTTAAATCCCTATTTCAATGACACACATACATTACATTGAGCTTGGTAGTGTTTTGCAGGGCGGTTGTTTTTGTCTGGGAGAGGGGTATGCCAATTCATATGTGACATATATTGTTTGGGGCCTGTTAAGGCCTTTCGCGGTGCATGTGGACATGTATGTATCTGTTAATCTACCATTGCTATCTACAGATGTCTGGCCATATACACCTCTGTGGGTGTATATATTTGCTTACAAATTTCTAACTATGTCCGTATATACCTATGGGGACATTTCTCTCCGTACATATGTATAACTTGCTGTGTATATGTGGACATATGGATGTTGACATATATATGTGTAGTTGTCGGCATTTGCATGTCTATCTGTTCATATATTTGTATATGTATTATATATATGTGGATAGTTTTTTTATGTATATGTATATGTATATATATATATATATATATATATATATATATATATATATATATATATATCAAGTAACAAAACCCAAGATGGATGTAGCGTGGTAAAACTTTCAATTAAGTCCAACAAGGGAACCGTTTATATAAAACAAAACAGCATTTAATGGATTCCACATTGAGTGATGCCTTAGTTTCACTTAAGAACAACAGAGAAATAATCATTCGACCGGCCGACAAAGGTGGACAGACTGTTATCATGAATAGGACTTATTATGTTGATTCTATGTTGAGCATGCTCAGCACAGATGCTTATGAAATTGTAACCTTTGACAAGATTGAGGAATGTTGTTTAGGTATACGTAGCATGCTAGATGATTGTTTGTCCTTAGGTTTGTTGACAAAACAATTACATGAGTACTTCTCTGTGGATTTTCCTGTGTTGCCCAGTATTAATGGACTCCCGAAAGTCCACAAAAATGCTTTTACACCTTTGTTCAGACCAATTGTGGCTGGAGAGGGCTGGAGTACGCAGCCCCTCTCGATTTACTTGGACACTAAACTTAAGCAAGTTTTATCACAAGTTGAATATGTTCTTAAAGATACAGGTCAGTTTTTGACCGATCTATATAGCTTTGCTAGAGATCTGACAAATGTGGCTGGGTTAGAGTTGGTGACGATGGACGTCAATTCACTATTCACTTGTATACCAAATGACATCGGTGTAAGGATAGTGAATAAATTGTTGAGGGAGACATTTTCTGACACAGAGACTGATTTACTGACATTATTGTTAGAAACGGTGTTAGAGAACAATTTCTTTGTGTTCATGGAACAACCATACAGGCAATCCACAGGAGTGGCGATGGGTACCAGCTGTGCCAACTCTTACGCCAATTTGGTGATGGTGGCTTGGGAGAGAGAGGTCATCTTAACATGTTCCAGCATCGTCTTCTATAGACGGTTTGTGGATGACCTCTTTCTCCTATGGGCTGGTACTGTTGAGTCACTAGAGGAGTTCTTTAGGCATGTGAACAACCTGGATGGTTTTTTGAGGTTTACAATCGAGCATTCTGATCAGAGAATCAATTATTTAGACACTGTTGTCTATAAAGAGTCCGGTAAATTTGGAACTAGTATATACAGAAAGGACTGTTATAGGGCCACATATTTGGCCACAGATAGCATGCACCAACCAGGCACATTTAGTAATATAGTCAAAGGGCAAGTTTTGAGAACATCTCGACTTTGCTCTGATGACAACATATTTTATAAAGAGCTACAATGCTTGGAGGACAATTTTTGTAGCAGGGGCTATGATAAGTCTGTCTTGAACCCTGTAACGAATGAAGCCAATAGGTTAAGACAAGGTAGGGGAGACCATATTACTCTGTGTCCAACACAGAGAGAACCAACACAAATAGGTCATCTGTACCATTGAGGTTACCTGTGGTCCTCCCGTATGCCAAGAATGTACATGCTGTCCAAAAGATTTTGTTTGACAATTGGAACATTTTAACAGCAGACAATGATATTCATAACATTGTGGGTAACTGTCCTAGATATACATATAATAACCTTGAAAATATGAAGCAAATACTGTGTTTTCCTAGCTTGTGTGGGAATAGTCAGAATGATATGTCACCATTAGATCTTGGCACAAAAACATGTGGCTCATGTGCACAATGTAAGTATGTAGATCGATCGAGGTTCTTTAGGAACCCGAACGATGGTAAACTTTGGCAGATTAGGTGTAGAGCAGACTGCTGCACTAGGAACCTGATATATGTGGCAAGTTGCCAAACTTGTTTCGCGTTTTACGTGGGGAAGACCAACAGGTCTCTGCGCGAACGAATCAGGGACCATTCCTACTGCTTTACAAGATCAGATACGTACAGTGCAATTGCCAAACATAGAATTCTGTATGAGAATCATGACTTTTTGCTTCAAGTACTACAGGTACTGCCTATTAGGATTAGGGGTGGTGACTTAGTTAATTCTACCGAGTTGGCAGAATCTGAGTGGATTCTCAGGTTGGCTGCCCATCGTGGACGAGGTTTAAATGACTTCGTACCACTTAAGCCTATATTAAAAACTAGGTCTATTAAAAATTAGGTCCACTCAATGAGTTGAGGAAGGACAGTGATTATTTATCAGTAATAATATAATAGCGTCAACGATATATGTTGTTCTCTATATATTTATTATTAATTCCATTCATTAAAAATCAAGCAGTTTATATAAGGGTAATATGAATGGACAGAATGAATTTTATGATATGTGTCAGCTGTTTTGTATTTTTGAGGTTTTTATTGTTAAGAATGTTTACTTAATGTGATAGGAAATTATGTAATGTTCACCTTGCAGGCTATAGGATGTGACGTTTTGTTGGAGGGATATAAATGTGATTCAATGGTTTTAAATGCACAACGTCTGAAGAAGAGGGTTACCTCGATAGCGCTAACATTTTTTCATCATTAAACGCTGTTTTGTTTTATATAAACGGTTCTCTTGTTGGACTTAATTGAAAGTTTTACCACGCTACATCCATCTTGGGTTTTGTTACTTGATTCAACTACCTTGGGACGTCTTGGGTAAACGCTTTGCATATATATATATATATATATATATATATATATATATATATGTGTGTGACTACATCTATGGATATGTTCTATTCATTTAGATAGTAATATATTTGCACACACATGTCCATCTAGCTGTAGGTCTTCATTATCTGTGCTGTTGCATGATTGGACCGGATGATATGTTTCTGACAATGTCAACTTTATTTGTATCTTTCATAGCTTAGTGGTAATTCCCTTTGGCTGTGGTGTGCAGGGTCATTGGTTCGAGCCTTGTAGGAGCTGCTTATTTTGTTGCTGGGCCGAACATGGGCCGTTGGGTACTGAGTGATTAAGGCACATTAAAGCGGTTGTACATGGGTGTGCACAGGTTTGCATGGAGCTAAGCACTGCTAACCTCTGGTTACAGTTTCTAACACTCAGTTAGCTTCTACTTTATTTAATCTGTGTAGGTAATGCTTACCCCCGTGCAAATGCATGTATGCTTACTAGTGCTTATATATACTTACTCCTGCTTATTTGTGCTTACACCTGCTTACTAGTGCCTTTTTAATATAGTCATCCAGTTCACATTTAATGTTATTTATTAGGTTATACAGGAAATATTTGGGAAAACAAATGTTCATATACAGATTTCACATGGGGAATAGTATGTGCTGCAGTGGGACTCAATCTGGGAATGCCTGCTCGTTAGGCAGATGCCCTGCCCACTACACTATTGCTGTGCTGCTTCATTTGCATATATCTTCTTTGTTATCCTCTTCAGCATTTTCAGCTGCTTTAACCATAGCTAAGCGATGGGCACACACGCACACCTACAGTTAGCTGTACTCGGATTTATGATAAATATGACGGGTCTTCTTCAGTTTATTTATATGTACTGTTATTGTTGTACACATAGGAGACTGTTGTTGGGGATATGTGGACACCTATAAACGGTCTCATTCATTTATTTCCACTTTCTGCTTTTCTACTTTGCAAGGGCGTGTTTATTCTGAGTGCTCTGCTCTCAGACACGTCCCCTGCACTCTTACACACTCCATGTATGCCTAGGAAGTTGGGCAGCGCACCTTTATTAATATGCATGGTGTGCTGCCGTCTTGCTCCTAAGCAGCCACTTCCATGCAGGACTAGATTAGTCCTGCATGGAAGATTAGTAAATCCAGGGGAATGTGACAATATACAAGTATTAAATAATCACTAAACAGAGTAATTGTAAAAAAGAAGAGGTTATTAACTATTTGCATTGCATTAATAGTAAGCAACCCATTTTCAGTGAAGACCCAAGGGGAAAGAGCCCCAGCAAGCATAAGCAAAGATGAACATACAAGACAGACATTTTTAAAACAATGCAAATATGAAATTAATTATAAAGAGAAAAACAAAAGAAAAATTATGAACATTAATGGTTGCACTGATAGCAGTGGTCTAAATATACTACAAAAGGATAATCATTGTTCAAAAGAAGGAAAATGTACAGACATTGATAGGAAGTGGGGAAAAAAGATAAATAGTGTGGCGAATGAGAGGGGGGAGAGAAAGGAGGGAGCTATAGTAGGGCTATAGTAGTAGAGCTGAGAGTTTAGGAGGTTAATTTAAGCAGAAGTTACAATAGAGAAAGAAAGTTAGGAGATGCAACAGATTTTACAGTAGGACAGACTAAGACTATGTGTGGTCAAGGCAATGTCATAAACAACATTTAAAAAAAATGTAGGCTGGTAATATTACAAGAGTGAATGGCTGTCAAACCAACAACAGGTTCATAGCTACTAAGCATTTCATACATAACAGAATGCACACAGGAATGCAGCACCTCCATATCCCCTTAAAGGAGGCACTGCACTATTAGCAGTCTACACACATTGTGTGGGATTATAACCCACAGACACTTCTACTTTAAAGTCAAGTATGCTACCTGTTGGGTTCTATACTGAAATTTCAAACATTCAAAATTTCGAGTCTCATATGGTCGACACCATATGATCAGATTTTTGAATGTTTGAACGTTGTAACAGACATCACCGTACAGTGTGGAATGGGAATATTTCCTTTTTCTGCACTGTAGTGCAATCTCAGAGTTGGTATATTTAAGGAGTGGGGGTGAGGGTGCATGCAGCCCCCATGTGGAAAACTTCAGGTAGGTGTTTGTGTAGTTTATTTTTTTTATTAGATATTCGAACTTTTGAAAGTTCGATCATATGGTGTTGACCATATGACAGTCAAACTTTCAAACATTCAATTATCTACTATAGATCCACCTGTTGAGCCACTAACACTACTTTCATTTATTTGTTTATTTATTTGACATATGTTGACTGGGTTAGTCCTACTGAGCCAAAGCCCTTCTTCAGTGAAGGCCTGGGAAGAAAAGCTCCACAGGAATTACATATGACTAGAATTCTAACATATATGAAGTATAAAAAAGTATAAGAAAGAAGCATAGAACAGTATAACACAGGTATAACAACAATATTAAATGTGAGTACATAGTTAAAAATTATAGCACACTTACTGATGATGGCCATTTTCTAAACAAACCAGTTGCACATTGAAAAAAGAGTTAGCATAAATTGCTTTTCCCTTGAAAGTCAACATTCCTTGAAAATGCACAGAAGCACAACATTCCTTGACAATGCACAGAAGCTCAATGTTCCTTGAAAATGCACAGAATCCCAACATTCCTTGGAGATGCACAGAAGCTCAACAATCCTTAAAAATGACACTTTGGCATTTGGTGTAGAGGATTCAGGCTGTAGGGTCCTCTATTGAAAGTACAGGATTTGAGCTTACATTAGATAACCAACCTGCCATCCCTAACTGGGACACTGCACACACTTTCTAATTCAGGAATAAATGATCCATTCCAATCTGAAACTCACATACACACCTTAATATTTCAGGAATGAATGCCCTGTTCTAATCCAAAACTCACACCTTACTATTTTGGGAATGAATGACCCATTCCAGTCCAAGGTTTGCATGCTCCGTTTTAGTTTAAATGTCCATGTGTACTACAGACACTACTAAGGACACCCTCTGCATATGTCTTGGGGCAGCCCCATGGCTAGTAGACCCCGCAAGCCAGTTGGTCTGAAGAAACTGCCTAGGCCTCTTAGTGCTGGATCTGGCTTTGTCCATAACTTCCATTTCCATTATTTCCCCTTTACAGTTGTACTTTCTCTGTCACCCACATCAAATCAATAATACTTGTTTACTATTTACTAAAACAAAAAATTCCCAAATGAGCAACATATATGCATTAAACAATGTATTCTGTCTGACTTCAAATCTAGTGGAACAAAGCACACCATTAATAAAAACATTAACATTCTCCCTACCTTTACAAACACATGAAGAAATAATATTTATACAGTTTATTCACAAAGCTGTAACCTCCTTAGATAAAAAAGTAAAACTCTTAAGCATGAACAATTAATCCTAACTACAAATGCAGAACCCTCATTGCATAATGCATACTTACCCTGTGCCACAGTAGCCCTAAAGACCATTAACCCAAGTCTGCAAAGCCCACATAGAAATATATGCAATTAACCTGCACCACATTCCCCCCTGTACCATCAAACACCTTAAAACATACCTTTACAGAAAAAAGCTAAACAGCAATCATATTTATAATACCACATCAAACTAAATGCAGTATCTATATATACAAAGACAACATCAACATTGCAAAGGTGAAAAAGAAATGGTGAATCAAGTCCAACAAACCTTTATATATATATATATATATATATATAGATATATATATATAGATATATATAGATATATATATACATACAAGACGTTTAGTACCTGCAAACAATGAAGAAAGTCATATATATTGTTAAAGTCAATGTTCTTGATAAATACAGCATAAAAGTTCATTCATAGGACACAAAAGTTCAGCCTACATATCCCAGAAGTCATGAAAAGAGTACATTTATTTATTTATTTATTTATTTGTTTGTTTGCTTTTTATTTGTCTTTGTTTACTGGGAAAGTCTGAAAGGGTAATATTCATTTTCAGCAGAGGCCTGGGGAGAACAACTCTATTTGCTTACATACCAAGTTCCATTTAAACACAGAGTAGTCACATTTCTATTTACATTTTCACACATACATGAGTTACATTCATACATTAGTTACTTTTATACATTCTAAGATTTTACAGAGGTGGAAGTTACTAAAGAGAAAGCCCCCATGCAACTTAATGGATTGTACATGCAGCAGTTCTGTATAAAAATTGTTTTGTTATTTCAGTGAGAGGTTGAGATTACTCTGTTTAAGGAGAGTATTTGGAGATTATCGCATGGTGAACACAAAGTCTTAACCATGTGATGAGCATGTGTAGGACCAGGATTGGTTAAGATGTTGCTTAAGCAGTGGTTTAAAACTACTGAGTTTGTTGGAGAGTTTTATTTGTGTGGGGATACTATTCCGGAGTTTAGCTATGTAGTGGGAGTAGAGCAAGTCCCCTGCAACATTATTTCACTTATTTGTAAGTAATAAGAATTTGTTAATAGAGCGAAGGTCCCTTGTTGGACAGTAGTCAGTAATACATTTGTAGTGCAGGGCATCTTTCTGTATGATGAATGAGTTTGTGTGCTGTTGTTAATTTTGAATATGTTAGGTAGTTATGTAATTTAAGCCAGATTAATTGCTATAAGCTATGATAATGGTGGGTTCTATGAGCGAGATTAGTGACAAATTTATAAATTTTATTGTAGCAGGAGTCGAGTTTCGTCCTTGGAGTATTGCTTACATTTGTTAGAATAGTATATAGGATAAGAGAGCTGGCATTAAGAAGGTTGTGGCTAAAGTTTTTTTTTTTTTTTTGCAGTATATGTAAATAATCCATTGATCCTATAAAAGGAACCTAGTTTCTATTGTGTAGATTTAATGGTGAGCAGTATATGCTGCTCATATTTGAGATTGTCATCTATTATAACACCTAGAGGTTTATTGTGAGTGACAGTTTCAATTACAGTATTATTTTCTGACTTTATGGTAAAAGATTGCTTTTGATTTTGAAAACTTTTTTAGGTAAAAAGCATTAACTTCATTTTATTGGAGTTGAATAGGAGGTTTGATTCTTTGAGCCAGGTTTCTACAGAGGAGAAAAATTTTTGGGTAATAAATTGGAGCTTATTTATTGTTGAGGCCGCACATATTAATGTTGAGTTGTCTGCATACTGAACTAAACTAGCATAGTTAATGAAGGTGTGGAGGTCATTAATAAATGCATTAGAAAGGAGGGGACCCATGATACAGCCCTGAAGAACACCTGTAGAAACTGGCTGAAAAGATGAGTAAGTTTGTTGCCATTTAATGGCTTGTTGCCTTCCAGATAGGTAATTAAGAAACCACAACAAGGAGTATTTTGAAAGTCCTGCTGAGCAGAGTGGAATGAGCAGCTACTGGTGTGAGACAATAGCAAATGTGTTTGACAAGTCTAAGAACATGGTAGACACCAGCTGACCATATTTTTTTTCTGTGGGTTTATTATATTGGAAAAATGCAGTAGTGGTGCTGTGCTGAGTCCTAAAATCATGTTGTGTTTCTGTAAGCAGGTTGTATGAGATTAGGTATGGCATCAGCTGCATATGGGTGCATTTCTCTAATATTTTAGAGAGAGGGGGAGAGAATCACTATTGGCTTGTAGTTATTAAACTCGATTGATGTGCCACCTTTGTGCAGCGGTATGATGTAGGATTTTTTCCACAGTGATGGGACGTATTTTTCTGCTATTAATTAGTATGCACACAGGAAGGCTATGACTTTTGTGGCCATTTTCAGTTAGTCTGATACTAACTGATCTACTGCTACAGAAGTAGTTTATAGTTTAAGGAACAACTTTATTATGAGTGAGGTAGGTAATGGATTAAAATTGAAGATCTGTGGGTAGTTTTGATTGGACAATGATAAAGAAATGGGGCAGATTTATTAGTGTATAAGAGAGATGGTATTGATTGTATAAAGTAGGAATTAAACTGGGTAGGGATAGAGTCTGTCATATTGTCGGCTTTTTAAAAGGGAGTGATGATCTTGCCAGGGTGGAGTAGTTTATTTAGTGATGATCAAAAACGTTTTGGGTTACATTTGTTTGTCTTCTAGGCTGGTATAGCATGTTTGCTTATCCTGTTTGACATGGAGTTTTGCAAGGTTTATACAATGTCTAAATTGCTGGAAAGCATTTTGAGTTCTATTTTCTACTATTTTTCAAGGCTATATAACTTTTTATCATGATTTTTTGTTTCTTTTGTCAGCCATGGTATAGGGTTGGACTTTACTCTTGTGTGATGTACCGGTGCTAGATTATTGAAGGTCTATATGCATATGCTATTAAAGTGTTCTACAGCAGTGTCTAGTGGCATTGTTCTAAGTACATTCCAGTTATATTGTTTTAGTGTTTCACTGAAAAATGTTTTTGGTGAAATTGGCTGTATTTTGTATTTGATTATCGATAATATGTTTATCTAGGTTATGGTGAATTCTAATGGTATATGTTGGTATGTGGTCACTTATGCTATCTGAGAGGCAGCCTACTTTTGTCAGTTTCTCTGGTTTGTTTGTGAAAATCCGTCTAATGTTGAGTGTCTCTCTGAAGTTTTGTTGATTCTAGTAAGTATGGTCATTAATTGTCTGCAGTTGTACAAGTTTGTGGATTCATTTGGGGTAGTGGAATTTATAAGTTGCCAATCTATATTACAGTCAACAAGTATTATATTTTCATAATTAATTTGTTGGTTTATAGATGATGCTTTCAGCAGTATCAATGTTATTACCTTGGTGGTATATAAATTGCTGTTAAACATGTAGTTTTCCTATTGTTAATTTTTAGGAGTGTTAATTATTAAATTTGGGAATTTCCTGTGGAAGTAATGTGATGGTTAGGGAATGTTTATAGATGATTGCTACACCACCTGCACCCTTATTTTGTTTGTCATGCCTGAGTATATTGTATCCACAGGGGGTTGAGCTCATTATCCCTTATTTCTTTTTTTAATCAGGTTTCAGTATCTATGACTATATCAGGAGTGTTTGTGGCAAGGTAGGCATGTATGTCATGAATTGTTTTGTACATACTTCTTTGGTTCATATTTAGTAAGGCGAGTTCGGATTCTGATTTTGTTGAGATGTATTAGGTGACTGGCTTATTTCAGAGATGAAACAGGTGGTTTTATAAACAGTGGGACTTCAGTTGGGGTGAATATCTCCACTATTTTTTTAATAAATACTTAACAGAGGTCTTGATTTTGTATTTGATCATACATTTGGATACTTAGTTTTGAGATATTTATAGATAAATCAGATAGGGTTTGTTTGTCGAAACAGGGTGGCAAAGAAAAAAACAGGCTGAGTAGATGGTGATAGTCTTTGTGAGGATTGGGTAAAGTCCTAAGTATTTGAATTAGGTGGACTTGATAATTGATGATGAAGGCTAATAGAGCGAAGAAGAATAATAACATAATCTGAGTTAGGGGCATCTTATTTAACTTGGGTTTATCTTTGTTGAATATTATGATTAGAAAATGTTATGAGGGTATTGGGTTAGTTGTAGAGATGTGATTTGATAGTAGAAGAAGGCAAGGAAGAAAACAGTTTGAGAAAGAGTCTTGGGTGGTAAACTATAGTGGTTGTTACTATTGGGAGTAATGCTAGTGATTGTTTTTCTTTTGGAAAGAACTGAAGGCATTGATTTGTGGAAAATGTGGGTGGTGCAATGGAAGATAAATGTAGCATAAGAGGGTGTGGGTGGAATTTGGAAGTAATGTAGGGGAGTGGAGTGAACCTGAGCATCAGCAAGGGCAAACAATGCAGGCTGAAAACTTGGCAAAGATATTGAGAAAAAAGCAATTGGTGACTGAACTTAAACAGCCACAAATCTGCTGAGAGAGAGATATGTAAAATAAACAATTCAGTTCCTTACAATACATACCAAGTAGCACAAACTTCCTACTCCTCATTATGTCCATTATGTTTGTTCATCTGTGTAGTGCCATTATAGGGCCAGTTCTACATAGATGACAGACATTTTCTGGCAGGAGACAGTTTTAAGTGAATGTCTTTATTAACTTATCCCCTCCTGTACAGTTCTTTTGAGGACTCTGCGGTGGTGGTGCTGCGGTAGCGTTGTCGCCTCACAGTTAGACGTTGCCCGTTTGATTCTTAGTTAGAGCATATTCTGTGTGGCGACATGCGTGAATGGGCGTTCCTCCGTTGAAGGTTGTGCGTTAGGCCCGGCAAGCCAGCATGTAAAAATCTACTGCCGATCATTAGCGGACTGGAGTTCCGCTGTGGCGACCCCTAACCGGGAAAAGCCGAAAGACACAAACAAACAAACAAACTTTTCTTTTGAGTGTGTATATTTAACTCCCATTAGGTATGGCTTGAGCCTTTATAAAATGAAGTTATCGCCTTATAGTTCTAACAAATACCCACTGACAGGGGTCAAATATCAATACAATTGTGTTTGCTATCATGCATGCCTCATGATAAAATATGCTGATACTTTGCATGTAGCATGGGTTTGGAATTATTGATGCAAATACGAATAAGCAATATATGATGCCTAGAGGCATAGTAGGAGGTAACTGAAGAAATGCCTGGAGGTGCACTTGGCTGTAATGAGTTAAAAGAAGCTTTGCTGTCCCTGTGTATAAGAAATGTAAGGTACCTATATGCTTCTTTAGTAGCTCATAGTCATTTGCTCCAGATCTTAAACCATCAAGACATGTCCAAAAAATGCATTCCTCCATACTCCTTTGCACGTACAGATAACCTAACTGCTGACTACCTGAAAATCACAGCAGATGCCATTGCTTACTACATCTCAATATTTCTTAAGAGACCCATCCAAAAGTCTTGTGTCCCCTCCATATGGAAGAAATTATTCATTCTATCTCTGCACAAAGGGGGAAGTACAACTGGTCTTTCCAACGGTACTTTGCCTCTATCAAAAATCTTAAAAAAATGCATCCATTCTCCTAATAGACTTCTTTAACATTAATCATACAGACAATATAGGTATTACTGTAGCTGCCATTTTCTTGGACGTATCAAAAGCACTTGACATTGTCTCTTATAATAAACTGCTCCATCTACTAGCCTCCATAAATCTGTCTTAATCTAATTTCTTCTGAATCCTGAGCTACCTGTACAATAGATCCCAAGCTGTTAAATAGCAGCCTAGCATCTCTACTTTTTTTTGCCAGTCTCTTCAGACACTCCTCAAATCTAAATACTAATTTATACACAGCATCAGAACATGCCAAATTAGCGCATGCCATATGCCAGTGATGCAGCCCTTATCAGTTCTCCTTAAAATGCTATTCAGCTGAAAAAGCTTAAACAAAATTAATTTCCCTTGATAGGAAATTGGCTAACACAATCAGACCTAATGCTAAACCCAAAAAAGGACCACAACCAGGCAAAAGCACGATCAATAAGAGGAGTCCACACGCTAGAAGCATTGGAAAGCACACGCACTTTAAACTGCTCGTGCTTCCCAGTGCTTCCAGCGTGTGGACTCCTCTTATTGTTCATGCTTTTGCCTGGTTGTGGTGCTTTTTCACAGTTTACTAGTTTGCGTTAGCACCATCTGTCTTTTCATTTCATTAAACCCAAAAAAGGCCAAACGTTTCTTTTTCTTTAAGTCTCATACCAGATTCAACAATTAACTTTCAACCACCTCTATAAATAACACAAATATTGAGTTAGTCCCCCATACTAAATTACTAGGGGCTATAGTAAGATGACACCATGGAACCATGACATTGAACCTCCATATCCAACAAGCAATAAAAAACACACATCATAAGTTAGGTCTGCTATCCTGAGCCAAACAATATCTTATTGAAAAAGTCAGCTAACATTAATCATCCACCTGCCTGCTGCCTATACTTATTTATCTCTTTCCTATTTTAAAAATCTCCAGTCCACCCTGACAACTAAACTAGAGTAATCTTATAATAAAATAGCAACATTCGCTTCAAACAAATCATACCTCCCACCTCCCATAAAACACACACATCTCAAACACTCACATATAACTGTATTGCTCTCAGAGACTTGAATTGGCTTGACCTACCTCTCCTTACCTACTATCAACTTCATTTTATCCACAGAGTAGTCTTTCAAACTACAAAATTCTTTGCTCTAAGTGGTTTACCACACAAGTCTATTCTACCAGTAGAGCTGTCTGCTCTATTGGCAAATATCTTTCACTTCACTAAGATCACAACAAAGCAGGAATTATGTTTTATTCCATTATTATCTTAAAATCCTGGAATTCAATTCCTACTCCAATTAGACTCCTAAATAGGATCATGGGACCACAGGATGTTACATGGTTATTGGTCCTAACACCCTTACAAGCCTAGCCAAGAATTTAGCCCATGTTCCAACAAGTCAGCACCCTATGCCACTGTCCAGCAGGGACATAGGTGGAATCCCAGGGGTGTATTTCCTGTTCCCCATCCAGTTATCCAAGTTGTGCTTAAAAAGCTTTAATGAGGTACTCTGCTTTATGTGAAGTGGGAGTCTATGGCACAAAAGAGGGAGTTTCTGGGACACAAATCTCTCCCACCAACAAGTCCTATTGATGTCACAGACCAGACTGAGGTCTCTCGTGTGGGTTACTCAAATGGACCTTGACTTTCGGATATCCAGCAGTCCCATCAGGGTGGGGTCTGAGATTGCTTTGTAAGCCAGACAGAGGTCACCTCTGAGAAGTCTGTAGGAGGCTGAGCAGAGGGTCAGGGCTTTTAGCATATTTGTGTAGGGTAGATGTTTGAGGCCCTGGATTCTCTGGGTGAGGAATCTCTGTGGTCTCTCCAGCTGCTGTCTGTGCTTTGTGAGGTACATACCGAAAGGGGCATTCTATTAAATAATCAGTCTTATAAGGGAAGAGTACAGGGATGTTATGACCACCTTGTCCCTGGATGAGATACCCTTATTAATGAGGTGAGCCATGTAGAAAGCTTTCTGTACAACGGAGGCAATATGGTAGTCAAAAGTCAGTTTGCTATCAACCTAGGTTCCCAAGTCCCTTATGCCTGATTGTGTCTTATTATCAATGTGATAATTTTATGGGAATGTCATTCTCCCCAAAAGGGATGATGATGATGCATTTTTTGGCATTCAGTTTGAGGCCATGTTTCGGGACTAGTCATTCGTTTGGGTGAGACCCTCTTGGAGGATATCCACATCAGTAGGGGAATTGATGACAGCACCCAGCTTGCAGTCATCTGCAAACTTGGTCAACCATAGCCCACTAGATTTGGCCTGCACCATTGAGAAGTATATCCCAAACAGCAGATGCCCCAAGACTGGTGCATATCTTTAAAGATAAATGAAAACTGTCCGTACTTGACTCCGGCTCTGCCCCTACTATTCTCCAAGTTAAATTACTCCTAAATTACTACTCCTGCATATACATACAGGTCAGTGACTCTCTAACTGTCCTCTTCTTTTGACAAAATGTATATTATTACATCTGTCCTAATGTACTACTACTTAATTGGACCCAGTGCTGATTATGCTACTTCAAAATATACTTATTTCATAATTATATGCTTTATTCAGCATCACCTTTTATGTAATGTTAACCAAGAAGTAGGTACGGTTACTATAAAGGCTGTCTTCCCCAAATATGTTGTTTGTTGTAACACTTCCAATTACTCCACTTAAAAATGAAAACATTTAGCAATAATCATCACCGATGGCTACAACAAATAACTCATTTTATTGTAGCACAAAAACACTTGAAACGACATAAAACACATAAAAGTAAAGAACAGATTTAGCGCTTTTGTATCCCACTGGAGACCTCTTCAGAATCAGTGAAACTAGTTCTTGTTGTTCCTTATATATTATAGTCAATTAATTACAATTGTTTAATTGATCAATCAAGTGAATCTAATTTGAATAAATCAATCAAATGCATACAAGTTACTAAAAACAGGCTGGCTATACCTTAGTAGAGGTGCTATTAGAAAAAAATACACATTCTTTAATTCAGCATAATGTATAACATATAAAACATAAAAAATATATAAAAATGTATAAAAATTCATTTTTTGTGCTCTTTTTGTTCTTACTTGTATGAGCACTAAAAAATAAACCCTTTTCACGTATGTATGAAAATGTAAAAAATAAATAAATGAATAAATAATATAATAAATAAATAATATAACATGTAAGGCATATAATAAAGTACCTGATCATTATGTGTACTGTATATGTACTACATGTAGATGTTCTCCCTGGCCTCTGCTGAAAAGGGGCTTGCTTGCCCAGTCGGACTTTCCTGGTAGACAAATGGAAATAAAACAGAAGTAATGATATAAAGACTAATATTGATGTTACTAGGAAAATGTGTAATGTGGGCCAAGCATAATGCCCAGTTTGGGATACATAGGTCCAAAGTATTGTGCTAGACTGAAATGAGTCCTCAGACGTGTAGTATACAAAACAGTAAGTGTTAGGATGATATTGCAAATTTGCAGCTATTGATAAAGAAATTAAAACTCAAATAATACAGTCCCACACATCTGGAAGAGTAATGAGACCAGCCATAAATCCAATTTGGAAAAAAAGTTTGAAATTATAGGGCATATAGGCATAGATGAAGAATCAGCAAAGAAAATAAAGGGACACAAAAATAAAAAAATGTAAACTGAACTCAAACAAAGAATGAGAACTTTAGCAAAGAAATAATAGCATGAAAGAAGCCAAAACATACCCCTGGATTCTCAAAAGCTTGCACGGTATGCATGATTAGTGTAAGAGGAAATGCTGGCAATATGGCAGCCGAGCGATCCACGTAAATGCTCATTTGACGTGCATGAGCACTGTTGCACTAGTACTGCACGTTCCCAGCCCCCGTATGCAAATTACCCCATTTGCAGGTAAAAAACATGCAAATGAGGTAAATCTGCCATCCAGGAAGTTGGAATCAAACCATGCAGGACTAGCATAATATGCAGAAATGTACTCGTTTAGTAACATAGTACAGTTCTGCAAAATCCAAAACAGAGACATGACAGCTCCAAATAAAGGCTGCATATCATTGAGGAAACATGCCAATGGCCAAGTATAAGGCCACTGGCATTGCAAACAATACAAAACATAAAAAATACAAGTTTTATTTTATTATCGCTGATCACGTCTGTTTAAGCATAGGACAGCGGTGCACAAATGGGATTGGTGGGAAAATAAGAAAATAAATATAAAACAAGCATTCCAACTAAATTCAGTATTCTGCCATGCAAGTCAATGGCAGGCAAAAGACAACCTGGGCAGTGAATAGTGGTTGCAAAGGGGGGAGGGTCAGTGTGACACATGTAACTATGCATTAGCAGGCAATCCTATGCAAATGAGGGGAAGGATAGTGAATCCCAGTTTTCTCCAGCATGTGAGGCAGGTCCCAACAGTGTAAGAGTATGAACAGCTGAGTGCAAGACTAGGATCTAGGTGACATCATGGGCGGGTGTGTAAGACATACTGTAAGTGGATTGGAGCCCTGTGGCTCAGGTTTGCTCCTAGCCTAGCACAGCTCAGCTAGGTGGTGTGTCTAAACCTGCCTAGCACTTTTGACAAAGTGTAAGTGGGTGCGCATGCCATGCACCAGGATTTACACGAAAATAAAGGAAGTTAAACCAGGAAATAGCAGCAGTGTGCTCTGATTGTGTGGCGTGCCCAGGCTGAAACAGAAGGGCAATGGGAAGGAAAAACAGCAGTAGGAAGGTAATCAAGGGGTACTAGGTTAGCTGCCAGGTGAAACATATCGGAACCAGCCAATTACACAGGCAGCAGACCAGCCCAGCCCAGAACACTACTATAAACTATGCAAACTCCTACCCCTCTGGTTTTTTTCACAGTCTACACCACCGGTGTAAACAAGCGGGGAACTTTTAACACTCACAAAAGCAAAATGTTAGGGGCTGCAATAGCTATCATACAACTTGTGGAAGAGGCTGAGGGTGGTGAGGATGTGAATGCTGCCGACCAACCCACAATGAAGAGATGGAGAAGAGTTTACAGACCCATGGTAACCTACCAAGGGCTACATGAGCTGGAGATAGTGGAGCACTATAGTGTGGACCGGGATCTCCATAGCAAATTGTGTAGCTGTGCCAGCCATGCCTCAGGCACAGAACTAACAGAGGGTAACCCATCCCAGTGGACACCAAGGTATGTGTAGGCCTAAGAATACTAGCTACAGGTACCTTCCAAAGGCCAACTGGGAATATGATGGGGATTTCATAGGCATCAGCATCCAGGGTACTCTGCCAGTTCCTGGATGCCATGTCAGCACATGTTGGTGAGCATGTATATTTCCCCATCACCCGTGAGGCGTTGGCCAGCCATATGCATCTCTTCCACTAAATAGCAGAATACCCTGAGGTAGTGGATGCAATAGACTGCACACACATATGCATCAAAGCACTACCTGGTAAGCAAGGTAAGGGCTACATCAACCGCAAGGGCTTTCCCTCCATCAACTGCCAGGTCGTGTGCGATACCCAGGGCATAATACTGAACATGTGTGCTGGCTGCCTGGAAGCGATCACGATTCCCACATCTTGCATCTGACGCAGCTGTACCAGAAGTTTGCCAATGGGGCATCCCACATGGTCACCTAGTGGGGGATGCTGGATACGCACTGGAGCCGGGGCTGATGACACCCATCAGAAACGCACACACACCCAAACAAGAAATCCATAATGAGGCACACGCAAAAACAAGAATCATAATAGAGAGTGTATTTGGGATGCTCAAGTCATGGTTCCAGTGCCTGGACACATCAAATGGGGCCTTGCAGTTATCACCAACTACATGTACCCAAATTGTCCTTGTATGTGCCATGCTACACAATATGATCCTGTGGAAACAGCTGCAGCAGGAACAGCATGGGGCAGGGCCACACAGCCCCCTACCAATGCCAAGGCCTGCACAGGCACAGAGTGACTCAGAGGAGGAACAACCTGAGCCTGCCCCAGTAGGCAGAAGGAGGTGTGCCCAGTATGCCCTGGCCCTGGCAAAGAGGCAATCATAGCACATACACTGACATGGGAGGCACCCAGGGAATAGCACCTCTCTCTGACTCTCACATACAGTAAAAGGGATGCCAAACATTACACTATTTGTGCTTAACCATGCATATGGAGTGTACTATGTGCATCCAACATAGGCAGCCCTGCAGCACTACCCTCAATACTGGGACACCCACAAGATAAGGGACTCACACATGCCAGTAAGGAGGGGGGGTCATATACCCAACAACAGTCACAGCCAGCAGGACAGGTGTAGGCAAACACAAACAAATGCACTATGGCCTCTGAATGAGGGCTATGTGTAGCCACCCCCAGACCTACACAGACAGACTACAGCAGGCCAGGTAGTGTGAAGTCAGTTTTGAAGGCTAGGAAGTCAGAAACTAATATGTAGGTAATCAAAAGATAAGAACTGTAGTACACTGGTATGGCCTAGCCAGCACAATAGGTAAGACTACAGACTGAAATGGAGTACTTGACATACCAGTGCAGTCCTAGCAAATGTATATAAGTGTCAGGTGTGCCCCCCCATCCTACATAGAAATATAGTAACAGTTAGGTGTGCCCCCTCCAATCTTGTGTAGAAACATAGAAATAGTCAGGTGCCCCCCCCCCCCCACTATGCAGACATGTAGCAGCAGTTAATGCCAAATGATCAATGGATACCTACAGACACAGCATGCTACGTGTCTGTGTACAACACAAAGGTCAGCACTGCAGTACAAACCACCTGGACATGATCCACACATGCAATACAGACGGCCTTACTGGGCATGCTCACACACTTAAACACATGAAGGCCATGGCTGCAAACACCAGTGGACCAGACATATCTGGCATTGCATTTGTTAGTGCAGACACTTGTCAGTATGCACCACTCATGCCTTGCACACACAGTGGATAGGAATACAGACATATATGTAAGGACAACACACTATAATAAGCCAAAGGTAGATGGACATAGATGTGTGGAAGAGGGTGACTGTGACAAGGAGCCATCTAGGCCTGTCCCATCCAGCACACAGCCAAAGGGCTCCAAACACATGAGGTGCAGATGTCACTCATGCAGATACTAGCGACCAGTACCTGTCAGCACCACAGACTATGTGCTGCATGTGCCAGCTGTGCAACATGACTGTACAAGGAAGTAGTCATCTAGTAGCTGTATATATGTACCTGTGACATATGACCCTGTGTGTGGCCACATGTGGCGTGTCACCCATACATGAATGGGTTATGGCCCATGCACACACCGCCCACCCCATAGCGCTACTATGACAAGCCTGATGAGGTCATCCAATGTGAAATACACCTTTGGGAGAATTATAGCCCCTTAAACTCAATGGCATATCCCATAACTGTGTACTGCTATAGTGTGATAAACTAGTTAGGTAGGAGTTCTAACCCTAGACCTGGCAACTGTGTGTGTCAGTGTTTGTGTGCATGTCTGTCTAACTGTGTAGAAAGCAAATCCTTTTAGGGTACTCACACTCCTTACAATTCATATACCCGCCTTTGGCAAGGCTGCTGATATCACCCACCTAGAAATACTCCTCTGGGAAGGCTGTAGCCCAGTAATCTCTGTAGAGCATCCTGTAACTGCTTACTGCTGTAGTGTGATAAAGTAGTTAGGTTGGAGGTCATACCCCAGACTTGACAACTGTGCGTGTGTGAGTCTGTGTGTGTGTGTTTGTTTGTGTGTCTGTCTCTGACTGTGTAGAGAGCAATGCCTTTTAGGCTATTCACACTCCTTACAATTCCCACCTTTGGCAATGCTGCTGGTGTCACCCACCTAGAAATACACATCTGGGATGATTGTAGCCCAGTAATCTCCATAGCACATCCTGTAACTGTGTACAGCTATAGTGTGATAAAGAAGTTAGATAGGAGTTCTAATTCCAGACCTACCAACTGTGTGTTTGTGTGCATGTCTGACTGTGTAGAGAGCAATGCTTTTTAGGGTATTCGCACCCCTTACAATTCATATACCCAACTTTGGCAAGGCTGCTGATGTCACCCACCTAGAAATACACCACTGGGAAGGCTGTAGCCCAGTAATCTCTGTAGCACATCCTGCAACTTCATACTGCTGTAGTGTGAATTAGAACCATGGTAGGGTTCCATCCCACCCATGGCAGTTCTGGATGTATTGTGTGTGTCACTGTCTCTGTAGGGAGCAATGCATTTTAGGCTAGTCACTTGCAGTACATTTCAAATGCCCTACTTTGGTAATCCTGCTGATGTCATTCATTGTGAAATACACCTTTGGGGAAGGAGTTCTCTAGTAATCCCCGTGGTGCATCCTATAACAGCTCCATGCTGTAGTGTGATATAGACATCTGTTAAGGGTTCTATACCCACACATGTCATGTGTGGATGTTTTGTGTGTCTCACTGTCTGTGTAGGGAGCAATGCACTGTAGGCTAGTCACTCACAGTCAATTTCAAATCCCCCACTTTGGCAATCCTGCTGATGTCAGTCATTGTGAAATACACTTTTGTGGATGGAGTACTCCAGTAATGTCCATGGCATGTACTATAACTGCATAGTGCTGTAGAGTAATAAACTAGTTTGGTAGGGGTTCTACTCGCAGACATGACAGGTGTGCGTGTACATGTGTGTGTGTGTGTGTGTGTTTGTAACCCGTATCATGTATAGAGGTGGTTGTGACACATGTGGCCAATGTGGAGCAGGTTTTACATATTTCTTATATGGTGGCCCTACTATATATCACAATGTCCATTGTACAGGGATAACAGATGTGAAATGGCTGAGAGACTGGGGTGCAAAGCCATACCCATACATGTGACATTAATTTGTAGTATTTAACTGTATAACAACTAGTACCTGTATGTTAGCAGTCTAGTAATCTCTTGGAGCTTATCTCCCCTGGACTCTACTGAAAAGGGAAATAAATCCAGTTAGACTATCCCGGTAAACAAATGTACAATAAAATAAAACAAATAAAATTAAGGCCAGGCAATCACAGTTAGCAACCCCAGTATTACCCAGAACACACTCTCAACCCATGACGCATACACACACGCATGCCTAGGCAACAGCCAATATGTGGGTAGTACACTGCATATTGGCCACTGATAGTAACTATGGAGTGACAGCAGTGGGCTACAAAGGGCATGCCACCCTGTCCATCTGTTCAATATGCACGTATGTGCAGACAGTGCACCTCCCCCATGTTCTCCAATGGACACCTGCACCACCTGTGGTGCCATCACATGTGACCCACAACGGATATACCATGTCTGACATCATGCCCTGTATGGACAGATGCCACTGACACCAGGGAATGCTGTTAGCATGCTATCAATGTAGGTGCAGGGTAAACCTGCTGGCCATTACCAGTTCCCACCACAGGTGGGCAGGAGTGGCACAACTGATGATAATCTGTGTTCACAACATGGGCTGGACACCTCAGGTACAGTTCCACATGTCACTGTACATGCATGTAGGAAGTGTGCACATCTCAGACACCGTCCATGTCATGGACTAAAAAACACATACATGGCAAGCGATGCACAGCGTTGGCCACACACACAATAGTCACCCAGGTGACCGGATGGGGGATACAATACCCACCTGTGTGGGCAAATGCAGACACTACATCCCTGAGCCACAATGCAGACCATTGTCATGTGGCCTGATGCCAAGGTACACCCATCGCCGAGCCTTGTACAGCCATCTGGCACAGTCGAACCCCACACACGCGTGCAGACATGCACCCATGCATGTCAGTACTGGCACCCTGTGTGGCTGTGTGTGTGTTGTGTGCTACGTGCTGCGTATGTTCACGTCCACACTCTCTACAACCCCCATGGGCATACTGCAGCATGCTGTCTGATGTCAGAGACCTCTCCATACCCTTTGCCCATTAAACCCCCGTATGACCTGTGTGGTGCATGTGACACCTGCACAGTGATGTGATGTGGCAAGCCCACTACTGATGAGTTGTACTCCTGGCCCTGCCAAGTGTGTCAATGTGTGTGTGTCCCTGTGAGACTGTGGCTGTGTTGACGTTTGAACCTGTTCATGCATACAGGCATGTGTATATCACCTACTGTATAGCTACTGTATCCCTGTTGCAGATGTCATTCACCATCACATATATGTTCTGAGTGCTCCATAACAGGTAACCCATGTGGTGCATCCAATAACTACATCAAACTGTGATAGCACTACATAGTCAGGGGTTTGATACCCTGTGCTGGTAGGTGTGTGACACAAACATGTTTCAGTTTTACTCTCCCACCCCTCTCTGACATGTCTTTGCCTCTGTCTACCTCTCCCACCCCCTCTCTGTTGGATGTGGAGACCTACCCCTGCTTTGCTTAGGCAGCAGCATGTGTATTTTAAGTGATGTTCATGATCAGCTGATGGCCTCTGCATGAATTGCAGCCCTCCCCTAGCTGATTGCATGTGAAACAGCTGTGGTAACATTCCCATAGCCAATTGCATGGAAGCACACTCCAATATCTAGGAACATCATGGTGGTGTTGGCCCTTTTCATCCAGTGTGAGCAGGAACTAGATCTGTCATGTGGCAAACAGCATCTCAGATGGATTGGGGTTTACCTCTAACAACATACACTGTGGAAACAGGACAACAAACAGGAGGGGGATGTACCTGACCTGACTGCAGACTGTAAATGCTGCTATAATGCATTTGGAGTAATGTTTGTTTAACAGTGTTTGTGTGGATATGGCCGTCGTACATGTCTCAATATCTGCCATGTTAGTTCCATGTTTATGAGGAATCCCCATCTGCAGGGTCATCTGCAGACTGGGCAGTGTTGTGTCTTTGGTTTCATGTGTTGCCCATAAAGCATATATCTGTGGACTGCAGAAGGAAGTGTGAGGATTGCAGTCAGTAGATGGGGAAAGCCGTAATAGTCACTGACGTCATATCCCTCATAGGACATATGTTGAACAAACCCTGTTACAGAAGTAAATGTATGCGGTTACCATAGCAACATGTCAATATCGGTCCTGTCTATGTGCTTCCAGCCACAACTCTGTCAACCTTTGTACATATGTTGTGCATGAAGTGGTGCATATGTGCTGTACATCATAATTAGTGTCATCATATCTGAGAACAAGCCAGTGATATATCCGACTGCTACACATATTATGTACAGTAGGGGTTACATTTCATGACATTACCTGGACATTCTGTGGATGTTTTTACAGTACTGAAGTCTGTGTATCTATGGTGAATGTCGACAATATGTGTATTTTTAATATGTACCTTAGCCTGTGTACAGACAGTGGTAGATGTCATTGTTCTAGTTCCCCTCTTATCAGATGTTACATGCTGCTCCACTGTATAGTACTGTATTGGCGTACATGTTTGTAAGGCCATACACACACGTATCCCATACCACAGATAGCCATCAGACCAAATTGTGTAGCAGGCCAGCATATGTAGGGTCAGTCTGTGAGTGGCACATATGAGGATGGTGTAAAACAGATAGTCCATATACTGTAATATCATACTAGCTAGCCATATGTGGCTGTGGTTGTGTTTACATTGGCTGTGGTTATGCACTTTTACACAGGTGTATCTTACCCTGTGCTGTGACATTCCTGTTGAGCCTGCTTTATATGCAGGTACATGATGTGCATTCCCCCATAGGAGATGTAGGCCAGTGTTGAGCCAGTCTGCCTGCAGCCTGCACAGTGCATAGTTACAGGCCTAGCAGCTTAGTGTATTTATCCAGTGAGATGTCATGTACAGATACTTGCCAGATGTACCACTGCTGGGCCTCCCTTAACAGTCATGTATGGCAGACAGGGCAGTGGGATGCTGTGCAGATGTATGCCAATATCTAGTGGGTAGTATGTGGCCATGGCACCCCTGTAACAGTGGTAATAATGTGTCAAGCCAGACAGGTGTGTGTGAATGCATAACCTATGGTGGCAAAGATATACCAGTCGTTATGTGTTATACCCATCTACATAGCCATCCACATCCATATTGTCAGGCATGGTACACATGTGTAGCACTAAGGGCTTATGTGTATACCTCTGGACTGTACAGAGTGTGTCAGACTTTTCACATATATTGGCAAACATCTCTGCTGCAGTCCACAGCGACATTACATGCTATCAGCGATGCTGTACATTGATGTCCTTAGGATGTCTGTCAGTAGTCAATGGCGCACATGTTATAAGCAGATGTGACCTCCCAGACACACCATGTCTGTGAAGGCAATCCCAATGACAGTAGCAATAGTCTACTAGTACACCTGCTATACATACCTGACATCCCCTTCAACTACGAGATTGGGATCATAGGGGCAGGGGTGGGCTACACTTCATGTCCAGGACATATGGTGGAAATATATGTACATATACTTATCCAGATAGCCAGATATATATGATTACACATGTGTACTACTCCCAATTAACACTGTCATGGCAACCACCCACTATAAATCCCCACATCATGTGTGTGTGGTCCCTTTACATTTCCTGTGTGATGGGCATCCATCCTGTGTGTGGACAGCAGTGTTACCAACAGCAGGTAGCAATACCCCTTACAGGAGGACCGGCACACTCAGGGCAGCCACATATTTGTAGGAGGATCAGGAACTACAGACAGGCTGCGTGTAGAGTTGTGTATAGTACTGGTGTTACAGGGTGTGTGTTTACATACTAGTTTACCTTGAAATGCAGTCAGTCTGCATAGCACACAACTGTGGACCTATCCTCATGCTGACCAGAGCTATGCCTATCATGTCTTGTCTGTCCACCACACAGGTCCTGTGACAGATATTACACTGGCAGTGTGTGTGTTGAGTGCTATAGGTACATGGCTACACCCATGTCTGTTTCTAACCTCAATTCCATGACTAAGGGTATGTTACAGACTATCCTGTAGCACCAGCACTTTGCTTAGTGTATGGCAAAAGTTGCCCACATATGTGCCTGTATTCCGGCCTCTGTCCATCATCTACATGCCAAGCATTGCACATATGTCATACTGTCAGTGTTTCTTCTGTAGTGGGCTGTGAGTATATCACACTGCCATTGCTGCTATCAGTCCACTGATGTTGTATCCCCTACACATACGGTTGGACTGGGGCCATATATGTGTGGGCGTCACCAACACAATACATGTGTTCCATTATGCACTCCAGATGCCAGTGTATATAATGGTGGTATATGGCCCTGTATTACTGAGTCTAGGGGGGAGCACTATAAATGACCTAGGCTGTTACAAAATGTGGGATTACCAGAGCTCAGCTGCCTTAAGTTATATGGATGTACAGTATCATATACTTCACCTATAAATACATTACTGACATGGATCTGGTTAATGCAGGACTACTGCCCCTGCCATACAAACTGTTCTGTTTGTCGGTGTGCTTGTGATGGTGTCAGTTATGCCACATTATGTAGCAGTTACAACCCATGTGGTCACATGACGTCTTTACCACCTACTGAGTTTTTCCAGTGTGTAGATAGAGGCTGCTGAACTATACACCTGCAATACATACTGTTGATTGCTTAGTATCCTGTGGCCCAGTTTGTCTTCACTATTGTACAATGTGAAGGACTTGGCCTGGACAGCAACAGTTTTGAACTTTTCCACACTACTGTATTACTGTAATTGGTTCACAGTTGCATTACTCTGTTAATATAGTTGTCAGTGTCTGAACAGATATATGACATAGCATATGGAACTGTAATAGTACACAATGAAAGGTTTCTATGCCTGCCAACCTGTGGGTGGTGTTTTTCCTATGACCTCTCTGAGGGGATATGTTGTAGGCAACGATTGTCATTTGTATGGGTGACCCATAAAGTGGCCAGTCATTCGGGGTTTAACTGTAGGCATAGTGGCTGTTCCATATTTTGTGCACCTTCTACTTATGTATCTTAATGTACATATAACTGCATGTGTATGTGTAGTCACATATATATATATATATATATATATATATATATATATATATATATATATATATATATATATATATATACAAATGTATACCCTTAGCTGCATATCTGTGTCTGTGTATCTGTGTCCTGGGGATGTTGATGGCTTCCACATATTACAGTTCCTATGGGAGGCAGACTGTACTGCATGATATTTTACCAATACCAGCCTGACATCATACAGGTTGGATGTAGTACTGGTACCATCGTGTGCCCATGTTGTGTCAGGTCTTAGTTATGGGATCTGCAACACTTGGTAGTATATTGCAGGCTGGATGTGTTTGGCTCAGGGGGGTGCCTATTCGTACAAGACATATAGTGTGTGGGGCCTCTCAATCCCATTAACAGGGCATGACGACATATGTGTTGTTTGTTAATCTGCCATTGCTATCTACAGATGTATGGCTGTATATATATATATATATATATATATATATATATATATATATATATATATATATATATATATATATATCTGCTAACATATATATATATATATATATATATATATATATATATATATATATATATAAAACTATGTCCATATATACCTACATAGATAAATATCTGCGTACACATATGTAAGTTGCTGTATGTATATGTAAACATATATGTGTAGACACATATATGTGTTGATGTAGGCATTTGCATGTATATATGTTCATATATGTTGATATATATATATATGCATACAGTTTCATATATATATATATATATGTCTACAGATATAGATATGTTGTAGCTGTATATATATTAATATATGTACACAGACGTACATCTAGCTATTGGTATACATTCTCTGTACTGTTGCATGACTGGACTGGATGATATTTTTCTGAAAACATCAGATGTGTTTTATCTGGCATGGCTTAGTGGTACATCACCTTGTCTATGGTGTGCAGTATCCTCGGTTCGAGGCCTGGAGGAGCTGTTTATTTTGTTGCTAGGCTGAACACAGCCCATTGGATACAGTGCAATTAAGGCACTTTTGAGCAGTTGTACGTGGGTTTGCACAGGGGTAAACGCTGCCTACACAGGTTAAGCAATATAGAAGCCAAATGAATGTATGACACTGTAACCGGAAGTTAGCAGTGCTTAGCTATGTGCAAACCCGTGCACATCTGCTTAGAACTGCTTTAAATTGCCTGCACTCTGTACCCAATGGCACATGTTCTGCCCAGCAACAAATTAAACAGTGTCTGCAAGTCTTGTACCCAGGACCCTACACACCACCGACAATGTGAATTACCACTAAGCCATGACAAATATACATACTTCTGATGGCTCCAGAAACATGTCATCCAGCACAATCATTCAAAAGTACAGTAAATGTACTTTAACATCTAGATGTATGTGTATGTGTGTACATATATCCATATATATATATATATATATATATATATATATATATATATATATATATATATATATATATATATATATATATATATATATATATATATATATATATATACCTCACTCTCCGTGCAATATATATATATATATATATATATATATATATATATATATATATATATATATATATATATATATATATATATATATATATATGTGTGTGTGTGTGTGTGTGTGTGTGTGTGTGTGTATGTGTGTGTTTGTGTATACAGATATATATCTATAGATATCATAGAGAACATAAGAAAGACATATATGAACACAGGCACCGTTAATGGGGGTGAGGGGGCTCAAGCCACATATGTCTTGCACTTATTGATATCCCCCCCTGCAATACAATACTGTCTGTTGCAAATGCCATAACCAGGACCTGACAATACATGGCCACAAGATGTTAACAGTAAGCCATCCCACCTCTGTTATATCAGTCAGGCAGGTATTGATAACATATCATGCAGTACAGTCTGGGTACCATAGTGAATGTACAATGTGTAAGCAATGAGCAGTCTTATGATACCTATACTCAGACACATCTATGCGGATATTCATATATGCATATATATATATATATATATATATATATATATATATATATATATATATATATGGTCGACTGTTTATTTGGTTGACAGTTCATTTGATCGACAAGCATTTTCCCCTTCCCCAATGTTGTGTGACCCTGGAGTTGATATATATAGTTAGGGGGGTGTGGGGGGCACAGCCCCCACATTAGAGTGTGGGGTGAAGCCCCCCACCTAAAATGCCTGTCGATCAAATGAACTGTCGACCAAATAAACAGTTGACCATATGAACTGTCGACCAAGTCATATAGACCCATATATATATATATATATATATATATATATATATATATATATATATATACATATGTATAGATATATATGTAACTACACAGACACACACAGAGGTATGTCAAAGAAGATACATAATCAGAGGGTGCACACCATACTGAACAGCCAGTATCCCTACAGTTGCATACTCATCCAATGGACATTGTATGAGTCACCCATACCACAGACAAGTGTTGCCTGACACATATACCCACAGAGAAGTCAATGGATGTAACACAACACACGGGTTGGTATACATAGGAAAGGTTCAGTTGTGTACTACTACAGTTGTATATGCCATATCATATAGCTGATTCTGCTTTGACATTAATACAAACAGAGTAATGCAACACTTAAACATATCCTTTAGGACAGTAGTCCGAAAGGATCACATTTGTTGGTGTCCATGCCAAGGCCTTTAGGTAATCCAACATAAAAGACTGATGTGGCCACAGCATAACAAACTATCCACAGTATGTCATGCAGCTGTATAGCCCAGTGGCCTCTAAATTTATTTATTTATTTATTTATTTTACATTTGTTAACCGGGGGTGTCTAACTGAGCAGAGGCCCAGGGAGAAAAGCTCCACAAAGAAAAATTACAGACACATTTAGTTATTTAGACATAATCAGTATACACACAAATTACAAGAGACATGTTTTTACAGTGACATGCGGCACAAACAGTTACAGCGGAGAGAACAATCAAAAAAGATATTAATTTTAAAAATAAAGGTAAGTAATAGATTTGTGGTGTACAGCTGAACTTTGGAATGTAGGTAGAATACATACATAGTACACAGGTACAGTACATACACTATAGATTAGCCAGTGTTTGTGAGTAAGATTGAAAAACTATTATAAATTGCTCTAGATTTAGTATGCATATGTTATCCGCTTTCACTAGCCTGGGGAGCAATCATGGCACTGCCAACTTTGCTTGAGATGTTGCCTGATGAGGTCTTTAAAGGAGGTTTTGAATGCTAGTAGGGACAGAGTTCCATTTTTTATCCACATAGTGCATCTCCAAAGCTATTGTAGCTGTTGGTGACTTCTAGTAGTAGTTTGCTTGATGATCTAAGAGGCCTTTTGGCTGAGTGATGTTGTACTAGGTTTTTGAGGGCAGGACACTTATTGGGGAGGTAATAGATAGAATGACAGAGGCAGAGCTGATTGTAGGTTAGGAGGTTGGGCAGTTCAAGCCAGTGGAGCTGTCTCAAAGCAGTACAATGATGAGTTCTATATGAGCAATTTGCAGCAAAACGGGCAATTCTGTTATAGCAAGCTTCCATTTTGCTTAGTTCAGTTTTGTTGTGATTAGTCAGAATGGGAGATGCATAGAGTAGGGTGGATAGAAGTTGGGAGCGAGCAATGGCTGATATTGTGTTGTTGGTAAGAAATGGTTTGATACGGTAGAGTGACCCCAGTTTGGCATGTACTTTTTTAATAGTTAAGTTCAGATGACTATCAAATTTTAGGTGGGAGTCTATGGTTATTCCCAATAGCTTAGCCTGTGGCACTGGAGCAATTGGAGTAGCATTTGTGGAGTAGATAGTGAATTGACTGTTAGTGTTTTTGTTAGAACTGGTTATAATCATAAGCTGGTTTTCTTTGGATTGAGGATAAGCTGGGCTTTGGTAAGGTAGTTTTCAACGTCAGAGAATGCTAGTTGAGTTGTTTGCAGGAGGGTGGGAATGTTTTGTGCAGCACATATTAAGGTAGTGTCATCTGCATACTGAATTAAAGATGCATACACTCTGCATGCAATCCCTAGGGTGAAAAGACCTGAGCTGACACTATGCGTGGCATCTGTCACTTAGCAATGCATAACTGTAAATATCATAATCACACTGATGGCCGTCAGCAGTAGGCCAGCAATGTTCACAAGGTGAAATGTATTGTAATGTACATCCGCATACCGTAAGGCTGCTTACTACTGATGATCCTCACATGTTGTAACACCCTGTGATACTTATGGTGCATAACCCCCACACAATGCCTTACAGGGGCATAGCACACTATTACATACACTGACCTTGAGACTGCAGAGGTGCACACATGTGTTGTGCAAATGAAGCCCACATATATATGGTGCATATGGTCTGTACACCATTAATTACTGACAGCATACCTGATAACCAGCCAGTCAGATAACAGACTGCTAGAAATGTTGTGTGTAGTAGGGGCTGTGTCCGAGGACATTACCTGGACATTCTGTGTATGTGTGTACAGTACTATGGTCAGTGTATGTATGTCAGGGGGTCTGCAGCTTTCATTATCCAAAGAGCCAATCCTGACCCCTCACCTACAGAAGTAATGTCATCGGGGGGGGGGCACAACAACTACCTGACTCCTACAATGAAGATAGCATATACGGTTCTATATATAGTTATACTACATATAATATAACTAAGTGTATAACAACAATACCTAACATATGTCCATATCTGTGTTCCTGTGTTGGGATGGCTGTGTGTGTGTGTGTGTGTGTGTGTGTGTGTGTGTGTGTGTGTGTGTGTGTGTGTGTGTGTGTGTGTGTGTGTGAGTGTTTGTTTTGTGTGGTAGTGTGTCCATTAATCCTCAGAGGTACAAAGACCCACTATTGCAGGGCTGAAGAGACACATGTGGCTCCAGATCTGCAGGTTGCAGACCCCTGGGTTAGGATGATTGATGACTGTATGTGTATTGCACTTACGACACATGGGCTCTGTACAGACTGTGGTAGATGCCATTGTTCTCCATCCTGTTCTATCTGATGTTACATGCCACTCCAGTGTTAAGCTTGTGTGTCATATGTGGCTGTGGCTGTATTGCCATGGAATGTGGGTATGCATTTTCTTACAGGTGTCTGCTATGCTGTACTGTGACCTGTGTGTCGAGCCTGCTATAATCGCAGGTATATTTTTATTCCCCCATACAATATGTATTCCAGAGTTGTGGCAGTCTGCCTGTAGTTTGCCCAGTGCTTCGTGACATGCCTAGCAGCCTACTGTAAATACCTAGTGTGGTGTTATGTCCAGTTATTTGCAGGACATACTGCTGCCAGGCCAGCATAACTGTTGTGTATTTTCTGACAAAGATGTGGTATGCTGTACAGATGTATGTCATTCTTTACTGGGTAGTATGTGGCCATGTGAACTCAGCAGCACCAAGTATTATGCGTCTGGACAGACTGGCATGTGTGCATACACTGTGTGGGCATATGTACCCCAGTGTTGTTGTGATATGCCCATGTACATGGGTAGTAACATCCACATTGGGAGGCATGGCCCACATGTCTCACATGAAGGGGACATGTACACTTCTGGACTGACCAAAGAGTGCCACTCATATAGTGGTCATATCCCTGCTGTAGTCCACTGTGCCAGCACTGTACTATGCTGCCCCTAGGATGTCTGTCCATAGGTAATGGTGCACATGTCTACAGCAGATGCAACCTCCCACACCCAACATGTCTGTTAAGACACCCCTGTGACAGTGGCAACAGTCTACATATATATATACCTGCAATACGTCCGTGATATCCCCTTGCACTACGGTATTGGGACTATTGGTACTGAGGTAGGACTCTACTCAATGTTCTGGACATATGGTAAACAGATATGTGTGCACATTTATCCACATATCTATGTAGATATATACACATATACATATCCACATACATATATGGGATATATATGTACATATATATACATATAAATACCACACATATACATATACACAGCACTGACTTCAGCAAGTGGCTAAGCATCTGATGTCATTTAAAGGGGATCCATTATCTGTCTGCCTGGGGCGACATGATGTACAAACCACGATGCTCTGGCAGAGGTGGACTGCATGTGTTGCCCCTGGGATTCAGGTTACTGGCTACAGCTCTTGGCACCCCCCATAGTGCCTTATCTAGGTAAGGTTCAAAGGGCAACCACCACTCTAACAGATACAAACATGCAAAACTGATGGTAATGCAACTCAATGTTAGAAGTCGAACCTAAACAGGCACTCTCTTGAGATACACATACAAATGGGGAACATCGATATCTGTGCAGTACCTGGGACCTGGTGCAATGGTCCAGACAGCACACCTGTAATACCTGCCTACAACCCTTATGACACATGCCGGGCAACAAACCAAGACCACAACACTAAAGGTGGAGGAGTGTCCATATTCACCAAGGTCCTTCACACCTCCAGCCTTGTGTCAAACACAATGCATCTGAGACTCACCAGATACAAATAACAATATGTAAGACTGCAATCCAAATTGTAGCTGTCTACTGATCACCCTCCATGGTCCAAGGTTCTCACTATACCATCATAAACATACTGGACAATATCAAGATACTATCAAACACCATAATATTGGGTGATTCCAAATACTCTGCCATTAACTGGGAACAAAAATTCATGTACCACCACCCTTTATCAACGGTTCTAGGAACCCATACATTCCAACCCCCTGGATCAACTAATCCATTATCCAACCAGGGTCTCCAATATCCTAGAGCTGGTCATTACCAACATGGGTGTCAGATGCCCTACACCAGTGGCCACCCCTCATAGGTCAGGTCTGACCATTAGGTAATCACCATTGACATCCACAACCCTCCCCCACCCACCAGTAAGGATCCTCCATGAATACCCTCTGCAAAGCCAACACCATGCTACTCACGTCAGATGTGGCAAACCTCATGACACCCATGGAGATGGGAGCTAAAAGTGCAACTGGTGAATCCTACACTAAGGCACTGTATGGGCACATCCAGTCGTGCATGCATTGTGTCATCCCACATAGACTCGAAACTCTGTCCTCCAAACAAGGAAGCCAATCTTGTGCTCCGTTGCCATGAACAGTCTATACAACAGAAGGAAGACACTGTTGCATTTGCAGGATAATCCCAAAACAGAAACTGCTCCCTTACCAGCCTCAGTAAGTAGCTGCTATACCTCGAAATCTGCCACAGCTTGTGACATAAATATAATTGCCATAGATTCCAAAGACAACCACAAGGCAGTCTATAGTTATGTCCAGGATCTACACCGCAATGCTCAAAATTGCTCTGTGCTACAACAGATTGGCATTAAATATACTGATTCAAAGGAGTGTTCTAATATCTGTGCAGACAGATTTAGTGCAACATTCAGCCTTCCTCACCCCCTAAAGGGCACATCTCAGTAATAAAAGGTTGCCAAATTCCAGTAATCATGGCCACACAGGTGGAAACCGCTGACTCCACTGCTAGGAATACATCATCCATGGAACCAGATAACATCCCGAGCTGTGTAGTACATGAACTACTACATAACCCTGCATCTCACTTAAGTGCTGTGTGTAATCATCACCTCAACTCAGGCTTCTATCCCACTGAGTAGCGCACAGCTACAGTTATCACACTCCACAAAGGGAATCCACCTTGGATCCCGGAAACTACCGTTCCATCAGTCTGACAAGCCTGATCTGAAAGGGCATGGAATACATTATAATGCAACTTATTAACAAAGACATTGGCAACCAGTAAACACTGGACCCTACCCTGGTTGGGCTCGTGCAGGGCCGATCTTGTCTCCTGAACCTGTTTCACTACTTTGATTCAGTCTCCAGAGCTCTGGAGGGTAAGGCAGTGCACACAGCCTATCTGGACTTTGCCAAGGTCTTTGACAACATTTCCCACTCTAGAGACATCGTTAAACATGTGAAGCTGGCCATAAACACCTGTGTCACTCGATGGGTTGCCAACTGAATTACCAACATAACCCAGACTGTAAACATAGCCATGTCTGATCCCTGCTCCAGACAATTGACAAATTGGAGTATGTCAGGGTCGGTCCTGGCACAGCTCTTGTTTGGCATCTACTTCCCTGAAGTACAGGCCAACACTATGGAACTCTGGCTAACAAAGATCACAGATGACTGCAAACTGGGAGTCATTATTGGATCTCTAAATGACGTGGATGTGGTGCACACAGCCTATCTGGACTTTGCCAAGGTATTTGACAACATTTCCCACTCTAGAGACATTGTTAAACATGTGAAGCTGGCCATAAACACCTGTGTCACTCGATGGGTTGCCAACTGAATTACCAACAAAACCCAGACTGTAAACATAGCCATGTCTGATCCCTGCTCCAGACAATTGACAAATTGGAGTACATCAGGGTCGGTCCTGGCACAGCTCTTGTTTGGCATCTACTTCCCTGAAGTACAGGCCAACACTATGGAACTCTGGCTAACAAAGATCACAGATGACTGCAAACTGGGAGTCATTATTGGATCTCTAAATGACGTGGATATTCTACAGCATGGCTTTACAGAAACAGATGCTTAGTGACAGAGCCATGGGCTCAAGCTTAATGCCAAGTAATGTATAGTTATCCCCTTTGGACATATCATGTACCCATGAATTACCACATAGGTGGCAGTATACTAGACACCAACAGTGTGCTGACAGACATAGGGACACAGGTGGACAGTGGTCTCACCTCCATTAACCACATAGCCACAACAGTAAGGAAATCCTCCTATGTGGCACACCTCATCACTGAGGGCTTTACATCCAGAATAAAGGGGGTAATTGTCCCACTGTACTCATCCCTCATTACACCCTGTATAGAGTACAGTGCCCAGTTTAGTATGTACCTTGCAGCACAGCTGCGACAGCTGGTAAGGCAGTGGAAATACCTCACTATAAGAATCACAGGCATCAAACAGATGGCCTATGCTGACCATCTACACATCCTCCAGCTATACTCTGTGGCATATTGTCTACACAGAGGCTATCTCTGGGTCACATACAAGGCTATGTCAAACCTAGGAAATGACATCTGTAATATGTGTATGTACTGCCATGTACAGTACATGTGCCTATAATCTCTCATTACTGTAGCAAAGGGTATTGAGTGTAATGTCTGGGACACACAAGTATATGAGGCCTGTACAGCACTGTTATCCATGTGAATGTGTGACATGCAGGGGTAGCAACCCAGGGTACATGCTGTCACACAGATGTGCAGTGTAACATGGCATTACTACTGCCAACAGTGCTGTACCAGGGAAGGGTGCAGTGCTAACATTATTACTGACAACAAGCACACCTGTGGGCATAACTGCAGTGTGAGAGTGCACTGCTGTGTTCCTGGTGTGTGGGATGTGTCACCGTATATATTTCCTACTGGATAATACTCAGACATGTGGAATGTTACTGCAGAGTACTGTCGGTACTGCATATGTTAGTGAGGGCTTACAACATGTAGTAATGGCATACTCATTGTTGTCAAACATCCATCTGTTGACACATTCATCCTACTGCATAGCTACTCACCAAACTGGTGTCTGTTAGTCCCTCTACAGCTGTGCAGATGGCAGGTCTCCAGCTGGGATACGTACAGACAACCTACGCTTGATTGTCACTGGCATGTGTGGCCAGCTGTGTACTACCTTTCACATATAGGAGACATCACCCTGAATGGGCCACATGCCATGGATACCTACACTACACTACCACAGTCAAATGAACATAGTTGGATACAGGTCTCCATCACAGACACTAGCCACGTGTTGTATGACATGTTGCATACATGTCAACTCGATCACCTTGGTGGCCATGTGTAGAAGGCATGATTGGCTAATACATGTCACTCTCACCCTGCCAGTCACTAACGTGGTGTCCGTCGATAGATTGCCTGCTGGCACATGGCAGGTGGCATGATAAATGTGCACTCACTCCCTATACATCCAGTCCCTCCATGGACAACAGCCAGGTACACAGCTATGACCACCTGCAGCAATGCACCACAGTATTGGCACATGTACATGTGCATTACTGAGGATAGCATTGTTTGTGTGTTAATACACCTGTAGTTGGAAATTCCATGACAGCCTTCACAACCACCACCACTCCCATTGCCATAGTCAGATGTGGCAGTTGCTGTATTGGACATGACATTTAGCCTGTTACACTCTTCTGCCTAACAGCTACATGTGCCTTGCAGTACCAGCACAACAATGTTGCACAAATGGGTCGATATGCATGGGGAATCCCATTGAGGTCTGCCACATGTGTGAATGTGTGCATGTCTGCATATCTGTAGGGTACACCATTCCGAGGCCACATACTCCTATAACAATACACACTGCCACACAGTAGCACAGATATTGTTTTTGTTGCCCATAAGTGTGGCATTGCAATGAAACACCCTACTATGCCTGTGGCATGTGCATTACATGCATATCACTGTGGTACCACTGTTGTGATATGCAATGAGCTGTACTGGTGTTGTGGGCAATGTGTGATAGTGGATATGTCAGAGTATCAAGATGGGTTCCAGTGTGTACAATATCCAGTGGGGGATGTGGGTGCTGTGTACACTGTCATTACACCATGGTGCACCCGGTATATGGCCCATGTACCACTCTCTGGTGGCCACTGTCACCATCACCCATACAGGTAACTGATAACAGGATACAGCCCAGTTACACATGTGCTGTGTGCAGCCTACCTGTAACACATTGGACACACAGACTAGTTAGTTAGCAACAATACACCCAGGTCTTTAAGATGTGTGTCTGCCTGTTATGTGTCAGTCAATGTGTATATGATGGTATGACACACTATGTATTCTCCATATACAAACATTAAATCCCCCATTATCATATTGTCCATGTCTGTGGATGTTCTGCATGTAAGATGTGACCTAGTACACACCTCACCCTAAACATGGTGTTGTGTGTGCAATGAAAGTCATACAGTTCAGTAGCACTACATACCTAGGTAGGGGTCTAGATACAGTGTTGCCAAGTAAGGATGCGTGTGTATGTGGAGGGGTTGACATAAGGGTGCAGATTATACATGTACCAGCAGGCCACCTGTCAATGTTGCACAGGCAATAATTGTTATACATACCTGTGACATGTGTGCAACTGTACACCAGATATGTCATGGCCATGATGTCACCACAGTGACATACCCTTGTGGAATATGACAGCAGACCATCCTCCTGCTGACACATGTATGCCTACAACACAAATGGATAACATTATGGAGATAACAATCACTGTTACTAACAGCTGAAATGCATCATAGCTGCATGGCTACACTACCTGACATGTATGCATTACACATTACGCCTGACAACATCTTACACTGCAGTACATTGAATCACTCTATTACAGTTACCGTGTGCATCAGAACCGTATTAGCCTGTCCCCGCATCGATGTTATGGATGACAGGGATGTGGCACAGGTATCAACATATGCACAGGGTGTGTTGCTGGTGTGCTAGAGGCCGAGGGTGGTCCATACATGTGTCACCATGTGTGTGGGTGAGGGATTTGGTTCATTGATTGGGGAATGGTGATGTGGTGTGTTTCAGTATGGGGTCACCATAGGTGTAGTCGCATAGTGTGTGGGTATGCATGCACACAGTTCTGCCATGTGGCTGCCCTATACAGGTGTTGCTGGACAGCTGCATACCATACCTGGCAGGGTGTGCAGCTCACTGCCTCCAGCCATGGACACTCTGACTCTGCCTGCCAGTGGTTCCATGGGCACATGCAGGTATAGATCTTGAGGTGCTACTCTCCCCTGATGATGACAGGTGACCGCTAGAACCATGTCCCACCTGGAACTGGCCAGGGCCATGTGTATGAGGCCTGCTGTGGTGTGGTGTGAACAGCACCCCTAGTGGTGTGCTGGGGATGGTACTGCCACTATGGGAGAAGCTTGGCATCCTGGCATATCCACATTGACTGCTAGCTGCTGGTGTTTCTGGCCTACATCCACACGGCCATTGCACCACTCCCACCACACGTTCAAGCACAGACATACCATGGTCGCGGAGGCCCACCATCTCACCCCACCATCTATCCATGACCTCAGTCTGTTCATGGAAGGCAACAGCAAGTTCACTGAGGTTGCCACTTATAGCTGAAAAAGCAGACCTCTGCAGCTTCAGGCCCAGTCTGGTGTACATTTTCATACATGCCTGTGCCTCCATTACGGCCTGAAACATGCTACTGGTGGTACCTGTTGTGGTGCCCCTGCCAGGGGCATGTTGATCTGCAGCCCTCCCATGAGCACTATGGTACATCTGCCGATGTGGTGCCCTGCCAGACATCCGGCTATGCCAATTGTGACCCGAAACTGTTGGCATAGACACCACACTTTCCTGGTCACTACCACCAACCACTAACTGTCCTTCTGCTATGGTCACATACAATGGGGTTTGTATGGGCACTGTAACTGTGTGCAGGCTTACGGTGGCTAGGAGGGTGATGACACTTGTTGGAGCAGTGTCAGCCTCTGACAACTCCACCTGTGCCTCAACAGTACCATCATCATCATCGGTGTGTTTATGGACACCTACCTCAGTTTGCATGCAGGAGGGACCCTAAGCCACCTTGCCACCTGTGGGGGAAACAAGCACACACTTTAAGACCTGTACAGCATTGCATAACAGTACTCACACACACACACACACACACACACACACACACACACACACACACACACACACACACACACACACACACACATACACACACACAAACACTCACACACACTGACAGTCCATCTTACTACTATCCTTTCCCTGGGTTTACAGACAGTCCCACATTCAGTTACATATGTTCCACATCCTGCATGGCACTTGCTAACACACACTTATTACTACTACCCATTAACATATCAATCCTCTCCATGCCTACACGTGGGATCACAACACCTGACCTGTTACTCCATCATCTCCCTGACTTGGGTGGAGTAGGTTGTACATGGTCTCACTGCTGTCATCCAGTATTACCCTGTGTTGTATGTCCAGTCATGGTGTACATGGCCCCTATATGGTCGGGGCTGCTACAGTCACTAGATATGTCACACACCAGAGACTCATACTATAGTCTTGCTCAGTCCATGCCACATCTGCTGCATGATCAACCCATTATGCGGACAACAGTGATACCTGGTTACACTCACTGATGTGCTCTGGTAATTCCCCATTGCATTAGTAGTGCTGCATACATGAGTAGCCGGTTATCTCTCTGCTGCTGGCAATATGATGTGTACACCTGGTATGTACTTTCCCTCTCAATACATGTTCCATGCTACAGACCTTGTTATGCTATCAGCTGTCCTGTGTTCACATATCAGACAGGTTTTCCTGGTGTCTCATGTGTCACTCCATGTACATGTACAGCACAATCCCAAGGAAAAGTACTGCCATGTGATCAATCCCACTATCACCTGAGCATACATGGACACCCACACAAACAGACATACATGTACACATACATCTGAAATGCATCGACCACACTCCACTCCACCAGAGTGCACTTACAGACACTATAAACACACACACACATGCACATACCACCCACACTCCTACATGTGGGTTTGCACAACTTTTTTACACAAAGTCCTCCCATTATCCTTCTGTCAGCATGCATTACATATGGTGCTCAACATCATGCAGTGCAACTATAGTGATTTCATGCTAGTGACAGTATAAATGTGTGTGATGCATGGGCTGTGTTGGTAGGTGATGGCCCTTCCCCTTGTTAACACTGCATCCATGTACAAAGTGTTACTGTGGACCTGTTCCACACCCTGCCTTGTACTGTGCACCATACCTCACAGGTGTAGAAACCATTGCTGCATATGTAGTACTGTGTCAGTTATGTTAGCTCCAATGCTCACAGTCGCTATGTGTTATAACAACTCATACCTGGGATGATATGTGAACAGATATCATTTGTGAATGCCTGATGTCTGCTTTACAGATCACAACATCAGCAGTGCATGTATGACCAGTACAAGCCTATTACACTGCCAACCAGCAGACCTTACCATGGCTGTGGGTGGTGCCCTACACATGTCCCAGACCTCTGCATGGTTGCAAAATCTACTCATGTGCACATTACTGGGAGTGCACACACTGCTGTCATGAGTGCTTTGGGGTCAGGGTTATGTCTGCCACGGTTCCTTAACTTGATTGTATGCAGCTACAGCCATGAGGGTGTTGTTTCACACATGTCCCTACTGTAGGCCATGTGTCCTGCCATACTTCTAATCCCTGTGGACACACTGCACATTGACAAGATGTTAGTTATCTTGCATGTGTCTGTTGTACCCTTCCAATACCCTAGCATGGTCTCCACTGTGATGCAGTGCATTTCACAGCAAGAAAATGTGAATGTGTACAGCATGCAGTATGGGTAGGTGTGTTAGATGTGTGCATGGATTATGCCATAGCTATTACATGCCCAGTGTATTATCATGCATGAACACGAACCATACTCACTGGTTACAGGCTGCTGCTGTGGTGGTATCCTGGAGGGACCTACATAAGAGTGTGAGAAAGTTGATGGCAGTGGTCACAGCTGTGGCATTTGTAAAGGATGAGTACAGCATTACGTTACATCAACAGTAGAATTCCACAATACTACAGCTTATACACAACTGTTTATTACTACTACACAGCAACAGACTATGTATATGACATATCAAATTTACATGATGTACCTGTACAGATGCAGATGCATACACAAAAGTGGTGTACTGATGTGCCCTGGGGCCTTACCTGCACGGTCCTCAGCCGGTGTGTCGATGACACCCACCTCCACAATGCGCCCTGCCAGGTGATGGTGCTGCAGGCGGGTAGGTGCCACAAGGCTGCTGAGAAGCTCCTCCATACAGGTGAGGGGTGGATGGGCGGGTTGCCCCCACCCCCTTTGCGAGGTGGTCCCATCATATGGCAGCTGCATGCCAACGTACATGGCATAGCAGGTCGGTGCAATGATGCTAGACATGCTCATAGCTGCGGTTATGCAGTCTGACATCATTGACCTTGTGGACTAGCTGGTTCCGCAGGGCGGTCCTCTCCTTCATATCATGGGCTGTCCAGCCAAACAGCTGCTCATAGTGCTGTACCAAATGTTCAGTTATCACCTCGGTTTCAGCAAAACTGTACGATGGCGAACGTGTGTGGGCATGTTCCCTGGAAGACATAAAGATGGAAACAGCTCTGAGCAACTCATACAGCAGGGTCACCATACGTCTTAATACACATCTTTGTCTCCCCCCACCATATCAGCTACAACAAACCGTTTGCAGAATGCAATTGGTATATCAGCTGCTTACCTACCATTGTGACATATGTTGCATTGTACCAAGCTTTGTGCTATGTAATTATGCCATGCTTTGTGCTATGTGTTTGTAGCCATGTTGCCTGTGGGTACACTATCTTTGCTGGCCTGTTACAGACTGCTTTACCTCCATGCTATTGTCAGGGTCACTATATATATATATATATATATATATATATATATATATATATATATATATATATTATATATATATATATATATATATATATATATATATATGTATATAGTATCCGCGGTGGTGATGCTGTGGTAGCGCTGTTGCCTCACAGTAAGACGCTGTCCAGTTCAACTGTCAGCTAGGGCGTCTTCTGTGTGGAGATATGTGTGAATGGGCGTACCTTCGTTGAAGGTTGTGTGTTAGGGCTGGCAACTCAGCACATAAAAATCAACTGCCAATCATTAGCGGACCGGAGTTCATCTGTGGCGACCCCTAACCGGGAAAAGCCGAAAGGCACAATATATAAATATATATATATATATATATATATATATATATATATATATATATATATATATATATATATATATATATATATAAATATATATATATATATATATATATATATATATATATATATATATATATACATGTGTGTACATATATGTGTAGATATATCTTGTAGGTTGTTGATATACCTATATCTATATGAGTGTCTGTGTATCTGTAGACATACACATCTCATTCCATATCACACAGATATTTATCTATATGTGGGGTGCATACAGACATCTGGTCCACATTCTGTAACTGTCTTTCATTCACAGCTGCACTGTTCTGCCTTGCTGCAACACCGACAGGTGTCACATGTAAACACAGGCTAACATTAGTGTGGTATATATGATGAGAGATTGTTGGTAAGCCTATTATACACCTATGGCATTTGTGCATGCTACATTACACATTAACATGACTGTCCTGCAAGTGGTGTGCTCTGACACCCATGTGTCTATCATGATGACAGTGCTTCCACCACCAGCTGTTGCCCACACAAACATAAAATACATACAGATATTATGGCTTACATCTTTGTCATTCATTGCTGATCTGCACAGTTGGCGGGTATGTTCCACTGCCTACAGGGACAGAGTGTATTGTCCAGAGCAGTTGTTCAGCAGAACATCATTACAGGAATAACTACAGATGACACATATCAAACATTCAACATCATATATCCTTTTAATCTATACCACATACTACATTCAATTGCATACATTTATGTTTTACATATCTTTTTTTTTTTTTGATGCGTGTGACACCTTTCTGTTTTTGGCTATTTTTTTTCTGTCTCTCTCTCTCTCTCTCTCTCTCTCTCTCCACTACAGTGATTAAGCTGGTTTGAATGGATTGCAGCATGGCTTTTGTAGGTGATGCACATGATCAGGTGATGGGTTCTGCACCAATCAGTGTGTAACAGTTGCTAACTGCATGCAGCCTGCTGTGTAGTGATTCAGATAACCACTGTCATGGCAACCCAGTACTATAAATTGCTGACTCATGTGGGCGTTGTCCCTTAACCTTTCCAGTATGGAGGACATCCTTCCTGTATGTGGGCAACAGTGTTTCAGATGGCAGGTTGCAATACCTCTTATAGCAGGACTTGCAGACACAGGCCAACTCCACATTTGTATGAGGTTCCATACCTACAAACAGAGTGAGTAGTGTTGTTATGTGCATTGTATATTGCTGGTCTGTCAGTGTTTGCGTGTACATAGTAGTTTAGGATGGAATGCAGTCTGTCTGCATTGCTCTCAATCGTGCGCCTATCCACATGACTGCCAGTGGATTGTCTGTTTGCTTTTGCCTGTGCACCACACAGGTCTTGTCCTAGATATATCACTGACAATCTGTCTGTTGCGTGCTAGCAATACATGGCTACATCCAATTGTGTTTCTGATGTCTTATTCCTGCATAAGGGTATGTTGCAGCAAATCCTGGGACACCAGCATTTTCCAGGGAGTGTAACAGCAATATTGCAAGTATGGCCCTGTGTTCCTGCCTCTGTCCTCCACATATATGGCAGGCTTTGTCCTGCTGTGATACGGTTAGGGGTTGTTAGGTAATGGCCTATCATTATTTACTGCTAGCATTCCTGCTATCATCCCACTCATATCGTGGACTCCCACAACATTTGTTGGTCAGGGTCTATACATGTGACAGATACATTGACATTACCACAAGTAATAAATTTCCCCGTAGGGCTTGACTACAGGGTGTAATTGGAGGCTGCTGAACTACATCTGTTATTGTTGATTGTTACTTATCTTGAAGGCAAACCCTTTGTCTACTGCTGTAATAATTGAAGGGCTTGGCCTGGACAGCATAGTATGTTATATATCCGCATTGTCTGCATCTACTGTTTTGTGTGGGCCTTGCATTCATCACTGATTAAATATTTCAAATTCTATGTGCTGTAAGTAGTGGCATACATTATTGTATAGTACACAAATAAAGCTTGTCTGTGTATGCATACCTATGTGTCGTGCCATGTACTTTGAATTGTGAGTGGGTATATGTGTAATGTAAGTATTCTCATTTGTGGGAATGGTTGCCACACTACACATGTCACCAGTTACAGGGCTTGTGGCTGAGGGATATACTTTGCACCCATTACTTCCACACTACTTCTACATATGTATGGCAACTAATACCTTTTGTCTGTGTATATGTGTATGTACCTATATATCTCATATATCTTATCTCTCTCTCTCTCTCTCTCTCCATATATATATATATATATATATATATATATATATATATATATATATATATATATATATATATATATATGTGTATCAATATATATATATATATATATATATATATATATATATATATATATATATATATATACCTGAACATATTTGTCAATATAGATGTGTGCGCATATCTGTATCGTTGTAATGTGTACCCCTTCCACATTGTACATTCCCTATGGTAGAATGACTTTTCTGCATGATATGTTACAGATATTGCCCTGACATGTACAGGTGAACTGGATTACTGTTAGAGCTTTGTAGCTGTGTTGTGGAGGGTCCTGAAGTCAAGTACTGCATGTGCTGGATATTGGATTGCATAGCATATCCATTAGGGGTGGGGGGTAACATAGCACTAATTACCAGGTGTCCCTCATTTGTGCCCCCACCCCGATGAATTGTGCTTATGGTCTGTTATGTTGTACTGAGTGGTTCAGGACTTTGTTCCAATGTGGAAATGCTATACACATGTCTATCTGTGTATATATATATATATATATATATATATATATATATATATATATATGTATATCTGCATAATTATATATGTGAAACCCCATATATAGAGAGATAGATATGACATTGATATAGATATGTGTATATATATATATATATATATATATATATATATATATATATATATATATATGGATATATACACTGAACATATTTATCTATGTGCAATTGCTGTTATATGATTATTTGTGAGTCATACATATACATATATATCTATATCTGTCCATATGTCCATGCATGTTCGGCTTATAGTTTTGGCTTGTACCTCATTCTCTTGGCAATTGAAATGGATGATCTTAGTATTGAAGTCAATCACTTGTGCTGACACTTTTGTGTTTCAGACATTTCATCTCCTTCAAAATATATGTTTTAGTGCATATAACTGTGTAACTAGCTACATTTTAAGTGCATTAGAGCAGTATTTGACAGATATCCTTATTTGTACCCACATTTTGGCACACTTTGGAATTCTTGCATTAAGAGGTTGTGTGGTATGATATTACTACATTTCCTGTGTTGTTGACTGATTGTGCTGGGTGATATGTTTGTGAAAACAAGAGGGTATATACATCTGCCATGGCTTACTGGTAAATTGCTTTGTGCATGGTGTGCAGGGTCCTGGGTTCGGGACTTGCAGAGGCTGTATATTTTGTTGCTGGGCAGAACACCAGCCATTGGATACAGAGTGATTAAGGGAAATTTGAACAGTTGTAAGCGGGTGTGTACGGGTTTGCATGCAGCTAAGCAAAGCTAACCTCCAGGTGCAGTTTCTTACACTCAGTTAGCTTCTACTTTGCTTAATCTGTGTAGGCAATGCTTACCCCCACGCAAACACACTTAAACATGCTTACTATTGCTTATCTATGCTTACTACTGCTTATTTATGCTTACATCTGCTTACTAGTGCCTTATTCATTATGACACTGACACTTCACTTGTGCATTTAATGCAGTACTCCAGTTCACATTTAAATGTTATTTAGTAGATTATACAGCAAAATGATATTTATATACATTTTTCACATGGAAAATAGAATGTGCTGCAGTGGGACTCAAACTGGGAATGCGTGCTCATTAGTCGGATGCTCTGCCCACTACACTATTGTTGTTCTGCTTCATTTGCTTATTTCTACCATAATGTCATACCCATGTTCCCTTCCCCAAGCCCCCGAGCTCCACGTACACAGCATCCATCCATTCTCCAGTTGCTAGCCCAGCCATACCAAACCTCCAGACATTTCCCTCTCTGTACGTCTCAGTACTCCTCCAATATACTGTCTCGACCCAAGCGTCTGCAGGCTCTTCATCTGTTTAGTCCACATATGTATGAGCCTTCCCTTGATCCTCCTCTGATACTGGTGGATACATCGATGTGACCCACAACTTTTGCTTCGTCCCACCAGGGACGGACCTGTTGTTGTGTCAAGAGTAGACTTAGCTGGTCTACACTGTTTCTCCCACTGGTAGCATCCTGCCAGGGGTTTGAGAAGCAGCAGTTTGCTTACACACCTGGCCAGCCTCATCTCCCGGATCCGCGGAACCAATGCCCCAGGTGTGACATTCTGTGTATGAAGCATGGCCACATGCCCCCACGGTGTGCATTGTTTTTTCATTATTATTATTGTCTTTGGAATTATGCAAGACAACTGTTCTCTCAGCATGATTGAACAGGCATTGTTCTTTGATGTACATAGACTGCTCGAAATACTGAGGTTGAGCAATGTTTGTTGGTATTAATCTACATACTTACATACATTTCCTATACTGTTGAATGACTGTGCTGGATGATATGTTTGTGATCACAACAGCTGAATGTGTATCTGCCATGGCTTAGTGGTAACTCACATAGACTATAGTGTGCAGGGTTGGGGGGGTTGCAACCTGGCAGTACAGATTATTTTGTTAATGGCCACAATGACAGCTGTTGGCTACAGAGTGACTAAGGCACTGTAGAGCAATTGTAGGCAGGTATGCACTGGATTTCACGAGGCTCAGCATTGCTGACTTCTGGTTGCAGCATCTTACACTGAGTTAGCTTCTACATTGCTTAACCAGTGTGGTTATTGCTTACCGCCACCCAAACAGGCTTACACCCACTTGCTCCTGCATACCCCCGCACTACTTCTTGTATTTAGTTTACATTTGTTGACTGGGACAATCCGACTGGATGCTTGTCCATTTTCAACGGTGGCCCAGGGAGTAGAGCTCCACAGTGAACCCCATCTACTCATTTCAATTAATACTGAGTTGTTCACATTCATAGAGAGTAACAGACGCAACATAGCTACGTACCACATTCTTCATGCTTAGTTTACGTTAACATGTCGTATTATACATGCTTAGGTCAGGTTTACATGTCAGGTATGACTGTTGACCAAGGTCAGTTTAAGGTGAAGTTGGATTCCAGTTTAACAGTTCTGGATAGGTTACACAGGTATTCAGGGTAGGTATAGTTATTCCATACCTGTGTGGTAGAGTAGAAGATAAAAGTGAAGGAGTAGGTAGGAACGTAGAAGGGGTGACATTGTAACTGTATAGTAGCCTGTTGGAATAATTGGAAGGGGAGTAATAGGGAAGGTTTGTCGGATGTTGAGATTTGTTTGTGAGGCAGGACAAGAGGTGTTAGTTTCACTAGTTGATGTAGGGCTATACAGTGTAAGTTGGGGGGAAGATTTCTCAAGGTGGTGAGCATGTGCTGAACCAAGCGTGCTTGTGGTGTTCCTTCATGTGTTATTTACATGTATCCTGTGGGACAGCTGAGGTAATACATGTGGGTAGGAGGTACCAGATTCTGCCAATAAAGTTGGGGAAGAGGGTGTCACCTACATGTAACTTTAAACATTAATAGAAATGGAACAGGGGTTGATAGGTAAGTGGTGTTCATGGGGCAATAAGGGGAGAGATAGTAGGGGAATTATCCAAAGATGGGCAGGAAGATTGAAGGGAAGGTCCACAGCTGGCCATGTCTTCTGCAGCAACAGCTGTGCATATACACTGCATTTGGAGGTTGCATTGGACATTCACACCTCTGAGTGGGGGTGAGGACTACAATAATAACTTGTGATGCCAGTTAGATTGGCTTACATGCCTACAGTGGGGTGTTGCGACCATGTGTTCCTTGGTGTTATCTAGTGGGTTTTGCAACAACAAATATGGTTAAACCGTACTTTGCCATTTTAAATAGACTGTGCTGCAGTGGGACTCGTACCATGAATGGCTGCTTGTTAGGCAGCAGCTCTGCCCAATTCGCACTATTGTTTACATCTCTGGGGCAGTCCAACTAGAACCACTCCAGAGAACACCTGCACACTTCAGCCCATATTTGCATACCCATAGTTCCCCACCCGCCCCTCCTCTACAGCACTCATCCTTACTCTGGGTGCAGGTCGGGTCTAACCACACCACTACACACTGCCCACTCTCGGCTACTCAGGACTCATCTCGTACATTGTCTCGACCCATGGGTCATCAGGCTTTCCCAACCTTGTAATCCGGGTACATACACAGCTTGCCTTGATTAATTGCTACAGGGACGGACACTGATCATCAACAATTTTTGGGGTGTCCTGCAAGGGACGCTGCTGTTTCTGTTGCAATATTAGACTTAGCAGGTCCACAGTGTTCCCCTACTGGTTGTGTCCTGCCTGTGGTTTGGGGAGCAGTGGATTATTTGCATTGTTTGTGTGTTTGTTTGTATGTTTCCCCTGTCTGTTTGGGGGGGGGGTAATGCTATGTTTTACACATTTGTTGATTGGGTCCCTCACCCTCATTGGCACGGCCTGTGAACATATGTCATTCCTAAGTGCTGTATCATATCATAGCTATATATCTATGTGTATATATATATATATATATATATATATATAGATATATATATACACACACACACACACACACACACACACACACACACACACATATATATATATATATATATATATATATATATATATATATATATATGCATACATGTGTGTGTGTATATATATATATATATATATATATATATATATATATATATATGTATATACATATATATATATATATATATATATATATATATATATATATATATATATATATATGTATACATATATATATATATATATATATATATATATATATATATACTGCTGTATATATATATATATATATATATATATATATAAAACAACATGTAGCTGTATGGATGTCTGAATATATATATATATATGTATATATATATATACATCTATATGGGGATATTTCTATATATGTCTGTCTACGTAAGTATACATTTGTACTGCAGAGAGGGAGAGGTATATATCTATTTAGTTATGGGTATATATAAACACACACATACCTCTACATATTTAGCTACATATCCTGTAATGTAGACTGGTATTGCTGGATACTCTGTTTCATGTGCATACCGGCCAACCTTGTGTGCCACGTATGCTTTGCAATACCTACAACTAAATCCGTTAGTGTAAACAGAGTCACACATGAAATCTTTTATTAGTACCAGGGAAACATTCGTTCCATGCAGGACAACCCAAGCACTGGGTATTCAACTTTCATCTAAACCCAGAGTTACAAAGGTACCCATGGCTATGTGCATGGACTACAGCGTGTGCCAAACCTAGGATACTTGGGTCAGGACAACATACGGGATGGGTCCCGAGGGGGAGGTGGAGGGAGGGCAATGTGTGGTAGTGTGGTAGCTACAGGGCAGTAACCAGGGTAGGGATGGTGGCTGCATGTGTGCAGCAGGTAGGGGGTAGCAGAACAGTGGGTAATGAATGTATGGGTCGAGAATAACCTGGGTTGGATGGGCGTGTACTGGTCGGCCCACCTAGTGGGTGATGGAGAGGGGAATGTAATGTCAACATGTGATACATAACAGAGGGCTAATTTAAATCCCTATTTAAATGAAACACGTACAATACAAAGAGCTTGGTAGTGTATTCCAGGGCAGACATGCTTGGTTATTGGGGTATGCCAATTCGTACGAGACATATATTGTTGGGGCCTCTCATGCCCATTAACGGTGCATGTGGACATATATGTTTCTGTTAATATACCATTGTTATCTACAGATATCTGGCCATATATACCTCTATGAGTATATATATGTGCTTACTTATTTCTAACTAGGTCCGTATATACCTACGGAGACATATATCTGCATACATATATGTAACTTGCTGTGTATATGTGGACATATAGGTGTTGACATATATATATGTGTAGATGTTGGCATTTTCATGTATATATGTCCATATATTTGCATATATATGTCTATATTTCTGGATATTTATGTATATCTATGTATATATATATATATATATATATATATATATATATATATATATATATATATATGACTACATTTATATATATGTTGTATCCATTTAGATAGTAACACACACATCCCTCTAGATGTAGGTATACCTTATCTGTACTGTTGTATGACTAGGCTGGAGTTATGTTTCTGACAACATACGATTTATGCATATCTGGCATGGCTTAGTTGTAAATCTTTTTGTGTATGGTGTGCATAATCCTGGGTTCCAGCCTTGCAGAAGCTGTTTGTTTTCTTGCTGGGCAGAACACCAGCCTTTGGATATGATGTGATTAAGGCACTTTAAAGTGGTTTTAAGTGGGTTTGCGCGGAGGTAAGCACTGCTAATTTCCGGTCACGGTTTCTTACACCCAGTTAGTTTCTCCTTTGCTTAATCTGTGTCGACAGTGCTTATCCCCATGCAAATGCACTTGCACATGCTTACTAGTGCTTACATATACTTACTACTGCTTATCTGTGCTTACACCTGCTTACTGCTGGCTTATTGATTATGATACTGACTCTTCACATGTGCATTGCCTGCAGTACTCCATTTCATAAAAATGTGTTATTTAGTGGGTTTTTCAATACAAATACTGCTTATACCATGCTTTGCCATGTAAAATAGACTGTGCTGCACTGGGACTGCCTGCTCATTAGGTGAACGCTCTGCCCACTACACTATTTCTGAGATACTTCATTTGCATATATCGTCCTTGTTATCCTCTTCAGCCTTTTAGGCTGCTTTAACCCTAGCTAAGCAATCGGCACACATGCACACCTATGGTTAGTTGTACTCAGAGTTTTAGACAACAATACAGGGTTTCTTTTGATGTTTATGTCTTGTTGCTGTTGTACATATGGGGGACGACTGTTGGTGGGGATATGTGGACACCTGTGAGCTGTCTCACTCATTTATTTCCACTTTCTGCTGTTCAACATTGCAGGTGCGTGTTTATTCTGAGAGCTCTGCTCTCAGACATGCCCCCTGCACTCGTAAACGCTCTGTGTAAGCCTGGGAGCTCGGGCAGTGCACCTTCATTACTATGCATGGCTCGCTGCAGTCCTGCTCCTAAGCAGCTGCTTCCATGCAGGACTAGACTAGTCTTGCACAGAAGATTAGTAAATCCGGGGGATAGTAAAGATATTTATCTATTATGGGTTTTAGAGGAAGTGGCAAAAGACTGTAGAGATATTGTGATGGTAATTATATACACCAGGGCCAATTTATAAGTTATGACAACATTTTCAAATCATTTTGCAAAGGTATTCAACTGTAAAGATACAAATAAGAATATGAACACATAAATAAATGTGAAAAACAGGGACAATAAGACAAAGAAGACAGTGCGGCTTTGTCAAGGGCAGATCATGCCTCCTGAACCTGGTGGATTTCTTTGAGACAGTTACTCAGGCTATAGATAAGGGAAAGGAGGTACACACGGCTTACCTTGACCTTGCCAAAGAATTTCACACCATTCCCCATTCGGGTATTATTGATAAGCTCACCAGCCTGGGCATAAACCCTTACGTCACAAGATGGATCGCAAACTGGCTCTCAGACAGATCCCATAAAGTAAGAGTAGCGGGATCTATGTCTGAATCCAGACCAGTAATGAGTGGTGTGCCTCAGGGTTCTGTCCTGGGGCCCCTCCTGTTTGGCATATACTTCTCAGAAGTACAGGCAAGCACGGAAGGGCTGTGGCTGACTAAGTTTGTGGATAACTGCAAACTGGGTGCTATAATAGAGTCTCCGGCCAACATGGAGATCCTCCAGAAGGGCCTAAATGAGACTGATGCATGGTGTCAAAGTCATGGTCTCAAGCTAAATGCAAAAATATGCATAGTAATCCCCTTTGGACAAAACAGAGTACCCGCAAACTACAACATAGGAGGTAATGCCCTGAAATCTGAAGAAGAAATAAGGAATCTAGGGACCCAAGTAGATAGCCAGCTTTCCTTTGATAACCATGTTGCCAAAGTGGTTAGAAAATCCTTCTATGTGACCCATCTGATCATGAAAGGGTTCGCATCAAGATCTAAGGATGTAATGGTGCCCCTCTACTCTTCCCTCATCAGACCCATTATTGAGTACAATGCACCAATTGGAATGTACCTGGCTAGACATCTCCAGCAGCTGGAGAGACCACAGAGGTACCTAACCAAGAGAATTACTAGCCTCAAACAGTTGCCCTATGCAGCACGATTGAAAAAACTAGGACTGTTCTCTGTTGCATACTGCTTTCTCAGAGGCGATCTCTGTCTAACGTACAGAGCCATGTCCAGCCCAGAATTGTTGAACATGCTCCATCTTAGCAACACCAAATCTACTCGAGCTACACACTCTAGGGATATAAACCTCAACACAACAATGAATAGAACAAGCTGGAGGGATAGAGACCCTTTGCAGAGACTTCCCTTACTATGGAACAGGGTCCCGATCTACATAAGACAGAGCCCCTCACTATCACTCTTCAAGAGGAGCCTTGATGAGTGGATGGGTAACAGAAAGTTCACACCGGGACTCACACCAACAGCACTACTAGATAGGGGCCAAGGGTACTAGCTGCTAGTACAAGGGTCTAGGGAACTACTAAAGGGGTGGTGAATACCGCACAACGTGGCTGGGCTAATATATGCCTTCGGGCAGATAGCTCAGTACCAACCTATGAATCTATGAACCTATAAATAATGAAGCATGTGTGAAGAATATGATATATGACAGCACTATCCTAGGAGAGAATCATGAGAGTGGTGAATAACTATTCACAAGTGTGTGTTCGGTAAGTGATGGTGATGACAATGTGACATAGCCCAAAATGAAGGGGCAGGGATTGTTGCTGACCTGCCTAGTAAGTTGGAGGATTAGGTGTTTCGCTTTGCTGTGCCCAGCCAATAAACAAAACAAAAAAAAAATTGCAAACCATACTAGTGGTGCTTTTCTTACCTTGTGTCTCAAATGCTAGATGATTACATTTATCAAGTTTATATGAAAAACAAAAACACTGGAAAACAAAAGTGACATAATACCTTTAACTAGACCAGTATTGCTAGGGCAAAAAAATCATATTATATAATCCACGTGTTCTAGGTTGGTGTGTTTGTGCTTTCTGTTAGTGGTGTAGTGTACCAGCATTATACTTCTTAATTTTTCTACCAGGATTAGACGGATTCTGAATTTAGAAGCACAGGAAATGTAAGTTAATTGATCTTCTTTTCATCTGTGAGTTGGAAACTCAAATCAGTCTGATGAACTGCAGACACAAAGAGAGTGCAGTTTATTATATTACTTCATCGCAGGAACACTTCAATGAATGGCATTTCATTGGAAATGCTCTTCATTGAATTCCACTCATGTGGAATGCTGTACCCCCCATATCCCCCACTAATTATATATACCAGCTCCGAGATCGCACTACAGAAGGGATAGTGCAAATTTTGCAGTTTTCACTTTACTGCAATCTCAGTATGAGCAGTTCGAAGAATGGCAATGCAAGTGCACTGAAAATGCTGTTCACTGAACTGATTTTTCACTGAACCGATAGGGACCCATTTGTTATTGATGGGTGAATAACAGAAATTATGGTTGCAAGAATGCCTTCTCTTGCTTAATACTATACCTCTCAACTGTCCAGATTTTTGGCTCATATTTTTGGTCCATTCCTCATAAAATTTGTGGTTTTCTGACAAATCACAGGGATGATCTGAGCATTTAAGTCCCTAAATAATCACATATATTTGAGTTTCAGACTTCATATCCTTCAGAAAATGTATGTTAAAACAAACACTGTTACTCTAGCAACTTTCTAACTTTATAAGAGCAATATTTAAAATATGTCCCTATTTTTGGGCCTTTGCCATCATATGTTGTTGGCCTTGTCCAGATTTCTTGCACTTAGAGGTTGAAAGGTATATTTAACACTACTATTTCAAAAAGTGCTGCAGGATGGAACAAAGAATAGAGAGAATATGGAAGCACATGACGCCCTGTGTAAAACCTTTTAGTTTTACATTCCCATGATAACCACACTCATAGCAAGTATGAAAATGCAGTAAAATATATGGAATTTCAGCAATGGAGGTTAGCACATAACTGGATTGTAAAGACAGTTTCGATCAATGAAATAACCTAAGAATATTAGGACTGTGTTACATAGAGTAATGAAATGATCATGTAGCTTATAAGAAACTGCAATTCCTGAAACTTTTGCAGAAATTACACATAAGGAGAACATTCACAGCACTAACACAACAGTGAAATGTAATCAGGCAAAATATATAATATGTGATCTTTGAATTATAAGGATAAAAATAGCAGTCTGAATGCTTTTCACTATCTTCAAAACAGAGGTGATGTGATAACCATATTTCTTTAACTTTTTAAGTACCTGATGAGGAGAAGTAAGTGAAGCAGCAAATTTGTTTTCTTAACAAAGTATATATGCTGGTAATGCTGACTTTCTGTAACTTCTGTAATGCTTGTTTGCTTGTGTAGGAATTCGGTTGATGATAATATAAATTCTGTTACTTGAGTCTGTCTTTTAAAAAGAGTGTTAAATTATTGCTTTATTTTCTCTGTTTAGGAATTTCTGTATTATTATTATTATTATTATTATTATTATTATTATTATTACAGTGTGTGCATTTTGTAATAGTTTCTTAATTAGTACCAGAGTGTTGGTTAGGAAGAACAGTTTCTGAGAAATTGGAATACAGGTTAGGGGTATCTTAACTTGAGAAACAGGAAAGTGATAGTAGTGGACACATTAAACTGAAAAAAATGAGCTATAACATTTTGTAATTTGGTGAGCAGGGCTAGCAAAGACAATAAAGTGAAAAATTTTAATGGAATTACAGAAGAGATGGAAATAGCAGTAGTCATCAAGCAAGTCATTTAATGGGGAAGAAGCAGGGCTGAAAAATGGCCAGCTTGAAAAGCAATGAAGGGGGTTTGTGGTGTACAAACAATGCAAATGGACTTGCACTTATAAAGTTTAGAGATCTCGTTGATCCAGTGATTAAATGGTGTAAGCATGGCTGGATGGAGTTGTAGCTCCAGACCCACTTATCTGAAATAAGGCTTGTGGCTTCACCTCTCAATTTAGTCTGATATCTTGTTCTACTATCACAGCAAATGAATAACCTCTTATAATGATTGGTTCCAGGCCCATGAGATCCATAATCCAGCACTATGCTTATACAAAAATAAAAAATTGCAGAATAGATGCTTACTATATAAAACATGTATGCATCAAGGTCAAAATAAGGATGTATTTTCTGAATTTTAAATGTATTCCTAACAATGTTTTTATTTTTCAAAATGAAGTTTCACTGATAGTCCCACTGACTGTGAGAACACAAGTTATAGCATAGGGTATGAACATTATTCATAACATACATAAGTCCTTATTCAAAAATAATGGATTAAAATATTGGTTATCCCAATAAACATATGTTTTGTTTGGCTCCAATACCCTACACCCACTGTCATCCTTCCTAACTGCAAGAGTTCATGCATTCCCTTCCTATTGGGCCAGAAAACTCATGCCAAAATCCATGTGACAGGTTGCCTCACCCACTACAGGAAAGACATGTCTTAGCAACCTTTGATATGGTAAAGGTAGTGCCCCTGCATTTGTCAGGTTGAGAGGAAAAAGGCATGCATTATATATGTGGCCAGAGAAAGGGGATGTCAGGTAGGTAAAGAAAGGGTAAACCTTAACCGAGGTGGAAAACATACTAAATGTCATGCACATCACCCTGTGTAATGACATACCCGTATAAGCCCTCCCAGTTCACTGATTGAATAAAAGCCTTTTCATGACTGGGAAATGCTCATTGGTCATGGCAGAATAACAACTGACACTTGCAGCTCATTCCTGACCAGCAACCACACCCCTAACTGTGTCATCCAAAATAGTTGCCACTAACTGAATTTAAGTTTTCTTTGCCACAGTAATGACTTAATTTCTCTGTGTTACAGAGCTTGGAACTACAAACAGATTGAAAGACATGAGGCTGCATTGAGATCAATATAAAATATCCAAGCTATGATAAGAGATGTATCCAATTAAGTTAATAAAGTTCACAGGACAATGGATATAAATAACTATAAAAGGCATGGAGAACTTTGAAAATCATAGTATATGTACTGTTCTCAAAAAAGAGAGATAAATCAAGAGAAAGATTTCAAAATGTAATTTATTTTCTTATTTTTTACCAGGTTTGTCACAATAGGCGGTGGTCTTTCCTTATAGGAGCCCTGAGGTGGTATGTTATACTATTAAAGGTAATTTTGGCCAGGGCACCAGGAAATACCCCTGCTCTTTAGTTGCCACGTGATGGATGGAAGGAGTGCAGATGATAGTATGGTGGAGTTATGCAATGTATATCATAAAGAGAAGGAGAAGAAAGGTGTTGCTGTTGGAATTTGTTGGATTCTGAAGCTGTGTTTCAACAAAGATCTTTTTGCTATAAATGAATTGGAGAGGATTAATACCCAGGAGGAAACAAGAGCAATTTCAATCATTCAAATGGGAGGATTACAGCACGGAATAGTGCAAGTAATTTTCAGCAAGCAGAACCAGTAGATGGATGAGATGTTTTGGCGGGAGAAATTATTGATAGAATACAGTGAGATGAAGGTGAAAAGTACAATAGTTCTGATATTTACAGCAAGAAGAGTAGGGGGTTACAGAAAAAAGAAAATACTGTATACAAGAGTGACAGTAAGAGCAGTGGAGAATACAGTCAGCACAACTATTAATGAAGAGAAAAGGGGATAGATGGTAACACTAGAGTCAAAAGTAAAACAGGCAATGTACAGATATGACATTTTTGGATCATGTGATTGTAACTTTAAGTATAAAGGCAACTTATGTAAGAACTTCTATTTATTAGTAAAGGAAAGATTTCCTGACAATATTTTTGAAAGCATTATATCAAAGCAAAGAAACAGACTATCTGTGGAACAATTTTGTGTAGACAGCACAAAACAGACACATTAATAAAAAGTGACTGTGTAAGTTAGGAAGGATAATGACAAAAGGGTCTTTAGAAAGTTATTTAAAACATGTTTGTTGTAATGTGCAAGACTTGAAAACAAAAATGATGAATAACAGAAGGATATGGACTAGCAGATTGGAATATACTGTTATTTTAAAATGGAGAAATGCTTTATTTATCATTTTCAGGGTTATTAGATTGAAGGCAAGTGAAAGATTGTTTAATATTGGGGCAAACCAATTTCTTTCTTGTGTGTGTGTGTGCGTGTGTGTGTGTGTGTGTGTGTGTGTGTGTGTGTGTGTGTGTGTGTGTGTGTGTCTGTGTGTGTGTGTGTGTGTGTGTGTGTGTGTGTATTTGCATGTGCATGTGTATATATGTGGAGCAGAAGGACATTTTATTAATCAATACACTGAGAAAATGTAAACAAATGTGGATAAAAAGGTCATATGGTTAAAGATTGTGATGCAGAGTTTACAAATGGGAAAAAATGTCATTTGTGTATGGATTATGGGGGAAAAGATAAAAATGACATATTTAAAGATGTTAATAATAAACAAAATATTAGGCGATATGAATAATTGGGAAGTGAAGAATGTGAAAAAAAAATGCAAGATGGATTAGGTAAAAGTTAGAAATATCACTGGTAAAGGAGTGAGAAATAAATAAAAAAAGTTGAAAGAAAAAAGGTTTTAAAGAAGGAAAGACATAAAGGAAATAGGTAATTTAATAAAATCAATAATGGCAGAAAAAAATCAAAATGGCCACTTCAAGGAGGTTGAGTTGAGGACTATTATTCATTTAGTGCATGGAAGCTTGTGCATTAAACAAATTAAAGCACTTAGCTCAGCCTGCTTGGGGTGGCCATTTTGAGTTTTTTTTTTTGGCATTATTGATTTTATTTAGTTTATTTTTTGTGCCTCTGCTGTTGGCATAATTTTTTTATTTAAACAGCTAACTTACATTTTCTTTCTATAAATACAAATAGTGTGGTGAATGATTTCAGAAGAATTGTGATTTATGAATGGTGTAATAATTTAAAAACTGATATAACATGTTTATTGGATACATGACATCTTATTGCAGCTAAAAGGGAATAGTTCAAAATATTATAGAGAAAAAATATTATGGAATTTAGGGAAGAAAAGATGTGCTGGAATAGCAGTGCTATATAATCAAGAACATATTATAGAAAATCCAATAATATTAGATCATATTTTAGTGCAACCTAATCAAATAACTATTGGATATTGGAAACAGAGGTAAGATTATTAGAAATGTTATACCCCAGAATTTAATAAAATCTGTGTAGGCACCGTCTAGAGCCTACATGGAATGTATCCATGTAGACAACCATGGTTCCCCCTCAGCAGTGTGCCATGCATATTAATGATGGTGCACTACCAAGGAAAAGCTGAGGAATGTGGATATTGAATCAGTGTAGGTAGAGGTATAGTGGCTACCCATAGCTGCAAATGAGTGTGAGTCTCCCTGCAATGCTTTCTACCACTGTTGTAATGTTGTGAAGTGTGTCAAATGTTTAATATGTCATTTCTATGATGTTTTATGTTTTTTTAATTTTTTTAACTGCATGTTTGTGCAGCATGGTGCGGAGGACAGCGATGCCAAGCTGTGCTCACATATAGAAAATTGACCCTTACCAGACATCTAAAATAGAAACTGAATGCAATTAATTATCATACCTAATTCTTTTTTTTTTTCTATTGCTGTTTGCTTGGCGTAGCACGGAGCAGAGCATAGCCAAGCGGAGCCTATACATACATAGCTGACACCTGCAGACATCTAAATATAGGAACCAGATATAATTAATTATTTATTTATAAGTGTGTTTAAGTCTGTTTGCCTGGCACAGCATAATGCTTAGCAATGGTAACAGGTAGCCTAGTAGTATATGTGAAGGTATGCCAGTTTTTCCAACATCCAACTAGCTACATGGGCAGAGTTATGGTCTTATGTGTAGTAAGTCTTGGGCTCAACTCCATAACAGGCAGAATATGTCTGTAAATGAATGTGCTATTTTTCTTTAATTTCATTAAACTATTGTGAATTTTGGCACTGCTGTGCTTTGCTAAGCATGGCTCATTCATGCTAAGCAATGCATAAACATGCTAATGGCTACCAATGTTTGTGAGGTGCTAAGCCTTGCTAAAACTATGGTTCTACGAGTTTTCATGATGTTTAGCTATGCTTTGCTGGTTTGTGCCCTGCTAAGCAAAGCGGTGCTTTTTGAATGTTGCTCAATGATGTGTCAAGGGTGGGAAAACAGTCTATATTAAGCTCAATAGGTGGAATTATGCATCATTCATTGGCATTCAATTAACTGTTGGTATGGCTGGAGGTGTTGGCAAAGGTGTGCATTTGCAGGCACAGAGGTGGAGTACTCAGGGGTCTATGGTCATGATTGCTCTCCTGGTTAAAAACCATGAATCCTGACTGATGCAGGGTGGATTCCAGGACTCGGAGTGTAAGGCAGAGGCCTGGATCATTTGGTCAGGGAACTCATCAGTGTTACTGGTATTCCCCGCACAGGAGAGCAGTGTTGTCACCATTATGATGACCTAAAAAGGAGAAAGAGGGGAACCTTGGACACCTTGGTCTAAGAGGCTAGAGCAGGGAATGCCCCACAAATATGTAAGTCATTTTTCCTCTGTTTTACCAATATGCAAACTGAATGCCTGCAAAACTGGTATGCATAATGGTATGCTTCTTTCCCAACAGCTACAGCTGAGAGGGGTCACAATGTTGACTCCCATGCTGGATGCCTGGCCAGGTTGTGCTCCGAGCGTGGTAAGTACAGATTTAGTATGTTAACTGTAGTGCAATAAGCAAGAAAGAGTAAAGCATTTAATCCAATAAAGTATGCACAAGAAAAACGGTAGTGCAATAAATGGGCAAGTAGAACTGTAGTGCAATAAATGGGCAAGTAGAACTGTAGTGCAATAAATGGGCAATTAGAGCTGTAGTGCAGTATGTGAGCAATAACAACTGAAGTTCAACAATAAAACATACCAATAACAGTAAGCAAAATAGTGTTCAGCAGGATTGTGTTGTCATAACCATGGCAGTAGAGTGGTATGCATTGCTTATTTATGGTAAGGTTGCTGCTGTCAAGTATAGTACTGTAATAGCTGTAGAATGTAAAAGTAATGGCCTGCAAACTGTATTGCTTAACTCGTATTACTGGCCAAGGCTGTCTCTAGTCCAATATCAGTCACATAATGCTCTCTTTTCATCCTACTTCAGCTAATAAAGGTATATGAGTGAGGTAGCCCAATCCATGTGCATATATTATGTGTGTACTTCACAGATATTTCAAAGCAATAACAATACAAAATGTTCACCATCATTATTGATACTAAAATAAAGGTGTTTTAATATATGCAAGAGAAAACAAAAAGACTGAATAGTACCAATAGTATTAAGCCCATATTGAAAAATAGATATCAATATGTATACAAGTAGTATTTGTTTTTATTTTTAATTTTATCATAATATTTAGTATAATAATAGTATAGCTATTAGTAAAACTTATAATATATAATATTCTGTATTTATATTGTATTTTATTATAAGTTTATTATTTGGCCCTGGGCTTGTTTTTATATGTGTGTGTGTATTGCTTTTACTGTGCCATTTTATTTTAACTGTATCTAGTTGTTTAATAACACGTGATTTAAAGAAGTTGTATGATTTGCAGGTGTAAATATTTAAACACTGCGAAGATAATGAGGTGTGTAATTGCATTGAAAAAGAGTTTTGTAACTCGAAACCTTTGCTGTGTTTTATTATTTTACTCATTAAAATAGTGTTTGACATTGAGCTATTGTCTTTTTTTCTTGGATATTCTTGCTGGTTTGTCTTCATGAGCTCTTTGGACACCAAGACTGGTTGGTTTTGTCTGTTTTAATGTATGCAGTATGGTTGTATTCCATGCATGTGTGTTCTACTACCACCGCAGTCAATTATAAGACTGAAATAGTTCTAGCATGCAAAAAGAACATCCTGTAACTTGTATTGCTCAACTCATAGTATGGTTCAAGTTTATCTCCAGCCCACTATCAGTCATGTAATGCTCAAATTTTCTCTCCCCAGGAATAAAAGGTATATGAGTGAGGTAGACCATGTTATAAACAGATATTGTGTATAGTTTTCACAGAGTGCTAAAATAAATAAGAATAATGTGTTCACCAGCATTTTGATTCATAAATAAATCTGTCTACTTCCAGTATGGCTGTATTCCTTGCATGTCTGTATTAAGTTGCTCCAGTCACTTATTACATTATTTGCAGATGTCCCCTGCAGTCACAGCTATTGGGTTATTTTCCCATGCCTGGCAACTAAGGCATGATGGCTGTCTAGTTTATGTGCTGTACACAAACATACCTCTCAAGTGTCACAATTTCTTGTACTGCAATTAATACTGCATAATCCTTCTGTCATGGGAGTACCACAGAAATGATTACCTGGAATGCAAAGTATTACCAAATCTGGTTACAGAACACCTTGGTAGTTATGTAAGTCCACATGCTGTGCAAGAATTCTGTCTAGTTATGTACTTGCATTTATTATTGCATGGCCCATACTGTCCCATAAAGTAGCTTGAGAGGTATGTACATGCTACATCACCTATAGGAGACTTTTAGTCACTGCACACAAAACTGACAATACATACTTGTAGAGTTAACATTACCACACTGTTTTCAGTGATATAATCTGCAATGTCAATAATGGACTGTTTTTCTCTCTCTCCCCACCATTTATCTGCATGTATTTAATACTGTTATGAATTATTATGGTTTACAATTAACATATGTTGGTAATAAAACTATATTTTGGTAAATGTAGTTTATTATTATGTGTTACTATGCTTTCATATTGACATATCTTGTTAAATTAAGAATTTTGATGGCCTTATGCAGTTAATTGTTGTGTTATTATGCTTCCATATTAACATATCTTGTTAAAATAGCAATGTGTTTGCCCTTATGGTTTAACTGTTACTGGCATGCTGTTAACATACTGACTGTTCCGTTATTTCATGATGTGTCATACATAATATACATTGCTGTGCATTTGGGCTAATTAAAATGATGTTCCCTGCTGTTAATACTAACAATGATTTGTTCATAACTAACCTCAATTTATTGCTATACTTCAATTACCACAGCATGTCAAGGTAGGCTGGTCCAGCTGAACCCCCTACCTTGTCTTAACCGGTTGTGCCACCAGGTCCCAGCACATCTGGAACCCAGACCATTGGTGCCCCCTCTGCTGCCCCTGCAATACCTGCAGCATTGAGTAGTGCTGCCCATGGGATGGAGATGGTCCCCTCTCTGGGACTGGTGGCAGTGGGGGAGTTGTCACCCAAGCTGAGCTTCCGGCCTCCATGAGCAGGATATTCCACCATGGCTATGACCGCTACCTGCACTGGATTGAGATCATGAAGGACAACCTGGAGGGGCATTCTTACCCCACTGCCCAGCCTCTAGCACTGGAGCAGTGAAGGAGCAATGCCACCAGTCCCATGGGTGGGGATGTGAGTCATGCTGCTGCATTCTGGTAGCACATGGGACTTGAATTCCACAACACCCTCCCTACCCAAGGTGTTCAGCCCCCTCATGTGTCACATACCTCCCCATCTGCTGTCTTGTCTGTTTGCAAATTCATCCTCACCTATTCAACTTACCTCCTCCACACATACCTATGTCCCTTCTCAAACATTCCACTCTCACCTTAAAAAAAAAAAAAAAAAAATGGGCACCCCTCCCAAAAAAAAAAAATCGGCCCAGCCCATACATAGCTCTCCATTTCACACATGTGTGTTTCATCAGAGTGAACTATTGAGAAATTACATGTCTCCACTGGACACATGTAATTTGCTCAAACTGGGCTGACAACAAGTTATGTTCTCCTCACCCCTCTCTCTATGGTTTGAGAGTCCAAACACATCTACAAATTCTGTCAAAGTGGACAGTTGTTGCTGTAAAACAAATGGATACCAATGGTTCTTTCCTACACCCTTCCTGCACATCCCTCCCTGCCTTTCATTATATTTTTTCCCCTCTGCTTGCCTTCACTTCACCACTTTCCTATTTCTCCTTTTTTCTTTTCTTTATATTTTTTAATGTGGCGCTACGTGATGCATCGCCTAGCACAGCTTCGCTAAGCTCAGCTAAATAGAGCTATAATAACTATATGTGTTTATAACATTGTAAGACACATGGACAAAATAAACACCTCTGCCATGTTTCGGACCCAAGGCCATCTCACCTGCAGCACACTGCATTAACCTGCAACACCACACAACTCTTAATTAAAACAGGTGGTTTAAACAAAACATAGTAATTGCCAGTTACAGTCATTATGTGTGTTTCAGTAGAGCTGCTTGTCGTGCTGCAACGCATAAAATGCAATAAAAAATAATGGAAAAAATGGGAGTGTACCCTGGACTCTGGTGCATTTGTACACCACTAGGCAGCCAAAGACATGATAATGGATGTAACGGAGGCCTGTGATAGTAGTTAAATGTGGCCTTTTATCAGTAATATGTAGAAAGTCACCTGCTAAGATATTAAAGGCAAAATACATGTTCAGCTGGGACTCTGGTGCAGAAATACATCCACATAAAGCCAAGCACATACTAATGGATGTAGAAAATGTTTGTCACAGCCTGTATGTGTGCACATATACCTTTGCAAGTGCAACAGCTGTAGCAGTGACTCAGTTGCTCAGCCTGTTAAATGCTTTGCATACAGCCCATTTTGCCACACACAGTCCTGGGTTCAAATCTAGTGTTGTGCTGCATTTCAATTACATTATTGTGAAGACAGCAATTAATTGAATGACTCATGCACTCTTTATTATCACAAAGCATTGCAAATTAAATAACTGCTTTTCAGTGCTGGAAGTCACAGGCCTGCAGGTAAGGACACACTTCACATATCTGTATATCATTACTATATGCCACTTAATACTCTGTTATTGACACAGTTGCCTAACATACATACCTTAAACACAGGCCTTAATTGGAGTGTAAAGGGTACCATCATCTTGGCACTGCCTCTACAACAGGGCTGTCACAGCTGACACAGATACACCTACAGATTGTTGTCCTCCAAAGTGTTCACACTCTCTGCCTATGACTACTATCTGCAGCAACAGCTGCAGTCTGTGGTACACACAACTCTATGTAAAGCCTTCTGCTACAGACCTACCCTCTGCGATGATGTAGTCTCCTCACCCCAGTAATGTCCATCTCAACAGCTAAGAAAGGGGTCCTGATCTACATGAAGATATATTACACAGTGGTTGCATGTCATTGGCTAATGATAGTGCAGTTCAATGTTTTTGGCTGCAATTAGCATATCAGAGCCAGAGACTGGTTTAGAGGCAATTATCTGCTACTGAGAAGCATGTTAAAAATGCAAGTGGCTGGCTATGGCGAAACATTCTGTATGAGACTTTCTCACACAGAGCATGCCTTTGCAAAACATTACTAGTAGCACATTTCAACAGAGGAGTACTGCACTCCACTAGGTATGTAACTGTTTTTGGTGTATAACAGGATGTAGATGGGAGGATAGAGGTATGGGGAATAGGAATTATAGCAATAAGTTTGTCATAGAACTGTGGTAATGACAAGTTATTAATATCCTGCTGTCTTACACCTACAGTAGATGTACAATACTTCAAGGCTGCATTGTCTTTTGTCATTGGGGCACACTGGTGTTGTTGGACTTCCCTTTATAGTGGTTGTACTAGCATACTACTATTCGTCTGGCACTGGCCTTATGACATATTACTGGGTGGTTGGCCTTAGGGGATGCACCACAGTAGACTGGAGTGTTGGGAGTATGATCACACAGCAGAATCTCTCATGGCACACAGGGAAATTCCTTAGTATTGATAATATTTCACTTGTATCCACATACATGGTATGTTGTCACACTGTGGAGTATGTGATGTGTGAGCAAGAAGTGGATAGTGCCGTCCATTTTGTCCTTGCTGTATCTGTACATAGTGGATGTATCTGATCCTGTAATGTGTTCCCCTTGTGTTGTCTTTTAGGAATAATGTACCATAGAAGCCATGCCCCCTTCTGAGATGTGGAGAATGAAACAATATTTGAAGGATTAAGGCAGCATCATCACATCCTGTTATCCAGGGTAGGCATAACAGGGAACATTGGGCTACATTGTGAGCAAACCTTGTCTGGGATGTGAATGCCAGTAGCTACCAGGACATGGCATATGAGCAGGTTCAACACCAGGCAACAGACATGGTGAATGCTACACAATGAAGTTCATCTGATGTAGCCAGGGATCATGCCCTGACAGGTGAAGGCCCTGCAGTGGAACAACCACTCTCGGCCACTGTGGAATTCCTGACCAACCTAGGTACACACAACAGCTCCTAGGCATCCATCACACCATACATTGTGGAGGTAGGTTCCACAGTGGCCACAACAGAGGAGCGTACAAGTAAGCTTACTGTGATCACCATTGTAATACTGTAGCAGTCATTGTGTCAGGCTGTACATACATGGGCGTCAAGTCAATCTGCTTAAAGGGGTCAGGTTTAAGCTCAGTTGTACAGTCATGCACAGAATGCTACTGATATATCAAGCAACACAGTAGCTACCATACAAGTGAGATATATGCATGTATTACTTTGTTGTGCTGCAACATGCAGTGTTACTGACAGTACCTCACCCTCAACTTTTTACAGGTCCATCAGGTGTTATCCAAGACCATGGTCTGGCTCCTGGTAAGCTTGATACTGTTTTATTATGGAACATATATGTGCTTTTAAAGTTAAGGGCAAGAATAATACCATATGTAAACTTAAGTTTGTGTGTAACCAAAGTGGAATATTTGTATATTCCATTCTGGAACATTTACTTAAGTTTCTTAGAGGGGGTAATCACGGGACTGTAACTGAATGAACAGAAACACTTTTGCAGTTATAGTTAAGAGTGAGCAAGACTCCTGGTTTACATGAGGCAATTAATCCGACATACTGTATCTTTTAAAAAACAAAAGGTTGATGGAACATACGTTAGGCATTGAAACCTGTATTTTTATATATTTAAGACTGGTGCACTGGGTTTTATGTGTTCTTTTATCAAGTATAGTCTCATATTGAATAACTAAAAGGTAAATTGTACTGGCCAAGTTTCACTTCATTTATTGGATGTGCTTGCTATACAGGCCTTGAGTTGAATATGTATTTTGTTGTGAAGAAGTCTGTTGTGCATGAAAGCAGAGATGAGAAGATGTGAAACTGGTAATTCAGCTGTTGATCCTCATTATTATGACTCTTGGTGGATTTTCCATACATAATAGTGCAGGTAGTAATGTACTGCTTTTGTCTTGGTTTTTACAGGTGACCTAAGGGGATGGAGTCTCTCCCCCACACAAACTGATCTCAGTGTCACTTCTGACTCATAATGATGATGGTGGCTACAGTGAGGCACAGGTGGGGTTGTCATGGGCTGAATCTGTCCCAGAGGTTGACATTCTTCTTCTGCCCCCATTGTCACTGCACACAGTCACTATGCCCACACATACCCAGTCCCCAGATATTGGACAGTTAGAGGGTGGAGACATTGCTCAGGAAAGTGTGGCAATTATAGCTCCAGTGAGTGTAGACACTGGCCATAGCCAGAGAGCTGGCAAGGTCCCACACAGGCAGTTTGACAGAGGAGCTTGTAGTTGCAGGTGTCACATTATGGGTCACTTGGCTCATTTTTGGGCCATCATGGAGGCACAGGCAAATTCTGAATGAAACACCAGATGTATGCTTAGGGTTATGGATGCACCACAGTCTGACATCTGTGACTCCCTCCACTGCACTGGGAAACCCTGGATCAGTTCACTGATGCAGTGGACAGATGGTGGTCTGAGACAGAGTCTGCCTTGGACTGCACATTGTCTATGCTGGAACATCTGGTTGGAGTTGGGCAACAGACTGGTGGACATAGGATAGCAACACCATCTACTGACACTCCAGATGGCCATGCACAGTCACATTCCCAAAGTGGCATTACATCCGGTGCTACAGAGGGGAGTGTGCTGTCCACACCATGATGTGGCAATCCATGGACTCATGGTCCTTGGTGGTCACATGGGGATGCAGTCCCAGCAGACAACAGTCACCATCAGTTACTAGCACTGCATCTGACCTTTGGCATGGTAGTGTCAGTGCAACTCCTGGCGGATCCAGTTCCCATGTTCAATGCAAGTGATGGTGAACTATCAGCTCTATCATGTATGGTCCACAGCTGTCCAACATGTACACATGTAGGGCTAGCACTGAGCTTGATTGTGTACACACACACACACATTCACACATCACTGTCACATGCAGGTCACCTAAAGACACACACAGCACCTCTCCAAGGTCCATCTATCCTGCTCCCCTTGCTGACTCACACACATGCTGTCAACCATGCAAGTGATGATACCTGTACCAAATGTCTTTTATGCTTCCCATCAATGCAGGGAAATGACACTATGTGTCTGATGCACAGAGTGACTATAGTGCTTGACATGAACTTTTGTAATGCAGTACTGTTTTGTCATGCCACTTGTAGTGGTCACCAACAAATACTGTAGTCTGGAATGTGTCATGAGTATGCAACATACATTTGTTTACCTTATGTTGTATGATGTTGTACTGGTAGTAGTGTTACACAGTGACAGGTGTGTCATGGACCTGTGTATGTTTCTATTCCAGGAGTCTGAGGGGGATAACCTATAGATACATGGTGGCAATAAAGCAGCACAGGATGGCATGGCAGCACAGCAGAAATATGACTTCAGCAAGGTACAGCAGTATACATGTATGGCTCCATAGGTTTATATGTGTATATCAGTCTAACAAGAACAATGGCGGCAGTCAGCATACTCATGCATTCATAATTTGTGATAAGGTCTATTACCCTTGATATGTGTCAACTGAGTTTTTGGAACTTACACATCTACAGGCTGTGGTGATGAATATGATCCATCTACAAATATCCTGTGCCCAGTTAAGACAGTTGACCAACATCACTTATGTTTGTCATGTTCTGCATCCCATTGTGTAACCTGCACATGATGTGTGCCACAGCAGATGTATGCTTTGCATGCATGGGAGGCCTGTTTCATGTAGGGTGCACTGTCTGTGTTACATAGCAGTCTCCCCAGTATGCACTATGTATACCACCTTGATGTTGTAGGTGTGTAGAACACGTGAAACATGTGTTATTCCAGTCATGGCAATGCGGGAGTTACACAGTGGGATAATACACCTCCCTGCATGGGGACATACACATCCCCTTCAAAGCATTTAGGAGATGGACTACATTTGTATGGTCATGACACGGACTCCATATGACATGTTATCTACACTGTGTATTCGTGTACTGTGGCACCTGTGTGGCTGCTATTGGTGTACGATATACCTGTGTACTGATATGGCATGGGCGGCTTTGCACAAAATGATAGGTGTGCTGGCCACCACATTCATTATAGCAGTGACATGGTAGAAGTAATGCATATTGCTGGCCCTCACCTCAGTGGTGAGGGGAAAACATCTGCTCACTTGAATGTGGTAGCATAGCATCCAGGAACTGATGGAGTACCCTGGATGCAGATTCCTGTGAGACCCACACCATGTCCCCAGTTGGTCTTTGGAAGGTACCTGCGGCTATTATCCTAAGGGCTACACATACCTTTGTTTCCACTAGGATGAGTTCCCCTCTGTTGGCTCTGGATCTGAGTTGAGGGTGGTAGAGCTCAGTGATTTTTTTGTAGTATGTTCCTGTCCACCCTGTAGTGCTCTACAATCTCTAGCTCATGTAACTCCTGGAAGGTTACTCTGGGCCTGAACGCTCTTCTCCTTCGGTGCCTAGGCAGCAGCTGCACTGATTTCAGTATCAAGCACTTACAGATATAGCAGACCTGCAACAGCCCCTAGCATTCTTTCAGTTAAAATTCCCAAGTCTGTACTCCAATGGTGCAGAGTATGGGGGAAAATCAGATTGTAGGGTGTATGCATACTTTCTAGTGCTCTGCAGTAGTTGCTGACTGTGTGATTGGCTACCTATGATGCATTCCACCTGCCTAGTATATCATTAACATAATTTAATGGCCCTAGTTTTAAGTTAAACAGGAGTCAAACCTAATTAGTATGTCATTGTCTTTTAGATACAATCATCATTGAGGAGCACCCCCACAAATGGAGGCTCCGTAGTTAAAAAAAGCTTAGCAGTTAGTGTACACCCTCCACCAGACTTCCACACTCAGCATGGTGGCTTACCTTACAAACAGGTGCAGCTAAGTTCAGATCAGCTTAGAAGTTATTGTCACACCCTCCCTTGATGTCCGCTACCTCTTCTGTGAAAACCAACATGGTTCTGTGCCTACATGCTGGTGATATGTGGACACGGATACCCATTTGTGCTATTCAGTAACCCCAGCTCATTTGCACAGGGATCCATGCTCAGACTCTGGAAACAACATGGTTCAAAGCACTACCACTCTAGCAACAGCACCAATATACCATTGCAGATACTTCATGCAGGATCCTGTAAATACATTTCTGTCACATAATATTACTTTTGTTTTTCCAATTTTTTTTTTCTTTTTAATGAGGCATGTTTGCGCACTGCAGCACACTGCACAAACATGCACCGATTATTAAAAAAAATATTTTAACTTATTTTTCTTATTTTTTTTCAGACACACGGTGGATATTTTGCTCATATCTGTATGTGCTGTGCCATTTCTGTCCACCTACCTACATTTTTATATCCCCTTTTGTCTGTCTACATTCCTGTACATGGAATTTTCCATGTTCACTATGGACAGTGACATGGGGTCTAATTGCGGCATCACTCTACCTGACTCATTTACATGGAATTCACCTGATTATGAGGTGATTTGCATGCCACAGATATTTCCATGTTGGTGCATGTGTGCATGCCACACAGCTATGTTTACTGAATATAAAACCTGCTTACTTTCCTGTAAGCAGAATGGCATGATGCCTACATGGAAAACGAGGCCATGTAGGCTTTATTACCTTCTCAACTTTATGCTTACACAGATACAAAGGAAAAAGAATATTTGAACAAATAAAACCATATGTAATAATTAATATGAGTGTGAGTATGATCAGAAATTTTATCTGTAATAATAAGTAAAGAGTTACAAAAACTAAAAAAACTTGTAAACATGGGAAAATTTAAATAGGAAAATAAAAATACACACTTTTAATGTTTTCTCAGGAGCTAGAAAAAATCAAAAGGAAAAATAAGAGTAGATTTTACTGATCATCAAACTATATGGGCAGAAATAGGAGTCAATAAAAGTGCTATTAAACAAGGCAATGGTTTAAAAAGTTAAATGAACATATTAAAATCAATTTTGAAAAGAGAATTGAACATTTTTTGGAATGAACATATGACTACTAGATTTATGTATGGAAATTGTTCAAAATTTTGGGTATAATATAATAGGTGGTTCAGCGGTAGCATTGTTGCCTCACAGCAAGAGGTTCTCCTGTTTGATTCTCGGCTGGAGTGCCTTCTGTGTGGAGTCTGCATGTCCTCCCCACAGTCGAGTGGCATTTGAAAGACATGCATGAATGTGCGTGCCTTCGCTGAAGGTTAGGTGTCAGGCTGGCAACTCTGCACCATAAAAAAAAATCTACTGACAATCATTAGTGGACCAGAGTTCCGCTGTGCGACCCCTAACCGGGGAAAGAGCTGAAAAGATAAACAAACATAAGAAAGAAGTGAAAACTCTGGAACTACATATATTTCCAATAAAAATAAGTGCAAATGTGGCAATAATGCAGCACATAATGGATGGGACAGCGGGGGAATAATGCTAAGTTTGCAGAGAAAAAATTAAATGACCAAAATTAAAGAAGAAAACAGAATTTATTAAAATATAGCAGTGTTTATTTAAAAACCAAAAAGAGGAAGCATCTCCTAGTCTGAGAAAGAATATTAAAAAGGCAAAAGTTGATAATGGAGAAAATTATATCTCAAGATGGAAAAAAGTGTATGTAAATGAAAAGACTGAATAAGATGAAGTGAAGTTTATTGCAAATAGGTTTGAAGAAAATAAAAGTGAAGAAATTATTTGGGAAGTAAGAAATTTTTCAGAAGCACAAAATAACATATTAAGAAAAGAAATTATTGTTTAGAATATGGAAAATATACATAGTATAGCAAATAATAATTCAGCACCAGGGTCAGGTGGAATTAATTATAAATCTTACAAAAAAATCTAAGATAATAAATGAATGGAAGAAAGAGAGATTTATAGATAAAAGTATTCCTGAAGGAGCAATAAAATTAATTACATTCCCCCAATATCCTTTGAGTTGATTAACATTTTTGTCCTGTTGACAGTGGTTTCTTGCATGCTTTTTTTATGTTTTTAGATTAGCAGAGTTAATGCACAGCAAAACATGAAGGGAGGATGAATAAATGAGGTCTACTTTGTATAAACAGGCCATCACTTCAATGGATGGCATTTCATCCGAAATGCTGTTCATCAAACTCCCTTCAGCCTGCTACACCCCCCTGCTAAATATATATACCAACCCCAAGATCACACTACATTGGAGAAAGGGCAAATTTCCTGATCCTTACACTAATGTGATCTCAGTAAAAACAGTTCGACAAATGACATGTTTCGAAGATATAATAGGGACCCAAATAAATTAATTCAATATATAGTGGCATTATGCAGGCATTACACAGAACTATACACAATGGTACAATGGCATTAACAATACTGAAAATAATAGTAACAAAAACGGCAATGATAGTGATCTGGGGGTTAACTTACTGAGAGTAGTAGTAGTTATTCAGTGGTAGAAAATAATTTTTGCCATTTCTAAGGAGTAGACATTGGCTGAAGATCTTATTTTCTCATTGGTTACAGTGCTTGCAGCCATTTACCTGTCCCTTTTCCATGACTTCCATGGGAGTAAAGTACATGTACTAAGAGAAGTTCTTCTGGTATTTAAAAAAAATAAATAAATGTTACAGAATATCCAAGGAAGTACTTAAAGTAATTCTAATTACAGTCACTTGGTGATTTCAGTATTTTTATATTTCTTTCTTATTTAATTAAATATTATACACACATATATATATATATATATATATATATATATATATGTGTATTAGCAGACCGGAGTTCTGCTATGGTGGCCTGGTGACTTCTAACTGGGAAAAGCTGAAAAGAACAACATCTATATATATATATATATATATATATATATATATATATATATATATATTTATATATAATTCCCTTTCACAAGATAGAGTTACTGAAAGCTTGAAATTCATAAGCTCAAGCCCAGAATCTCGAGTTTTCAGGAACTTGAAATTGTGAAGGGAAGAAAACCAAACAATAAAAATGGAGTTTACTTACATGTATGCAGGGGGTCGAGTCCCCCTGTACTCCTTGGGCTTAAATATATCAGCTCCGTGACTGCACTATAGCGAAGGAACAGAAATTCTCCAGTTGTGCGCTTCTGCATACAGCTCAGAATGGGAGATTTCCCTCAACCCTGTAGTAGTGCAATCTCGGAGTTGGTATATTTAAGTAGGGGGGGTGGGAGGTGCAGGGGGGGCTTGCCCTCATGCAAAAACATTGTAAAGACAGTTTTTGCAATGTCATTTTGGTACACTTTAGAATGTCGAGTTGCTGAAATCTCGAGATTTTGGGCTCGAGCTTATGAATTTCGAGCTTTCAGGCAATCAAGATTCTAAAGGGGAACTATATATATATATATATATATATATATATATATATATATATATATATATTTATATGGGTCTAGGACTATTGAATGAAAGTTTAATAGTTCGAAACCATATCTACCAAACACACTTTAGCGAAAGTGCTTTTTACAAAAAAAGCACTTTCGCTAAAGTCCCTCAAAAAAGTAAATAAATAAATAAATAAATAAAACCACACAACTAATGTTTATGCAGGGGGGCAAGCCCCCCCTGCACTCCCCATGTGGGGTGCTCTTCCCCCACCCCCCACTTTTATATTTTCACTCTGAGATACCACTACAGTGGGGAAAAGGGAATATTCCCTTCTCCCCACTGTAGTACGATCTCAGCAACAGCCCTTCCCCCACGATTTCCCTTACTTTTCAGCATACTTCCGTGAAAGTGCTTTTTTGGTGAAAAGCACTTTTGTGCAAGTATGCCTGGCCATTTTAGTTTCGGTGATATATATATATATATATATATAGATATATATATATATACATATATTATTTTCACAGTTTGTTTAGTTAAACTTGATGGCTTTGTGTCTGAACATCCTGGCTGTTTAATTATCTGACTGCATTCCCTTCTAGCTACTCTAAATGATTTCCCTATGATTTCACACTTTTTATAACTATTTTATATTAAATCTGCAACTCCATTAAAATAGCTGATGTTGTGCATTTCTTAATCATTCAGTTGTTTGTGTATTTGACAGATTCTACATTTTCTTGTACTGAGTGTTCTTTTTGTTAGCTTGCTAGATGACATCTCCATCTCTTTCTATTTATTTACCTTTTATTTATTTATTTATCTTTGTTGATGGTGTTAGTCCCACTAGGCTAATGGCCTTTTTTCAGGAGACACCTGAGGTGGTATTTCTACATCCTCTACTCTTTTAAGTAGGTGGAATGGGATCTTTTACATCCAGATGAGTTACCAACATCTCAAGCAGATGGACCTCGTTTTGACATCTTATCCAAAGGATGAAACACTCATGAGTGCAGCACCACCATATATTGCAATGTTAGCAATCTAATCACTTTGAGTAGGTAAGAACCATTAGCCTTCTGGTCTTCCAGCAACAAATTTAAGTATGTTACCTGTTGCACCACTGACACTGTTTTAGCTAATAAGTGTTTTTTTCCTGTGACTTTACACTATTTTTCTATAACTTAATCATACATAAAAGTACTGTTTTCAGTTGATTTACTAGTCTAGGTGTAAACTTGCTGAGAGCATAAATAAACCATATAATTTTTATTTATTTTATTTTACATTTGTTGACCGGGCTAGTCCAGCTGGATATATGTCAGTTTTCAGCAGAGGCCTGGGGAGAAAAGCTCCTCGAAAACACAGTAAAAATTATATATATAAATAACAATATTTAACAGGTGCAGGTACAATACAAAATTAAGCAATTTTATACATGATAGATTTTATAGATGTGGGTACATTAATATATAAGCAAATACTTTCACTTCAAAACATGTTTGATTACAGAATCATATGACTTGTAACATTTGTTATTATAGGTAGGTAGTGTTGAAGACATTTTAGGGATATTGATGAAGACATTTTAATAAAATATAAGGCCTGTTATCTTTATGGTTTTCAATAGGCATTTAGTATATACAGTTAATAAGACAGGTGTCCTTGTGAAAAAAGAATGTGTAGTTAGTCTGGGTTCACACAGAGGCATAACCAATAGGATTTAAGGTAGGTTTTCCGCTTGCTTTTAAATTGTGTTAGTGAAGAAAGGGAGGTCAGGTCACTGGGTAGAGAGTTCCAGGTTTTACCCACGGTATTAGAGAACAAAGAGTCACCAGTCTTATTGTAGGTTTTGCCTGTTTGTACTAATATTTTATTAGATGAGCATAGGATCTTAAGGTTGTTGTAGGGGGTGATAAGGTTGGTAAGAATTGGAGTGTTAATAGGCTGATACAGGATTTTGTAGGCAACTGTTAATTGTTTGAATAGAAGTAAATTTGGCAACTCTAGCCATCCTAGCTGTTCATAATTAGTACAGTGATGGGTTCTGAATATAGAGCCTGTTGCAAATCTAACAATATTGTTATAGGAGACAGCCAGTTTGTTCAAGTTGTTTTTTGAGAGGTTAATAAAAGGAAATAGCTCCTAAACCCAAATAGCAGAAGGAATGACCAACAAATTACAGAGAACATCAAACAGCCTTGAGAAACCTCCTACATTTGGAAGACAACCATGTAAATTTTGTTGCTGAACCCTGGTTTAAGTACCAAGAGAGCATTACCTCAATACTTGAGTATTAGGCATGCAATTCAATTGGATCAGATGGAAATGGTGGTGATATATCCATATTTGCTAGAGAATACTCTGTTCTAGCTATTGGTGCAGAGGGTAATCTCATGAGCTGTAGTGGCCATGGTACAGGGTTTGATTCCTTCAGCCTTCATTTACCTATGGCGTGACCTTGAGTAAATCACTTAACCAGACAGTACTTGGGTGCAACAACTCATAATTTGGGCTATGCTACTCAATATTCCTCATGGAATGCAAGCATAGTAACTACCCATGCTCAGAACACAAATTAGTAACCTTCTCCATCAGACTCTCCAAATAGCCACAGACAAATATCACATCATTCAATGACACCAAATGTAAACATTTCCTACTATTTGGTGATGAAGTCTCCAAATTCAGATATAACAGCATTGCCTAAAATGCTGTTACTGCAAAAAGTTATTCAGCAAAGTTCTGCTGACACCTGAAAATATGAATGAAGTTGGCATTCCCAAATGGAAAGGTCTAAAACCAAAACAGTGTTGGGGTCCTCAAGCATAAAGTGTAATAAAATGAAGAAACTCAAAAAATCTATATAGCAGAAGAAATGTCCACCAAATTAAAAAGAACATCAAACAGCTAGGTAAGAAAATAAAAAGAGACATAAGAAAAACAAAAACAAACTGTGAACCCAGACTAGCTACAGAACCCAAAAACAACTACAAATTCTGCTTTAGCTTTGTCAGAAAAATAAGAAACAACTCCCAGCATATGTCTGAGCTTATTCATAATGGTCCCGGCTACTCCAATCCAGTGGCTGTTCCCAGCATACTTGCTAATAAATTCAATGCTAACTTCTCCACAAAGACGTCTGTTCCAAACACACTTATCCATGAAGGAAGCAATCTATCAGCCATCAGGAAAGGTTGTTTATAGCAGGTACTCTCCAAAACAATGAATACCTCATTCATGGTGCCTGACAACATACCCTATTTCTAACTAATAAGACTATGGATGTATTGGTGCAAAGTGTGGAAATCTGATCTTAGTACAAAAAAGCAAATAGGTCACTAATCTAGAGAGGGATAGAACATTTTTGTTTGCCAGAAGCAATGGTGTACTGATGAAAACTGGTGAAATGGTATTCTGAAAAAGTAGCTCAGGGAGTTTTAAAGTGTGATGGAAAGTGCTACAATGACTTTAGGGAAACAGACAGGTTTTCCTTCAAGACAGGTGACTGCTTAGTATGTTTTAACTATAGTCTATGAAAGGTATGAATTGCTAATAAGCTAGAAGTGTAAGGACATGATGCTTCTGAGATGGTTCAAAGTATTAATGAATAAAAGTAAATACAGTAGCATTTGCATGGTGTGCTGTTTATCCTGTGACTAGAAATTAAATTCTGCTAGTGAAGCTTTGTGGCATGTAAATGAACTGTGTTTTAGGGGAAAAACAGAGCACTCAAGGAAATGGGATTCTTTACAGTGAAAGAAAACTTGATTGTTTTGTCAAAAAGGAATAGTTTTATGTTGTACAGATTGAAAACTTATCAAGGTGATGATACAATTCGGTACACATTGCATTATAACAGTGAAACAAAGAATGCTGTTTACATAAATATGGCATTTATTGTATTTATGAGGTGTTCCATGTTTAGCAAGTGGAAATCAATGTTCTCTAATGATTTCTGAAAAAAATTTGTATTGAAGCAAACACTGCATGAATATGTCAGTACTGCTTGCTGAAAAGCAAAAACAAACTGTGCAGTATGTTGAAAGCACAGACAAAAGATATAACTTTATAAAGCATTGAATTTTACTAGTTTCTGCATATGACAAAATGTCTAATACTGCACTGAATTCTGGAAGGATCTGTCTGTGCCACCGTGCTGTGAGCCGTTGTAAGAAATCTGTGGTAAAGTGTGCGAGATGTCTAATTAAAAACCTGTGTGCTGAGTAGTGAATTACTAAAACTAAATAATTAGTGCACCTACAAGAATATTTACCCAGTACATGCATGCCATAGTGGTGTCTTGTACCTCTAAAGTTTGTATAAGGTACTGTTTCTAAAAGTAAAATCCTTGGAAAGTGTGTCTAAACCTAAATAATCTTATTGTGAATTAGCCCTATTGAAAGCAGAGATGTAAAGAAGCAGTAAGCAAAGCAATGATTGTACTGCTATCGTAGAAGGAAAAAAAGGTGCTAAGCTGAGATAGAAGCACAGGTATATAAAAAGTGGTGGCCCACCATGTCTTGTCACAAACAGTACTGTGGTACAGCATAATGATAATGCCTTGCTTGAGAATGTTTCTTGTATACTAGAGCAAATGGTTAATTTGCAAGGCAATGCCATGCAAATGAGAGGAGTAATAGTGACTCGCAGATTTCCCGCTGGTGTAAGGATGCACAAAACGGCATAGCTTTATAACACTGAGGTGAGCCCTTGAGATAAAAATGACATCAAGAGAGGGGTGTGTTGCCATTGCTGTAAGCACATTGGAGCATTGCTAAACCGGTCTTTCCCTAGCTAGGCAAAGCTGCAGGATAGGGGTGTGTCAAATTGCCCATAGCTATGCTTAGAGGTGAGTACACAAGGTAACTGAGTATGCATATGAACGGAGATGTAAATGCGCATAAGCCCAGTAAACGGATATACGTGTTGCACTTTGCAGCTGAAACAGGAAGGATATAGGAAAGAAATAAGGAAATGCTGCAGCAGTGAATTGGAGTACAAATGGCTAATTAACACCTAGGAGCCTACAGTGGGCCACTGACAACAGCTAACAAGGCTGCAAGCAGCTACCTGCAGAACAGGGAAGGGGAGGGGCTGTACTGCAAAGAAAACAGCAAAGTGTCAAAACAGAACAAAGGCGATATGCAGTATATCAGCTACAAGGCACAATTTGTCATGACTGGGTAGGGTAAGTACAAAACAAGAATGATGGCAGGTGGATGCATGCCTGATAATGGGAGGGGATCCAGGTCTAAAAGTGAATTAAAGGGCAACAGTGTAATCAGGGCAGGCAAGTAGATCTCCACAGTAAAGGTCCCACACTTGCAGTACTCATTGCAAAACCCATAATTAAGACATGCAGCAGCTGGAATACTTCATATATACCCTCTTATATCAGCAGCATCCATAGCACAATACTATAAAGTTTGAAAGCACCTCACACACATTTGTGTATTCCCATACAGTCTGTGCCATCGGTGTATAGAGATGGGGAATTTCAATATGTACATGTTAGGGGCTGCCATAGCTTTGATTCACCTTTATGTGTTGGAGACTGAAGGTGGTGTGGAGGATGATGCTGACAACCACCTCAGGCACTGGAGGAGGAGAAGAGTGTTCTGACCTAGGGTAACCTACAAGGGGCTAAATGATCTGGAGATAGTAGAGCGTTACAGGGTGGACAGGGACACCATACAGCAACTTGTTGAGCTGTGTCGGCCACACCTCAGAGCCAGAAATAACAGAGAGGTATCCATCCCAGGGAACACAAAGGTATGTGTAAGCTTAAAAATACTAGCCACAGGTACCTTTCAAAGGCCAACTGGGAATATCCTGGGGATCTCACAGGCATCAGCATCCACGGTACTCCACCAGTTCCTGGATGCCATGTTACCACATGCCAATGAGCACATATACTTCTCCGAATGCAGGAGGAGTTGGCCAGCAATATGCGTCTCTTCCACCATGTGGCAGAATACCCGGCGGTACTGGGTGCAGTAGACTGCATGCACATACACATCAAGTCACCGCCCAGTGAGCAAGGAAGGTGCTACATAAACCACAATGGATACCCCTCCATGAACTGCCAGGTCGTGTGCAATGCCCAAGGCATTATCATGGATTTGTGTGCTGGCAGCCCTGGAAGCTATCACGACTCCCACATCTGGCATGCCTCACAGCTGTATCAGGGACATCCCATAGGGCCACCTGTTGGGGGATGCTGGCTATGCACTGGAACCGTGGATGATAACTCCCATCAGAAATGCAGACACACCCATGCAAGAACGCCATAATGAGGCACATGCACACAAACCAGAATCATCATAGAGCATGTGTTTGGGATGCTGAAATCATGGTTCTGTTGCTTGGACATATCTGGTGGAGCCTTGCAGTACTCTCCAGGCACGTGTGCCCACGTCTTCATAGTGTGTGCCATGCTACACAATATGATCCTGCGGAAACAGCTGGAGCAGGGACAGAATGGTGAAGGCCCTCATAGCCCACCATCATTGCCAAGGGCTCCACAGGCACAGAGGGACTCAGACCATGAACACCCTGAGCCAGCCCCAGTAGGCAGACAGAGGAATGCCCAGTATGCCCATGCCTTGGCAAAGAGGGAACGTATAGCACACACACTGACAGTGTAGGCACATATGGACTGACACCCTTCTCCACCTGCACACATAGTAAACATGGATGGCACACACACAAGACCACTTTTAAATTGTCATGTATAGGTGGTCTACTGTGTGCATGCTACATAGGCAGCCCTCAACTATTGCACACAAAACCGCTATTGGCACAAGGTATGTCAACACCTGAACAGTAAATTAAGCTATCAGCATGTACTAATACTGTATGCATAGGTTCATAGGTACATAGGTAGGTACTTGGCTAACTGCCCGAGGCCATTCATAAGCCTAGCCAAAATGTGTCAGCTGTCGCCACACCATTGATTAACTAGCTGTCCCTCTGTGGAGCAGAGGCAATTGTGGGATCCCTGGGGTGTATCAACTGTTCCCCATCCACTCTGCAAGGTTTCCCTGGAGTGTTAGTGAGGGGCTCCATATAATGTAATCAGGAATGTAGTTCCAAAGCATGGGGAATACGTGTGACATCTGTCACTTCAGCATCTTCCAGTTATGGTTGTTGCAAGATGTAGTTCCTTACAGTGGGTGGCTCACTGTGACATGGATTTCCAGAGGTGGAGCATATCCATTAAGCCTGACTTGGACATGGCTTTATTGGCCAGCAAAGATCATCTCTGAGTAAATGAGATGCCACTGAGTAATGCAAGTGTTCATTCAGTCTGGCAGCATAGGACACATGTCTGAGGCCAGTAATCCTCTTGGCGAGGTATGTTCGTGGACCCCCCAGCTGTTGGGTGTGTCTTCTGAGGTACATCCCAAATGGGTTATCATACTCGATGATGGGATCGATGAGTGATGAGTAAAAGAGCACAATAACCTCAGTATGTCTAGATGCAAACCCTTAAGTAATCAGATGGCCTACATAGAAGGATGCCCTAATTACTTTGGAGATATGATTGTCAAAAGAAAGATCACTATCTAATGTAGTCCCCACATACCCATTACCTCGTTTGTATCAAACTGGCTGCCACTCATGTGTTAATATGTGGGTGTTTAGTTTTCCCAACATGGAACAACCATGCAGTTTGTGGCCTTTAGCTGGAGGCCATGACTTTGACACCCTGTGTTTGTCTATGTGATGCCCCTTGCAGGATGTCTGTGACACCTGGACTGTCAGTTATGGCTCCCAGTTTGCAGTAATCACCTAACATGGTCTGCTGTAGTCCACCTGTGTTTGCCTGTACCTCTGAGAAGTATATGGTAAACAGTAGGGGTCCCAGGACTGAGCCCTGTGGGACACCAGTTGTAACTGGTTAAGAGTTGGACCTGGAGGCTGCTAGGCTTACCATGTGGGTTCTGTGTGTGAGCCTGTTGGCAACCCAACCTGTGATGTATGGGTGTATGTACTGGCTGGCGAGTTTATAAATAATACCTGAGTGGGGAATAGTGTCAAAATCCTTGGCAAGGTCCAGGTAGCATGTGTGAACTACCACACCCCTCACCTAAAGTCTAGGTGACTGTAAGACATCAAACAGGTTCAGTAGGCATGATCTCCACTCAATCAAGCTGACCTGGGTTGGGTCGAGTGTCTGGAGGTTCCCAATGTCTCTGTTAATGAGTTCCATGATGATGATGTGCTCCATTGCCTTGCAGACCAGGCTAGTCAGGCTTATAGGGCAATAGTTCCTGGGGTCCGTTGTGGCACCACCTATGTGGAGTGGGATAACAGTTGCTATGCACCACTCTATGGGTATGTATCCTGTAGAGAGGCTGGGTTTGAACAGTGTGTTTAGGTGAGAAGTTAGTTCATTTGGAGCTCTTGTAAGACACAGCCTGGGTCACTGCCTGGTCCCATTGAGGCTGTGTTTGTTGCTTTGGATAAGGCTGTTTTAACCTGTGTGTTGGTGATTGCTGGGGCTGTACATTCTTCTGGTATGGTTATGGGCCGTTTAGGGGTTGAGAGGGGTGTGAAGTTTGCACTGAACCTGTCTGCCAAAATGTTGGCAATATCAGTTGGCTCAGTGTATTTTGTGCCAGTTTGCACCAACTCAGAGCAGATCTGAGAGTTCCCGTCTTAGGTTCTTGACATAGCTAAAGAATGCTTTGTGGTTATCTGTAGGGTCCTTGGGAAATTGTCTTTAGAAGCTAGCCTTGGATGATTTCATGAGGAATCATAGTTTTTTGCTGATACTGATCAGTGATGTCTGTCCTTCTAGGGATTACGCTCTTATCTGTACTACTTTCCTCCTTCTATTGTAGAGCCTATTTATGGCAGTGGTCCCCCAGACCAGTTTCCTTTTCTTGGATGAGTGAGTCTAGGTTTGACTTGGGATAGCACGATCCATGCATTCCTGCAGATGATCATACAGTGCCTTTATATAGGTTTCAGCATATTGGACAGCATTTTCCATTGGCGTGGGAGCTGTGAACCTTTCCACCTTGGGCTTAAGCAACGTGAAGTCTACTTTGGAAAATATTTTCACGGTGGTTTCCTTGTTTGGGGTTGTGGGTGGAATGTGAATATCCAGAGTTATTAGTCTATGGTCTCATCTAACCAGTGAGGGGTTGATATCAGGAGTTGTTGGTGATGACCAGTTCCAGTATGTTGTTCCCTCTGGTGGGGGAGTTGACCAGTTGTTCCAGGGCATTTGAGTTTAGAAATTCTAGGAAGTGCTGGGCTAGGGAGTTAGTACTTGAGTAGTTCTCTCAGTTAATGTTTGGGTAGTTGAAATCACCCAGTATTAGGGTGCTTGGTAGGACCTGCATATTTCCCAGTGTCTCCAGAAATGTGAAATGTGGGTCCTGGGTCATGGTGGGTGATCTGTAGCAAGCTACAATTTGGATTGCAGTTTTGCCCACTGTCAGTTGCACTTGGATGATCTCTAACCTGGGGGTGTGAGTATCTTTGATGAGTGTGGATACACCCCCACCTTTTGTGTTCCGGTCCGGATTCTGTGGCCAAAAGATGTGGTATGAGCTAAAGTCTGGTAGTGCTGGGGTGCTCTCTGGAGCCTTAAACCAGGTTTCTGTTACTGCACAGATATCAATGTTCTCCATACTGAGGAGTGCCTTGAGTGTGTACATTTTGAGGTTTAGACTTCTGGTGTTGAGTAGCAATACCCTCAGTTTCTGGTTACTTGTGCTATTTACGGTGGTGGGTTTGTCTTATGAGCCTTGCCTAAAAGTCTACCTTGCCTAATATCCACCTCTCTACTGTTGTTTGCAAGCAATGACAGCTGTGCATGTGTACATGTTCTGCAAATGTGTACTGACCCTTGTTACAGGGCTGTGCCAAATGGCTATGTGCACAACTAGATAGAGTGGATATTGACAGTAGAGACACACTGGTTGAATGTTTAGATTTGTGTAGCCTAACCTCTCCTTGCCAGACTAACAGCTGCTTGGAAATATGTTGACAGTACTGGTAATGAAACAGGGTGCATATCATCTTTAACTCCAGTGTGACATCTGCAGTAGGAGTTTAAGATGTAGGAAACTGCTGCCCATGTGTAATAGCTGCTTCACAGGTGATGGCATACACTATCTGATTATATCCTGATCATGTCGATAGTGGCAGCAGAGTCTATTGATATGTGACTCTGTGTGGGGAGTGGGTGTCTGTGCCCAACAGAGCTCATGGTTCTGGTGGGTATGTGAGTATATACCCAGACAAGGATGCAGCCCTGTTCACACTTGCATCATCTGTAATCAATTATCAGGATGTGATGTGGCCCTCAGAGGGAGATTGCTACTAAAGGTAGCTACCATGTTCCTGTAATAGCTAATGTTGCCACATCCATAACACAAATATTTACATGTGAGCATCACTGTCTAAAACATCTTCATAAGCAGTAAGTATACTAAATACAGTACATGGTACTTGTAGTACTGAATGCTCATACAGGCATGTCCACTAGTCAGCTACTGGTGTTTACTAATGTCAGCTTTCTGTATGTGGCCATCCTGGGGGAATGCAATCTCTATGCCATATACACTGCCAAACCCAACTAACACCACACCCCACACATTATCTGAGATGCAGCTACTGGGGTGAGCTTGGAGGCAGTCCATTCTACACCCATGACTGGACTAGACAGTCAATAGGTGTAGGTTAACACATGCATCTCATCACCACAACCAACACATACCCTTACCAGAACACAGTAAGGACACACGCACATGCCACCAGATATCACACACATCCACAAAGGCCTCTAAGTATCTGGCCAAGCAAGAGGCCTCCCAAGTTGGAATAGACAGAAAATAGAATAAGACTGTATGACATAGTTTGCATAATTGTGTCACACCTCAGAATACTTGGCCGGAAACATGGCCTACAGTACTCATTTGTGAATGCAAACCCTAGCACTATGTTACACACCAAGCTATATGAGGACAAACATAATGTCAACTGCCTGTCTGCCATGATTAGCCATATACCCATACACTCAGACCACCTTTAGAACTATATTCATGTGTCTGGCATATTCTGTGTTGTTGTGCAGGACCTGTGATGCAGTAGCCTGGACTGCATGGAAACACATGTAGGAACTGTTAGGTCTTGTAGCCCATGCAGTTATGTCCCAAGTCCTGGGTATGCCATTGGCCAGAATGATGTAGCAGTACAGGGACTATGATTGTATTCCACAATCATGAAATGTACTGGTGTAATTCAAAGAGTATCCAGCATCTCTCTGCCTGGGATAACATGGTTGACAGACCATGATGCTTTGCCAGACAGGGCCTGCACCTGTCAACCCTGAGAATCTGGATACTGGCAATGGCCCATACTTCCCCTATAGTGACCTCATCATGCCAGGTTAAAGTGAAAGTCCACTGGTGCAACAAGGACAGCTAAGAAATAAACTGTGGGTCTTGCTACTCAATGATACGAATCAGGTACTAAATATGGACTCACTTATGGCAATCTGAAACATGGAGAACATATCTGTGCAGTGATTGAGATAGGGTTCAACACTTTGGAGAGCACCCCTGCATGACCATGTTATAACACATACCTCACCTCTTGACCATCATCCTTTATTGGAACACATGGGCCACAGATGTGTCCAACTTCCTGAGGGATAAGTACACCCCCACAGTAGGTGCACTTGCACAACGTAAGATGCATTATGCTGAGCAACTACCTTTGTGCCAAAGTGTAATCCAAATTGCATCTTGTGACAGATCATCCACCATGCCTCAGAATTCCCAACTGTCATTGTGCTGTAATGGGAAATACCAGTTTTGAGGCAGGAAACCATAATCATGGCCACTCAGCTATCCCATTATAAACTGGGAAGACTCATCATGTACCAACACATGTGCTCAATGCATGTTGGATTTCATCAACACCAATCAACTGGATCACCATAGTTACACCAACAGGGCTAACAGTATGCCACACATGGTCAGTCTTCAAAGCCAATGTTATGCTCCTTAACAGCAAAGTGGTGATTGTCATGGCATCCATGCAGATGTACAATGCATGTGCAAATGCTGGGTCCTACACAAATGCACTTTAGGCACTCACATATATGGAGTGATCATGCCATTGAAACAGAAACAGGATTCAAACAAACACAAACATGAAGGCAAACCGGTGGTACCCTGCCTTAAACTGTACGACAGAAGGTAGTAAATGTTGCAAGAGACAACACACGAGTGGAAGTTGATCCATGGTCAGCCTCAGTAAGATGAAGATACACCATATAATGCCACGCAAAGCTACTGTAAAACTAATCATCCACATATTGTGAGGCCAAATACAAAGGATTCCATAGCTGTGTCATGAAACATAATGGCAACAACAAGACCTGCTGTGCTTCACAGCACTATGGCATGAGAAGTACTGCACCTACGGAAATAGCACCTGTTCATCCAGATAGGGTATTGGATAACATAAACACACTGCCCCCCCAACAGGTACACATTCATATATCCATGTACATTACAGAGTCCCTGTAATAACAACTATGCAGGTACAAGCTGCACTCTCTAATGCCATACATACAGGCTGCATGGGACCTGTCCACATCCCAGGTTGTATCCTACACAAATGCCAAAACAATCTGCTCCCCACATAAACATGTACAATCATAGCTTCATGTCAGGCTGTGTACACACTGAATGGTGCACAGTAATAGTCATCTGTTAATGCTGTCAATATACGAGGGATCCTGGTATGTGTACAGCTGACTTGGTTACAAACAGTGGTATCATTGCATTGCATAATGCATAATGCAATTGTGTCAGTACATGGGTACTCTGCACAGTTGTTGTAGGGCTAGGTACAGTCCACCAGTCAAAGGTGACTTGGTGTTGTACCATTACATGTCATACCACATGTATGGATGTGTGTTGGTGGTCTGAGGACATGGTGGTGTCTGAGGATTACATCCTAGAATGCAGCTTTTGACACTGTGACCTGCATCTGGCTTATCTGTGATGACTTATGTTGAGTACTGGCCTGTACATGTCAGTAGCCATTAAGAATGTGGGGACACCACCATCTGGAGTGGTCCATACCAGTGTTATGGCCCACATGTCTGGTTCTGAATTATATGGTAGTAGTGCTATTGTGCACTACAGAGCCTTCAGCCAGGTGTTCCTCACTGCACAGATGTCAGTATTCCCCATTGTAGGTTCAACAGTAAGAAGCTGTGATTATGGCAGCAACACATCTAGCACTGGTTAGCATAAGCATACAATGCAATTGTCTTCTAGGTGTCAGGGTGTTATCCTGTGTTTAGGACATTTGCCTTGGAATGGCACTATATGGGCAAATGCGACCTAGGTATTATCACCACTCCCTTGAATCATGGATGCATGTGATCTGTGACAAAGGCTTGTCTTCTGTCAGACATGTCATCCCAGAATGACAGACACTGGAAAACCTCATAATTACAGCAGGACATTGGCTCATTGTGTTGGTCAAGCAATTGCCATTGCTAGCATGACATCACTGCGAGAGGTAGTATTGTGCTTGGTATAGACTGAAACATCTAAGGTGATGGACAGCAGCAGATGTTGTGTAGATGACCAGTGTCAGATATATGTAGTGCAGCGTTCCTGCTAACAATGACAACTACTAACACCGGAGTCCATTACAACATGTTCTGTATGTCTAACTGTATGAGCATGGCCACTGTAGCCTTCCATGTTTAGAATCAGAGTGCATCACAAACAGCCCTGTGCTACTAAGTGTATGAGCATGCCCAGTATAAGCTTGTGTAGTTGGACTCATAGTGCATTCCAAACAGTCCTGTAATACTAAGTGTGTGAGGATACCCACAGACACCTTGTGTACGTTATGTGCTTCTATGTGTATGAGCATGGCCATTGTATCCCTGTATAGTGATAGTAGTCATCCATTCCACAGATGGGCATACTCCTGTTCAGGATGGACTCCTACGTTAAATACACAGGTTCACAGCTTTGTACATCTTAACTGTCAGCATCCCTGTTGATGTCCGCAATCCTAGAAGGTCATGATGACTGCCTTGGAATGTGTAATCTCTGTGGCGCGACTCGTGACTGTGTAATACTGTAATAGTGATCTGTAGATAGGCAGGTGTACTGATCCTACCACTGGCCTGTGTGTGTGTGTCCATCTGCCTGAGGACAGAACAATGCTTTTTAGAGTACTCACACCCCGTACAATTCCTATACTCAACTTTGGCAAGGCTGATGATGTCACCTACCCAGGAATACACTTCTGGGATTGCTGTAACCCAATAATCTCCATAGCACATTTTGTAACTGCATAATGCTGTAGTGTGATAAAGTAGTTAGGTCGGTGTTCTAATCCCAGACATGCCAAGTGTGTGTGTGTGTGTGTGTGTGTGTGTGTGTGTGTGTGTCCGTCTGCCTGAGGACAGAACAATGCTTTTTAGAGTACTCACACCCCATACAAATCCTATACTCAACTTTGGCAAGACTGATGATGTCACCCACCTTGGAATACACCTCTGGGATTGCTGTGACCCAGTAATCTCGGTAGCGCGTTCTGTAACTGCGTAATGCTGTAGTGTGATAAAGTAGTTAAGTCGGTGTTGTAATCCCAGATGTGCCAAGTGTGTGTGTGTGTGTGTGTGTGTGTGTGTGTGTGTGTGTGTGTGTGTGTGTGTGTGTGTGTGTGTCCATCTGCCTGAGGACAGAACAATGCTTTTTAGAGTACACACACCCAGTACAATTCCTATACTCAATTTTTGCAAGACTGATGATGTCATCCACCTAGGAATACACGTCTGGGATTGCTGTGACCCAGTAATCTCGGTAGCGTGTTCTGTAACTGCATAATGCTGTAGTGTGATAAAGCAGTTAGGTCGGTGTTTTAATCCCAGACATGCCAAGTGTGTGTGTGTCCGTCTGCCTGAGAACAGAGCAATGCTTTTTAGAGTACTCCCACCCCGTACAATTCCTATACTCAACTTTGGCAAGGCTGATGATGTCATCCACCTAGGAATACACATCTGGGATTGCTGTGACCCAGTAATCTCGGTAGTGTGTTCTGTAACTGCATAATGCTGTAGTGTGATAAAGTAGTTAGGTCGGTGTTTTAATCCCAGACATGCCGTGTGTGTATGTCTGTCTGCCTGGGGGCAAAACAATGCTTTTTAGAGTACTCACACCCCGTACAATTCCTATACTCAACTTTGGCAAGGCTGAAGATGTCACCCACCTAGGAATACACCTCTGGGATTGCTGTGATCCAGTAATTTTGGTAGCGTGTTCTGTAACTGCGTAATGCTGTAGTGTGTTAAAGTAGGCAGGTGGGTGTTCTATTCCAAGGCATAGCAGGTGTGTGTTTTTCAATCATATCCTATGTGTTGGTGGCTGTGAGTGACTAGCCACTGGATGTGTTGAGGAGCGTATTTTGTAGTTTCCCTATATAGTGGCCATATATGTCACAATCAGCCAGGAGACTGGGTTGGCAAGACATACCCATACATTTGGCAATTGGCCTGGTGAGTAAAGTCAGCAAACCTAATATTTCCCAGAATACAGTCTGTGCCCATGTGTTGGACAGAAACATACTTGCCTTGGGATTAACACCAGTACATAATACAGGAGCTGCTGGTGTTTACCTTTTCATTCTTTTCTAATGTTTTGGTGTGACGAGGTTTGTTCTTGGGAAATATAATCTATATGTATGTGTGTATGTATATTTATATATATATATATATATATATATATATATATATATATATATATATATATATATATATATATAGACATTAGCACACATACATCTACATAATGGAATACATGTTCTATACTGTTGAATGACTGTGCTGGATGATATGTCCATGATAAAATCGGATGTCTGTATATCTGCCATGGCTTAGTGGTAAAGCACATCAGCTGTGGTGTGCAGGGTCCTAGTTTAGAGCCTTGCAGAGGCCGGTGATTTTGTTGCTGGGCAGAACAAGGGCCATTGGATATGGAGAAAGTAAGGCACTTTTAAGCAGTTATGAGTGGGTGTATGTGCGGATTTGAGCAGCGGTAAGCAGTGGTTAGTTTAGGGGAGGTTCAGCATGGGACATGTAACTATGCATCAGCAGGCAATCCTATGCAAATGAGGTAAAGAATAGTGAATCCCAGTTTTCCCCAGGGCGTGAGACAGGTCCCAAGAGTGTAAGAGTATAGATAGCCGGGTGCAAGACTTGGATATAGGTGACATCATGGGGGCGGGAGTGTCAGGCATACTGTAACTGGATTGGATCCCTGTGACTCAGGATTGCTCCCAGCTTAGCATGGCTAAGCTAGGGATGTGTCTAAACCTACCTAAAGCAATTGGAAGGGAAAACAGCAATAGGAAAGTAATCAAGGAGAACTAGCTGAGCTGACAGGTGAAATGTATCAGGATCATACAATTACAGAGGCAGCAGACTAGCCCAGTCCCGAACATTACTATAAACTAAGCAAACACCTTCCACTCTGGTATTTCCATACTCTACACCACCGGTGTATACAAGCGGGGAAGTTGTAACAAACAAACCTTTAAAATGAGAAGGGCTGCAGCAGACAACATAGAACAACATATGCAAGAGGCTGAGGGTGGTGAGGATGTGAATGTAGCCGAACAACCCACAGTGAGGAGACAGAAAAGAGTGTACAGACTCAGGGTAACCTACCAGGGCCTACATGAGCTGGAGATATTGTAGTGCTATAGGGTGGACAGAGACCTCTTATAGCAAATTGATGAGCTGTGCCAGCCACACCTGACACATAATGGCAACAACAAGACCTGCTGTGCTTCACAGCACTATGGCATGAGAAGTACTGCACCTACGGAAATAGCACCTGTTCATCCAGATAGGGTATTGGATAACATAAACACACTGCCCCCCCAACAGGTACACATTCATATATCCATGTACACTACAGAGTCCCTGTAATAACAACTATGCAGGTACAAGCTGCACTCTCTAATGCCATACATACAGGCTGCATGGGACCTGTCCACATCCCAGGTTGTATCTTACACAAATGTCAAAACAATCTGCTCCCCACATAAACATGTACAATCATAGCTTCATGTCAGGCTGTGTACACACTGAATGGTGCACAGCAACAGTCATCTGTTAATGCTGTCAATATCTGAGGGAGCCTGGTATGTGTACAGCTGACTTGGTTACAAACAGTGGTATCATTGCATTTCATAACGCATAATGCAACTGTGCCAGTACATGGGTACTCTGCATAGTTGTTGTAGGGCTAGGTACAGTCCACCAGTCAGAGGTTACTTGGTGTTGTACCATTATATGTCATACCACATGTATGGATGTGTGTTGGTGGTCTGAGGACATGGTGGTGTCTGAGAATTACATCCTAGAATGCAGCTTTTGACACTGTGACCTGCATCTGGCTTATCTGTGATGACTTATGTTCAGTACTGGCCTGTACATGTGAGTAGCCATTAAGAATGTGGGGACACCACCATTTGGAGTGGTCCATACCAGTGTTATGGCCCACATGTCTGGTTCTGAGTTATATGGTGGTAGTGCTATTGTGCACTACAGAGCCTTCAGCCAGGTATTCCTCACTGCACAGATGTCAGTATTCCCCATTGTAGGTTCAACAGTGAGCAGCTGTGATTATGGCAGCAACACGTCTAGCACTGGTTAGCATAAGCATACAATGCATATGTCGTCTAGGTGTCAGGGTGTTATCCTGTGTTTAGGACATTTGCCTTGGAATGGCACTATATGGGCAAATGCGACCTAGGTATTATCACCACTCCCTTGAATCATGGATGCATGTGATCTGTGACAAAGGCTTGTCTTCTGTCAGTCATGTCATCCCAGAATGACAGACACTGGGCAACCTCATAATTACAGCAGGACATTGGCTCATTGTGTTGGTCAAGCAATTGCCATTGCTAGCATGACATCACTGCGAGAGGTAGTATTGTGCTTGGTATAGACTGATACATCTAAGGTGATGGACAGCAGCAGATGCTGTGTAGATGACCAGTGTCAGATATATGTAGTGCAGCGTTCCTGCTAACAATGACAACTACTAACACCAGAGTCCATTACAACATGTTCTGTACGTCTAACTGTATGAGCATGGCCACTGTGGCCTTCCATGTGCATCACAAACAGCCCTATGCTACTAAGTGTATGAGCATGCCCAGTATAACCTTGTGTAGTTGGACTCATAGTGCATTCCAAACAGTCCTGTACTACTAAGTGTGTGAGGATACCCACTGACACCTTGTGTAGGTTATGTGCTTCTATATGTATGAGCATGGCCATTGTATCTCTGTATAGTGATAGTAGTCGTCCATTCCACAGATGGGCATACTCCTGTTCAGGATGGACTCCTACGTTAAATACACAGGTTCACAGCTTTGTACATCTTAACTGTCAGCATCCCTGTTGATGTCCGCAATCCTAGAAGGTCATGATGACTGCCTTGGAATGTGTAATCTCTGTGGCGCGACTCGTGACTGCGTAATACTGTAATAGTGATCTGTAGATAGGCAGGTGTACTGATCCTACCACTGGCATGTGTGTGTGTCCATCTGCCTGAGGACAGAACAATGCTTTTTAGAGTACTCACACCCCGTACAATTCCTATACTCAACTTTGGCAAGGCTGATGATGTCACCCACCCAGGAATACACCTCTGGGATTGCTGTAACCCAATAATCTCCATAGCACATTTTGTAACTGCATAATGCTGTAGTGTGATAAAGTAGTTAGGTCGGTGTTCTAATCCCAGACATGCCAAGTGTGTGTGTGTGTCCGTCTGCCTGAGGACAGAACAATGCTTTTTAGAGTACTCACACCCCATACAAATCCTATACTCAACTTTGGCAAGACTGATGATGTCACCCACCTTGGAATACACCTCTGGGATTGCTGTGACCCAGTAATCTCGGTAGCGCGTTCTGTAACTGTGTAATGCTGTAGTGTGATAAAGTAGTTAAGTCGGTGTTGTAATCCCAGATGTGCCAAGTGTGTGTGTGTGTGTGTGTGTGTGTGTGTGTGTGTGTGTGTGTGTGTGTGTGTGTGTGTGTGTGTGTGTGTCCATCTGCCTGAGGACAGAACAATGCTTTTTAGAGTACGCACACCCAGTACAATTCCTATACTCAATTTTGGCAAGACTGATGATGTTATCCACCTAGGAATACACGTCTGGGATTGCTGTGACCCAGTAATCTCGGTAGCGTGTTCTGTAACTGCATAATGCTGTAGTGTGATAAAGCAGTTAGGTCGGTGTTTTAATCCCAGACATGCCAAGTGTGTGTGTGTCCGTCTGCCTGAGAACAGAGCAATGCTTTTTAGAGTACTCACATCCCGTACAATTCCTATACTCAACTTTGGCAAGGCTGATGATGTCATCCACCTAGGAATACACATCTGGGATTGCTGTGACCCAGTAATCTCGGTAGCGTGTTCTGTAACTGCGTAATGCTGTAGTGTGATAAAGTAGTTAGGTCGGTGTTTTAATCCCAGACATGCCGTGTGTATATGTCTGTCTGCCTGAGGGAAAAACAATGCTTTTTAGAGTACTCACACCCCATACAATTCCTATACTCAACTTTGGCAAGGCTGAAGATGTCACCCACCTAGGAATACACCTCTGGGATTGCTGTGATCCAGTAATTTTGATAGCGTGTTCTGTAACTGCGTAATGCTGTAGTGTGTTAAAGTAGGCAGGTGGGTGTTCTATTCCAAGGCATAGCAGGTGTGTGTTTTTCAATCATATCCTATGTGTTGTTGGCTGTGAGTGACTAGCCACTGGATGTATTGAGGAGCGTATTTTGTAGTTTCCCTATATAGTGGCCATATATGTCACAATCAGCCAGGAGACTGGGTTGGCATGACATACCCATACATTTGGCAATAGGCTTTGGTGAGTAAAGTCAGCAAACCTAATATTACCTAGACTACAGTCTGAACCCATGTGTCGGACAGACACACACACTTGCCTTGGGATTAACACCAGTACATAATACAGGAGCTGCTGGTGTTTACCTTTTCATTCTTTTCTAATGTTTTGGTGTGACGAGGTTTGTTCTTGGGAAATATAATCTATATGTATGTGTGTATGTATATATACATATTTATATATATATATTTATATATATATATATATATATATATATATATATATATATATATATATATATATATATAGACATTAGCACACATACATCTACGTAAACCGGATATCCTAACAATCTCGGAAACTTGGTTAAAACCCTATATAAAAGACTCTGAAATAATTCCGCCAAACTATTCAATCATCAGAAAAGACAGGCCCCATAGAAAAGGCGGTGGAGTAGCTCTCCTATATTCATCCTCATTATCAGTTACCCCCTATAACAAACTCATTCCACAATTCAAAAGTGCTGAACTACTCCTCACATCTCTCCAAATTAACTCACATAAACACATTTGTATAGCCTCACTCTATATCCCCCCAGGAGAGAATATTTCTACACTTGAGGATATCCTTTCCTGGCTCTCTAACAACATTAGCAATGAAACAATAATACTTGGTGATATGAATATTAACTGGGCCTCCATTCAGTCCTCTAAAAACCCTCTTAATATCAACCTCTACAACTTTTCACAACTTATCAAATCCACAACATACCCCTCTAAAAAACCCTCTAATGGCAGTATTCTAGACTGGATTCTAGTCTCTCACCCCCACTATTTCTCTGACAGTGGTACTCTACCTGATCCCCTTGGTGACCACATACCCATCTTCACACAGCGACTCCCATTACACCTGCACCATACCCATAATTGTATTACTATCCGCAACCAAAAAAAGTTTGATCCTACAAGCTTCTCAAACTCTCTAAAATCCATAAATTGGAACTGCCTAAAAACTTTATCTCTAGACAACGCAGTTGCCCACTTCAACTCAATTTTCCTACAGATACTTGATTCTCATGCACCCTTAAGGTCTAAGAGAATTAAAACTAAAACAGCCCCCTGGCTGTCCAAAAACACACTAGCATCCATGCGACACAGAGACAAAGTCTGGGCATATTACCAGAAAAACAAATCCCCCCTAGTCGAAAAGAATATAAAACTCTCAAACAGGGTAAAAAAACTTATAATTTCCGATCGACAAAACTACTTCTCCACACTCCAAAATAGCAGCAAATCTAACCCTCAGAAATTCTGGAAAGGTATCTCTACTCTTCTCAACCCTAGTAAACAAAACACCCCCACCCCAGACCCAAACGCTCCTGACCTAGATCTGGCTACACAATTTAATTATTTCTTCATTGAATCCATTTCCAAATTAACATCATCCTTCTCTAACACCACTACACTCTCAAATATTCCCCCACCCTCTCTCCCCACTACTCCACCCAGCACAACCCCCACCCCTGACATCTCCACTTACCAACTTTTCTCCCTCCACTTTTTCTCCTCCTCTAACTACTTCATCAACTGCATCTGCCCCTAACTCACCCCCCCTGCACACTCTCCCTCTTTCTCATTTAAACCTATACCCACTTCCACTATAAAGAAACTCCTTCTGAAACTGAAGCCATGTACTAATGCTCCTGATAACATCCCTTCCTACTTTCTTAGCATAGCTGCTGATGCACTTTCCTACCCTATTAGCATTTTAATTAACCGCTCTATCCTAGAAAGTACAGTACCCCAAATCTGGAAAAAAGCCTACATCATCCCTTTGCACAAAGGGGGTAACAATAACAATGTTACTAATTTCCGCCCCATTGCTATCCTATCTCCTATCTCTAAAATCTTAGAAAAATGTATTCATCTTCAACTCCTTCCTTACCTTTTAGAAAATCACCTACTAACTCCCACCCAACATGGTTTCAGACCTAATCACAGTACTATGACTGCCCTCCTCTCCTTCCTTCAAACTATTAACAAAGCACGTGACTCTGGCCAAATTGTTTCTACCATACTACTTGACCTCTCTAAGGCCTTTGACACTATCTCTCATAACCTGCTACTAACCAAACTCTCAGGACTTAACCTATCTCCCTCCTCATTGAATTGGTTCTCCAACTACTTATCTAACAGATATCAAGCAGTAATATGGAAAAAGCCACTTCATCATTTCTAAATACCCCTACTGGGGTACCCCAAGGGTCCATACTGGGTCCCCTTCTCTTTAACATATTTATAAATGATTTCCACAACTCCATTCCTTTCTCAGACATCATCCAATACGCAGATGATTCCACTATTATATGCTCAGCCTCTTCTATCCCCTCACTCCAAAAACTAACCCAAGAAGCTTTCACAACCACTGAGCAGTGGATGAAAAGAAATCATCTTGCTCTAAATGCCTCTAAAACCAAATTAATGCTATTCTCCCCCTCTAAAACTGTCTCCTTCAACACAAACATTTTCACTATCACTAGTCAAAATAATTCACCTCTGGAACTAGTGTCAGAGACCAAGCTACTCGGGGTCCAAATTGATAACCAACTCAAATTTAATTCTCACCTACAGCTAAATATCAAAAAAACCCACCAAAAACTTGGTATGCTGTACCGGCAAAATAAATACCTCACACCTGCTGCCAAAATCACTCTCTCTACTTCATTTCTTATCCCCTCCCTTCTCTATGGAGCCCCACTCCTAACTAATCTACAGTCCTCCCTAAAAACCCAACTTTCCTCTTGCTATAATAAAATCGCCAAGTTTGCTACCAACCACAAGTCCTCATCACACCACTGTTCCTCTCTCCACATACTAAAATGGCTAGAGCTTCCTAACTATCTCTCATACACTCAACTAACTCTTGCTCATAAACTCATTTTCAACTCCTCTCTCTGTCCCTCCCTCTCATCAGCTTTCAAAATGCACCTTCCTGATAGAATATTGAGGTCCAACAATCAAAATCTATTAGAAATCTATAAACCCACTCGTCCCCAGGGAAAAATCTTCTATCCTTTGTCCTTGCCGCCTTTGGAACTCTCTACCATCATCCATCCACCACCCCAACCACTTCATTTTAAAGATCTCTTCATTCCCACCTAGTATCCAAGTGGGAATGCTCTTGCTCCCATCCCTCATAGCTAATTTACTTGCAATTGCCATCTTCCTTCTTCACCTTGATTCCTCTTGCATCTTACCTGATTATTTACTCATAACTAATATACACTATCATTTCACTTTATAGGGAAAACTGCACTAGCCCTCACCTCAAAATACTTCCTTCATAAATTTCTGTTATTTCTCAGAAACTTGTTTCAGTATTTTGAATATGGTATAAACTCAAAATTTTCATGTATTATTCTTTATAATCTATAATCTATTAATTTTATCTAAACTTCTGTCATAGTTATTTCTTCTGTGTTTATTTGAAATTGTTTGCTGGTGTCAAAATACTTTGGATTATTATATAATTTATAATGTGTTATAGTTTTTGTATAACTAGTATGAATCACGTTTTGTAACATACTTAGTTCTGGAGCTTTTCTCCCCAGGACTCCATTGAAAACGGGTTATTTGACCCAATGGACTATCCTGGTAAACCAACTGCAAATAAATAAATAAATAAATAAAAAATAATGGAATACATGTTTTATACTGTTGAATGACTGTGCTGGATGATGTGTCCGTGATAAAATTGGATGTCTGTATATCTGCCATGGCTTAGTGGTAAAGCACATCAGCTGTGGTGTGCAGGGTCCTAGTTTAGAGCCTTGCAGAGGCCGGTTATTTTGTTGCTGGGCAGAACAAGGGCCGTTGGATATGGAGAGAGTAAGGCACTTTTAAGCAGTTATGAGCGGGTGTGTGTGCGGATTTGTGCAGCGGTAAGCAGTGGTTAGTTTAGGGGAGGCTCAGCATGGGACATGTAACTATGCATTAGCAGGCAATCCTATGCAAATGAGGTGAAGAATAGTGAATCCCAGTTTTCCCCAGGGCGTGAGACAGGTCCCAAGAGTGTAAGAGTATAGATAGCCGGGTGCAAGACTTGGATATAGGTGACATCATGGGGTGGGAGTGTCAGGCATACTGTAACTGGATTGGAGCCCTGTGACTCGGGATTGCTCCCAGCTTAGCATGGCTAACATAGGGGTGTGTCTAAACCTGCCTAAAGGAATTGGAAGCGAAAACAGCAATAGGAAAGTAATCAAGGAGAACTAGCTAAGCTGACAGGTGAAATGTATCAGGATCATACAATTACAGAAGCAGCAGACTAGCCCAGCCCCGAACATTACTATAAACTAAGCAAACACCTTCCCCTCTGGTATTTCCATACTCTACACCACCGGTGTATACAAGCGGGGAAATTGTAACAAACAAACCTATAAAATGAGAAGGGCTGCAGCAGACAACATAGAACAACATATGCAAGAGGCTGAGGGTGGTGAGGATGTGAATGTTGCCGAACAACCCACAGTGAGGAGACAGAGAAGAGTGTACAGACTCAGGGTAACCTACCAGGGCCTACATGAGCTGGAGATAGTGGAGTGCTATAGGGTGGACAGAGACCTCTTATAGCAAATTGATGAGCTGTGCCAGCCACACCTGACACATCAAACTGGCCGAGGGGAACCCATCCCAGTGGATACCAAGGTATGTGTAAGCCTAGGTATACTAGCCACAGGTACCTCCTAAAGCATGACAGGGGATATCATGCGGATCTCACAGGCATCAGCATCCAGAGTATTCCACCAGTTCCTGGATGCCATGTCAGCACATGCCAGTGAGCACGTTTATTTCCTCAACACACATGAGGTGTTGATCAGCAATATGCGTCTCTTCCACCAAATAGCAGACTACCCTGGGGTAGTGGGTGCTATAGACAGCACACATGTATGCATCAAAACACCACCCGGTGAGCAGGGTAATGCCTACATCAACTGCAGGGGCATCCCCTCCATCAACTGCCAGGTTGTATGTGATGCCCAGGGCATTATAATGAATGTGTGTGCTGGCTGCCCTGGCAGCTATGACGATTCAGAAATATGGCATCTGACACAGCTGTACCCCAGATATACTGATATGGACATCCCCTTTGGTCACCTAGTGGGGGATGCTGGGTACCCACTGGAGCCGTGGCAGATGACACCCATCAGAAATGCACACACGCCTGAACAACAATGCCATAATGAGGCACACGCACAGGCCAGACATATAATAGAGTGTGTGTTTGGGATGTTCAGGACATGGTTCTGGTGTCTGGACACATCTGGTGGAGCCTTGCAGTATTCAACAGCTACATGCACCTGAATTGTTATGGTATTTGCTATGCTACACAATATGATCCTGTGGAAACAGCTGCAGCAAGAACAGCGTGTGGCAGGGCCACACAGCCCCCCACCAATGCCAAGGCCTGTACAGGTACAGAGTGACTCAGAGGGGTAACAACCTAAGCCTGACCCAGTAGGCAGAAGGAGGCATGCCCAGTATGACCTGGCCTTGGCAAAGAGGTGATGCATAGCATATGAACTGACACAGTAGGGACCCAGGGAATGACACCCTCTCTGATTCACACAGACAGTGAAAGGGATGCCGCACATGACACTACTTGTGCCTAACCATGCGTACGGAGTGTACTATGTGCATCCAACATAGGCAGCCTTCCAGCACCATCCTCAAGTCTGGCACACCCTCAAGGTAAGTCAATCAACCTACCAATTGCCAAATGGAGTAGAATGTGTTGTTACCTGTAGCTATGGTGTGGATGTGAGCATGCAAGGGAATTGGGTGGCCAAATGTTAAGGCAGCAAACAGTAGACACCCATAGTGGCACCATGACATCTGTAACACATACTGGAGTCACCATAGGAGCCAGTACTACACAGGGTGACAAAACCCAGTACAGGTAACGGGCTGAGCGATATGTGTGCCCATAAGACCCACACAAGTCTCAGCCAGCAGGACAGGTGTAGACAGACACAAACAAATGCTGTACTATGGCCTCTGACTGTGCCCTATGGGTAACCCCTCCCCCAGACCCACACAGACAGACTACAGCAGGGCAGGCAGTTGGATGTTAGTTGTGAAGGCTAAGAAGTCAGAAACTAATATGTTGGTAATTAAAGCTAAGATCTGTAGTTCACTGGTATGCCTCTAGCCAGCTCAATAGGTAAGACTACACACTGAAATGGAGTACTTGACATACCAGTACAGTCCTAGAAAATGTGTAAAGGTGTCAGGTGTGTCCCCCCCATCCAATGTACACTTATAGCAACAGTCAGGTGTGCCCCCCTGCTCCTGTGTAGGAATGTAGATACAGTCAGGTGCCCCCCCCACTATGCAAACATGTAGCAACAGTCAATGCCAAATGACCGATGGATACCCTGTAGACACAGCATGCTACCTGTCGGTGTACAACACAAAGGTCGGCACCACAGTACAAACTACCTGGACTTGTTCCACACATGCAATACAGATGGCCATACTGCATGCTCATACAGTTGAAGGTATGAAGGCAATGTCAGTCAACAACATACTGAACGGTCATACTGGGCATGCTCACACACTTACATGAAGGCCATGTCTGCAAACACGAGTGGTCCAGACATATTTGGTAGTAGCAGTTCTTAGTGCAGACACATGTCAGTATGCACCACTCCTGCCTTGCACACATAGTGGATAGGAATACAGGCATATATGTAAGGACAACACGCTATAATAAGCCAAAGGTAGATGGACATAGATGTGTGGAAGAGGGTGACAGTGACAAGGAGCCATCCGGGCCTGTCCCATCCAGCACACAGCCAAAGGGCCCCAAACACATGAGGTGCAGATGTCATTCACTGCAGATACTAGCCACCAGTATCTGTCAGCATGACAGACTATGTGGTGCACATGCCAGCTGTGCAACATGACTGTACAAGGAAGCAGTCATCTAGTAGCTGTATACATGTACCTGTGACATATGAACCCGTGTGTGCCCGCATGTGGCATGTCAACCTCTACATGAATGGGTTATGGCCCATGCACGCACTGCCCTCCTCATAGTAGTATTATGACAAGCCTGCTGAGGTCATTCAATGTGAAATACACTTTTGGGAGAGCTGTAGCTCAGTAATCTCCATGGTGTGTCCCATAACTGCATACTGCTGTAGTGATAAACTAGTTAGGTAGTAGTTCTAACCCCAGACTTGCAAATTGTGTGTGTGATTGTGTGCGTGTCTGTCTGTCTCAGACTGTGTAGAGACAAATGCTTTTTAGGCTACTCACAGTCCATACAATTCATATAATCAACTTTGGCAAGGCTGCTGATGTCACTCATCTAGAAATACACCTCTGGGAAATTTGTAGCCCAGTAGTCTCTGTAGTGCGTTTTCTAACTGCGTATTGCTGTAGTGTGATAAGGTAGTTAGATCAGTGCTCTAATCCCAGACTTGCCAAGTGTGTGTGTGTGTGTGTGTGTGTGTGTGTGTGTGTGTGTGTGTGTGTGTGTGTGTCCATCTGCCTGAGGACAGACCAATGCTTTTAGAGTACCCACTCTCCGTACAATTCATATACTCAACTTTGGCAGTCCTGCTGATTTCACCCACCTAGAAATACACCTCTCGGACTGCTGTAACCTAGTAATCTCAGTAGCGAGTTCTGTAACTGCGTAATGCTTTAGTGTGTTAAAGTAGTTAGGTAGGTGTTCTATTCCGAGGCATAGCAGGTGTGTGTGTTTGTCAGTCATATCCTGTGCGTTGGTGGCTGTGAGTTTCTAGCCACTGGATGTGTTGGGGAGTGTGTTTTGTAGTTTTTCTATATAGTGGCCATATATGTTACAATCATCCAAGTGACTGGGTTGGCGAGACATACCCATACATTTGGCAGTAGGCCTGGTGAGTAATGTCAGCAACCCTATTATTACCCTGAGTACAGTCTGACCCCATGTGTCGGACAGACACACACTTGCCTTGGGATTAACACCAGTACATAATACAGGAGTTGCAGGTGTTTTCCTTTACATTCTTTTCTAATACTTTGGTGTCACGAGGTTTGTTCTTGGGATATATAATCTATATCTGTGTGTATGTATATATATATATATATATATATATATATATATATATATATATGTGTGTGTGTGTGTGTGTGTGTGTGTGTGTGTGTGTGTGTGTGTGTGTGTGTGTGTGTGTGTGTGTGTGTGTATGTGTGTGTGTATATATATATATAAAATCTATATCTATGTATGTGTATATATATATATATATATATATATATATATATATATATATATATATAAATGGACATTAACACACATACATCTATGTAATTGAATAAATATGCTCTACTGTTGAATGGGTAGATTTCTGGTATTGGGGCAACACTATTAATTCAATCATTCAGGTCTAATGCAGCTCATTAACATGCCTGTTGAGCATGTCGGTATAAAATGCTTATGTTAATAATTAAATGTTTAACCAAGTAACTAGTCTAATTTTACACACGTCTGCCTGACAGACATGTTAAGGTACTGCACTACAGCGGAGCAATCACTTTAAAGTGTTGCCCCAGTAAGTCACACAGACAGGAAATCAGTAATAAGGAAATACTTGGAAATAACATGACATTCCTTTCGTCTGTTAATTAGGCATTACATGGTGATATGTACACTGCATGACATGCCTAACATGAAGTAACTTCCTGTGCTTACAGTTTACAAAGGCATAGTTATGCTGACCATTTGTAATCAGACAGTTTTCAGTCCTCTATGAGGCCTGTGAAATGATGATTAAAAGACAGTGAAATTGCTATGTATATGTTTGCCGTGAAGAGCTTACAAGACACAAGTTGTTAGGGTTAGGCTTCAACTTGGATTAATTATGTAAAAGCCTTGTACAATAGTAAAAGATGTATACATCGTAAACACAGTTATTTCCGGGCTCAGTGATGCCTTCCTAAATCCATGCCTGACACTCTTAAAAACAAACTATCAATGTTTACTGACTGGAATCACATCCTCACGGCTTGAAGAAGCCGAGTTAGTATAATTAGAGATGTTAAGGACAGGTATTTGACAATGAAAATGTTTTCTACAATGCCTGCTTTCCCTATAATGGATAGACGGCTGTAATAGTAGGCCTTTGTCTTTGTTTTTGCACTATTCTGCTTTCGGGCAAACACTTTCAATGCAGGTGCTCAGCTCAGACTCCAACCTCAACCCATGTTGTTTGAATGTTAATGTTAACAGTTGTGTGTAAATCAGTTAAATGGATAAAATGTAAAAACAAAATGAGAAGAACTGTAACTTCTACATTTTACACACACATGTTAAGACTTACACAAATACATGGTTTGACACTGGATTCGGAGGGTAGCAACCACATTAACAGTGTTGCCCCATTAACAGAAAAGTACCCCCATGCAAACACACTTAAACATGCTTAGTGGTCCTTAGATATGTTTACTTCTGCATATTTGTGCTTACACCTGCTTAATAGTAACTTATTCATTATGTCACTAAAACTGAGATTGAATGACATTAATTAAACATTTCGTGCAGTACTCTAGTTCACATGTACATGTTCTTATGTAGGTTGGACAGCAATACGATGTATAAATATGTTTATATATACATTCCACATGGAAAATGATATGTGCTAGTGAGGGACTTGGACCGTGAATGTCTGTTCGTTAGGTGAATGCTCTGACCAATACACTATTGCTGTGCTGCTTCAGTTGCATATATACCCAAATACCCATGTCTCCTAGTTCCCCAAACACCCACCCCAACACTTCACTAACACTGCAGTCATCCATTCTCCAGTTGGATTCGCTGTGTATCTACACGAGTACACATTGGCCACTCCCTACCCCTGTAGACCCATCCCATCGTTGACTCACTACACGAATCCTCAGGAATCCCTAACATTTAGTACACAAACATTGGTGACATGAGTGACCAATAGGACACTAATCACAATTTTTGAATTATCCCACATGAGACACACTTGTCTTTATGTCAAGATTAGACTCTTACTTCCTTACATACTTACTCCCATTAACATGACACTACAATGAATTAATTAGTCTGACTATATGGTAACGTACATGTTACACATGAGAACTAATTATGTACGTGTTCGGCGTGATTCTTTTACAAATAGACTGGTTTAGTATTTGGCATTGCCATTGCAGGCAGATCACAGGGATAATTTCCTGTGTGAGACAGTCATCACATTTGATTTATTCAACACAGCACTGACTTTGGACATTGTACACACTTCTGCATTTTAGCAATTTTGTCCCTTCCCTATTATGCACTACCTATTATTCTATCTACTTGCAAGGTTTGTAAGGGCACATTCATGTGTTTATATCTGCAAATGGAATGGATATGTTACAGGGAATGTACTTCTACATATTGATGTATGCATGTGTGTATGCATACATACTTATACCTAACTTGCTGGCCTCCATAAGGCAGTCCAGTTCGAACCACGCCATCCAACCATGACATGCTTGGATCCATAATCACATACCCATGGTTCCTCAACCCCATCCGAGTTCGACATACACGCAATCCATCCATTATCCAGTTGCTTTCACGGCCATGACACACCTCCACACATTGCCTTCCCCCCAGCATTAGGGGCCCTACACGTATGTTGTCCCAACACATGTATTATCATGCTATCCCACCATTTAGTCCTTGAACATACCTACCCTTGCTTGTGTAATGGACGGAGATCCAAATACGCTGTCAATTTTTACCTCTGATTGTTTGTAAAGTAGACTTAGCAGATCAACAATGTTACTCCCACTGGTAAAACCCTGCCTGTGGTGTGAGTAGCAGTGCTTTGTTCAATCCTGGCCATCTTGATATGACATACACTGACAGCACTATATAATACTATAGTTGCTGTTGATTGCCTTCTCATTCCTTTTCTATGCTTTATTGTTACAATGTTCATTCTTCACACACACACACACACATATATATATCTATAGAGAGAGAGAGAGAGATAGATATATATTACATCTGTGCATACGTATATACATTTCCTATGCTGGGCACTGCTTACACCCACACAAGCGCATTCAGATTTGCTTACTGTTTGTTAAATATGTTTACTGCTGGTTATTTGTGTTTACTTGTGCCTTATTCGTTATGACAGTACCACTTTGATTGAATGGATTTGAATAAAAGTCCCATGCGATACTCAAGTTCACTTTTACATGTTATTATGTCAGTTATGCAGCAGAACAACATTCATTGTACATGAAAAATGATATGTGCTATAGTTGAACTTGAACCGTGAATGCCTGTTCATTAGGTGGATGCTCTAACTGCTACACTATTGGTGTGCTGCTTCATTTTGATGTATAGCCATGGTTCATAGTTACTCGAACACATGCCGCAACACTTCATTAACACAGCAGTCAGCCATTCTCCAGTTGGAAAATAACCACACCACTACACATGCGCCACACCCTACTGCTCTAGACACATCCCGTATGTTGGCTCACTCCAAGTATATTCAGACATCCCTAGCTTATAGTCCTGGAACATACATTCATATAATGGTCAGGGTGTTCAAATAGTCTTCCAGTTTTCGGCTTGTCTGACTGGAGACTGGGACTGCCCTATATCTGTTTGAAAGTCAGACATAGCACATGGACAAAGATAGTCCCACTGTTAGCATCCTACCCGTGGTTGGAGACGTAGGAGGTTTGCCCACCTCTGGCCATCTTGATATGACAGCACTAAATAATACAGGGGTTCCGCTGCTGTTTTCCTTCGCATTCATTATGAATGCTTTATTGTGACCATGTTAATTCTTCATGGATATATATATATATATATATATATATATATATATATATATATATATATATATATATATAATCCGTCTGTACATACACATACATATACACCTACATGCTTATTTACATTTCCCATACTGTTGAATGACCACCACTTACCACCACGCACACCCACTTATGTCTGCTTGGAAGTGTCTTAATCACTCTATATCCGACAGCCATTATTCTGGGCATCATATAAAATTAGCAGCCTTTGCATGACTTGGACCCAGGAACAGAAACACCATAGTCACTGGTTTGACCACTAAATCATCCATGATACATTCTGCATGGATGGTAGTTTGGATATATGACTTTACTACAGACATTCCACACTACTGGCAACAAATGTGACAGTCGGTTGGTGCACATATGTATAGTGCATGTTAATGTTCATATATTTCTGAGAGACATATGTATACATTTGCAAGTATACATATTTATGAATAGGACACATAATTGACAACTACTTATATGCATGTATTTGTGATGTGTAGCTATGCGAATATAAGTGGTTACATGTATAGATATATGACTACATATCTGGGGTTATACATGGCCATGTATATGAACACCCGCATCTGGGGGGGACCTGTACCATTTGTATATAGGGATTATGTGCATCATTATGACGTGGAACCTGGACAGGGTATACAATTTGTGGACGTGTACTATTTGGGAGATGGCTATGGGGAAGCTTCTTGGGAACATGTGAAAGGTATATATTCCCGATAATGCACATGGGGAGACATGCATCATGGTCAGGTGTTTAATCCTGGGTCGTAGGTTCTGCAAGACTGGGTGGAGGCTTTGCAGGGTTATGGACAAGTACTGCTAATCCAACTTGTGTACGGATGTCAATGGGGGTGGATATACTGAGGTTGTATAAGCAGGGCACTGATATAATTTAGATAAACTAGCCAATAAGTTTGAAGGGATGACTGCCTACTTGGCACATTTGGCATTTATCTTGGATTCAGAATGTGACTAATCTGTTGGCATATAATGATTTTATTTCAGGGAGCACAGTTTTTAATGACTCTAACTTGTCTGTGTTGAAGTCATGTTGGAGTTAATTTTCCAGAATTACATTTTTTTCACCTGTACTTTTGTTGGATGATTTGCTGATAAAAATGCCTCTAACTATGGATTTAAACATAGTACATCTTATACCAAATATAAAACAGAATATGACTTACATCTTATAGCAAATATAAAATAGAATATGACTAATAAAATATTTGTTTTTCAGTGTCTTTTTCTTCTTTAAATAGCTGTTAATTGTCTCCTGCTCAGAGTAGTTACAGTTTTTGATAAATAAGGTTATTTTGAAACGAGTTAAAATGCAAAAATTGAAATTACCTTTTTTTCTATTTTACATGAAATATTACTTTTCAAAAGGATTTATAAGGAAGGAAAATATATCCTTAGCTCGGATCAATGTGACAAAACAAATCATTATATGTTAGGTACATAATATGATATGACGTATTAACGTTCAGGAGCATCAGTGAGGTCACAAAGTAGTTGAACATATATTTTGAGATAAAGCATAGATTTCCTCAGATTATGATGAACTCAAGGTTAAGTTCTACTCATTCAGAATAAAACCATGATTTTTAAAAGTAGACAAAAGTTGAAAGAATTTCCTTAACATTTTGCTAATTCAAATACGTTCTGTAAACAAATACTATAAATATAGGCTAAGTTATTAGAGAGTATAATTCATAACAAATCTACACTTTGTATCCTTTTTGGCTTGTACTATTATACAAGGACTTTTTTTTTAATTAGAATTATTATACCACATATATTGGTCAAGTTGCCTAAAACAAAAATAATATGATATTCAATTTTATTATATATTTCAAATTGTGAGGTGCACACGTGAGTTTTTTGCATGAAGCATGAATTCATTTTTACATTTATTAATGAATTCCAAAACAATTTCCCCTTATATCATGCGCATGTTATGCAGACTCCAAGATGGTGGAGTTAATTCAGATACCACCTATTAGAGGAATGATGCCTATACATTTTTATAAATGTATTCATAAAACCATGACTAGCAGCTGAGGTAGAATCATAATAAAAATAAGAACAGTGATCACATAGCAGCTAGCCCTCCACTTCGAGGAACTGGTCCTAATAACTCATGTTGTAGCAAACATAAAACATGGAAATGCCAAAATAGCCAAATGAAATCTTCCTAAAACTAAGAACTTTATTTATTTGACATTTGTTTACTTGGAAAGTCTGACTGGGCTCTGAGAAGCCCATTTCCAGCTGAGGCCTGAGGAGCAAAGCTCCAAAAATACATAATAATAGTATTAGTCATAGATAAGGTATAATAATGAAATATACAGCAATTAGTTAAGATAAAAAATGTCAGTTGATTAATAATGTAAAAAACAGTAAGGAAGTAGTATAGCAAACATTTATTATTTGTAGGAAAGAACAGTAGGATGATATAGTTGAATGGTGCCATAAGAGGAAATAGAAAGTGAGATATGATAAGAAAAGATTGGAAGTAGAAGGGGTTAGGTGTTCAAGAAAGAAGAAGTAAAAAGAAAAGTAGTAAAAAAGGTAGAGGTAGGTAAAGTTAAAGTAAGATAAAGTGAGAGGATATCATATTAAGTGGGATTAGAACATGAACAGATCCATGCTTTGCTTAAGAATTCTCCTAAGGCAGATCTAAATGAGGGAAAGTTGGCATCTGATCTGCTATTTGTAGGAAGATCATTCCAGGCGTTTACAATGAAGTAAGATTAGAAGCATTTTCCTGCATTTTTCTTGTGCTTATATACTGATAGAAGTTGTTTGTCTTCGGATCTTAGAGATCTAGTGGGTTTAGATCTAGAGACAACAGAAGTTAGAGCAGCACAGGCAGTGAGCTTATAGATGATGTTATGGGCAGTTAAGAGTTGTATGAAATTAACTTATTCACTCCAGTGGAGCTCAGGAAGTTTGCAATGTAACTTCCAATGGGCAGAGCCTAAGCCTTTTGACAGAATCAAATTATGTCCTCACATTTCAAACAAAAGTTCATATTTCTGGAACCATATGAGTTATGAAATAATGTATAAATGGCAAACTCTTCAGCACAAACTATTTTTATAGTGATAGTATTCTATAGGTTCTAGGACTTAAACCAAATTTTATGTCACAGTAAATACAGCAACTATTACGTTTGCAATATTTTGTAAACAACTTTCAATATCTCAGCAACCAATCAAGTTATGCACATAGTGTCACCAACATTTTGTTAATCTATCTGAGAGCTTTCATATGAGGCTAAGGAATTCTGTCTGTGTTACTTGGTTATTGAGATATTTAGAAAATGTGAACAATTATATCTATATAAATAAATATCATAAGTACAACAGTTAATATCTATTTACCTGCAATAGACAGAGGTCAAATATTAATGCAGTTGAGTTTGCCATTGTGTAAGCTTTAAGATGAAACATTTTAAAACCTTGTACATAGTACGGTTGTGGAACTATTGATGCAAATATGAACAAACAATTTTTGACGCCTAGAGGCATCAGTAGGAGTTAACTGCAGATGCACCTAGAGTCATCACTCGGATGTTATGAGTTAAGGCATGCTAGCTGGAACCATTGTAATGCTTTAAATGAAATGCAGTGGTGAGTAGAGCAGGTAAAGTTTGTAGCAAATTTTGCTATTTTGTTATAGCAGGCTTCAAGTTTTGTTAAGAGAGAGAGGTCTGGAGATTAGTAAGGATAGTAGCACCATACAAGATGGAAGGTAATAAATAGGTGGCGAACCCTAACTGGGAAAAGCCGAAAGAAGAAGAAGAAGCAAGTATGATTCTAGTAGACTGATGAAGAAAATGTGTATGCCTGTAGAGCATGCCTAGTTTCTGGTAAGGAGCTGCATAACAGTACCTATGATGTTTAGATAATCTGTTTTTTTCCCCAGTTCTTGAGCATAATCTTGGTGGTCTATGCACAAGAAAACACCTACTTAAAAAAATTCATATCCTGCAGGCTATTCTACTTTACTTGTGTATGGTAGACTGTTTGCATGTGAGAATTGTATTGGTGCAGCATAAAGCATGTGCTTTCACTAATGCTATGTGTTTAACTATATGCATGAAGAAACAATAGAAAATAAGTTTGCATGCTTGAACAGTAAAGTTCTGCCTCACATGGATCCACATTTTTTAGGTGTATTTTATGCTCAGCACTAAATGCTTATACAGTTTCTTAGTCAAGCCTTGAAAATGAGACATGGCTGTTGAATTGAGAGCACCTATATGAAATAGGTAAAATTAATAATTTTGTAGGTAGTAGGTAATCCATTAATTTTCATTTCTTAATCACCCATTTCATTAAGCGGGTTTCTTAATGCTGTTTTTTTATTTTTTCTTCTAAAAATCTGAGAAGCAGTAGCTAATTTATCTTAGTGCCTTTAATGTTTAAAGATGTTTCTCTTGTACTTCAGCATGTTTTTCATTATCTCTGTTTGTTATATAGTTTTTCTAACTCTGTTTTGGCACATACCTTGGAGCCATGTTTACTGTAAAGAGATATTCCTGAGATGCCTTTTGAAAAAGACTTTCTTCACTTTGTCTTTTTTTTTTTCCCACTGTGAGGGAGACATGTCCCATATCCTCCCCATACGTGAGGTTTCACTACTAAGAACTCAGAACCTTAACAGAATCAGCTAAAAGGTCATTGCATCTTGTGACAAGATTAGACCATGACTGCAATGATTTCATTTACTGTTTGTTTCACTGAAATGAAAGATATTATAGGCTTTGCTGTCAAAGTGTCAAAACACAGCCTTAAGCACTACATTATGTGCCTGCTCAGATCATTTATTTTTCACAATAATCCTACTTTAATTGTATATTCAGTATGGCCTCATAATAACATATATGTCACTTTTCTAGGGCACCTGCTGCCCTACAGGCAGTATACCAGTAGTAGCTGTGAACAGGTAAAATTTAGGACTTGTGGAAACAAATAATGCAGCCAAGTGCTTACTTAAAATGAATGCTTAGCTCTGCACAGTAAGCTTCTTATAAGCTGAGCTTTAGCTCATTAGTTGTTCAGTATTCCATATATAAGGAATGTGGTGAAAATGAACATATATTACTCTTATTCTTATTATTTAATGCATCTAATTTAGAATTTCAGTTAATAACGTTTACAGCTGTATACAGTGCTTTATATTTATTTTGGATTTAATTTATAGCAAATTAAATTAATCTGCTAAAGTGTACTCTTTGAAATATACTGGAAAATTAACCTATATTATAGATATTCCATAAGAAAAATGAAAGCTATAGCCCATGTCAAGGAAGTCCCAGGAGCAAGTGGGGAGTGGGGCTATTCACAGTCGCTTGTGAAGTGTATAAGATTAGTGCAAGCTCTCTTGCTTACTTCATAAGACCAATTATATTCATATGATTCCCTCATTGCCTGGGTCACCCCTGTACATCCTAGGCAGTGATGTTCAGAAACCCACATGCAAATGTAGCATATGGTGTGAGGGGTCTATATGAATTACATTTTCAGACCCTTTCCAGGGTAAAATATTTGCATACTTTGGGATTCATTAACTCTTAAACTAGGCAAGTGTACATAAGTGCAGGCTTCCAGGGCTTTAAGTGTTCACCACACTTTGTGGCAAGCTTTTCACTGGTGGGAATCTGTGCATGAAAAATTAGAGTTGTTTCATCCTGCTCAAATAGTGTAAGGAGGTAAATAGTACAGTGCATAAGTGTGTGTGTGTGCGCGCGTGTGTGTGTGTGTGTGTGTGTGTGTGTGTGTGTGTGTGTGTGTGTGTGTGTGTGTGTGTGTGTGCGTGTGTATATTTTTGTCACTGAAGGAAGGGGCTGTCAGTGCCTTTGTGTTCCTCTTGGCACTTACACTACACCACAGGTTACAACTACCCAGATACATAGTTTTTCTAACTATATAAAGTACTTCCTAATCATGTAACTTCACAGATTAGAACTAAGCATCTGTACTTAATACTACAATGCAAGTCAACTGACTGCTGGTTAGTGATTTGGTCTGTGTTGATATATTTAGTATGAACCCTGGCCTAGTAATAGCAAATGTAAAGTTTTCAGTTAGTAAATGTAATATGTAGATACTATTTATATATAAAAAAGTCTTAAGAAACAGAGTTACAAATTAAAGTGTGGCTTTATTCCACAAAGTCAAATGTAGTGTCTACGTGAGCTTTATTTAACTGGTTTAAAAGGAAATGTGTAAACATATTTCAAATTGTACAAAACTGTTTATCACTCTTTTCTGTGCTTTGAAACATGATCTTTTTTTCCTCAGACTTCTTTCTGAATTAGTATTTTGAATATTTTCCTAAATCTATTATTGATATAAAAATTGTCATGTCTTATATACTGGATTTTGATTTTGGCTTCCACAGGAAAATCTCAAGAGTTATTTAGCAGCGGCTAGTCTGGGGTTGCGTATTAAAAAACATTATCCGTAATGAAGAAAACATACAAGTTTTAAGAGATATAGTACATGCTGTTAACATTCTTAAGGTTCATTTATTTATGTAGGCTTACTGTATTGCAGGATCCATTGTCTAGAAATTAACAATAGGTAACTTGATGAACTGCATTCTGTAGATAAATGAGCAAAGGATGCCCAACAGCAGTTCAAAGAGGCAATAGTTAATGCCGTATATTTGCTTTGCACCAGTAATAAACTGCAGAAGTAGCTGCTACAGATGAGTTTGTTGGCAAGCAGAAATTAAGATGTAATATTTCATTTCAAAGTATTATGCTGCATGAAATGTGTGCACTGTGCTTGATTAAGCCAGTTGTCTCTCCTGTTCATTCCTTTACGGAGATGTTAAAACAATAAATATAGGTTCTGATGTTGGCTTCCATAGGAAATTTTCAAGAGTTACTTAGCAGCAGCTAGTAAGGGGTTAATATTATAAAAAACACTCTCCATAATGAAGAAAACATACAAGTTTTTAAGTTTTAATAAGCATAAAATATCTTAAATAATCTTTGTACCAGATTTTCTGGATTGGCAGAAACTGGACCAAATACAACATGAATCGCCCATAGCAGGAATTTAATTTGCAGAGCTGCTGTTTTCCCTGCTGCAGGTGTGACCCATACAAAGCTTTATTCCTGAAACAGCCTTCTGAAGTTATGAAAGCTACAGCTGGCGTATAACAATATTTATAAGTTTTGGAACATCAGTTAATACATCATGCTCACACTAACTAAACTAATTAAACAAATAAACACATCACAGTGGGAGGGCAAATTTGTCATGCAGCGACTATTTCTTCTCTCAAATAAACTTGCTCTTTGGATTAAGAAATGAGACAGACTACCCTCCTTTAAGAAGGAACTAGATAACTGGGTGGGTATTCTTAAATTAACCCATAAATGACTTGCCTATTAATCCTTTAAAAGGAAGTAGGTATAAAGGTGGGTACTGGCAAGGCATAAATGGCCAGAGTGTCCAATTGCATTGTACATTCTTTGATTCTATGAACTTGTCATTATATTTTGATCATGAACTTAAACTTTATCCATACAGTAAGACAGTATATAACTATTTCAGAAGATGGCATTTTAAAAGTGCTAATAATAATAAACTATATTATAAGCAATACAGCTTAGAGATTACAGCCAACACTTTTTCACAGTATGTGCACTAATATATGGAATTAACTAGCCACAGATATTCAACTACCACTTAAAAAACATGAATATATTGTTACAACATGTTTTATTTATTTATTTTTTAATACTGGCAGATTAGTTGGTCTATGATTTATTAAGATGAATACAGGAGTAACAAGCAATGTAATTTGAAAGTGTACTCAGAACTAGATATAAATATTTATTGCAACACAGTGCAATAATTGTCATACCCCAGGATTCATGAAGTTCAGTGCAAGGATGGCGTTAGCCTTGCATTGACCGTGTGACGTAGAGATGGCACAGCAGCACCACATGCATATTAATGAAGGTGCGCTGCCGCAATGTCCACGTGCATAGGAAATGTGCGCAAGTGCAGGGGGCATGTCTAAGTGCTGCACGGAGGCGTGAACATGTCGGCTGCAAATGCGCAACCTAAAATGCTGACTAGTACAGCCTGCCTCTAATAATAATCACTCCTGTCAGTGTCCTAGTATAGTAAAATGTATACAAAGCATACAAGACAGTTTTGGGAACACCAAAATAAAAAATAAACACAAAGGCACGTAGCTGAATATTGAGTCCCCATCCCTCGAACAAATGACATTTAAAACCCTGTGCCCGTATTCCATTGTAGTGTTGATTGTTATACCAAGTGGAAGTGAAATGCAGTGTGTTAGCAGGCCGCTGTCATTTGCTAAGCCTAGCCCAATGGTTAGGGTCACCACTTGTCCCACATTGTGAGGGACAGTCCCCATTTGGGCAGTTGTGTCCATACCAAAACCATTATAAATGTTAAATGTCCTGCGATTGTAAGACATAAGAATGTCCCATATTTTATGTAATAGTTCCATACAATACTTATTTCTGTATGTAAGATACCTAAATGTTACAAAAAACAGAATAAGCAACTAAATGAAGCAGAATAAGCAACTAAACTGCTACAACAATAAGCTTTCATTTAGGCATAAAACTAAAGTACTATCCTTTGTACTGACAGTGGGTATGTGTTGGCCTGTAAAATGTGATGTGTGTCCCGAAAATGTCCCATTTTGGTCATATGAAAAGGTGGCAACCCTACCAGTGGTCAGAGCATTCGCTTATTATCTGCCCATTCGCAGCCCAAGTCATCCTTGTCTAGACGGGCCAAAGATGAAAGGGTATTACCCGGGTCTACCTACCATGTCATGAAAGATAAGTATTTGCGAGTACCTATGTGCATGAAGTACTGCATGTGGAAGATCAAAAATGGTAGGGTCACCCTTACAACCATATTGGTACCAGAGATATGTAGTGTACGATATGTGTTCTGTTGACTGTGTCATGGGCCATCAACCAGAGAAGGGATGGATGGTGTGTGTGTAATATGGGTGTGGGAAGGGGTGATGGGTAATGCAATAATTCGGCAAGGGGAGACTGGGTCGGATGCACAATAGGTGAACTGGAGGTGTACGAGGGAGCAGTTGGTGAAACAGAAAGAAAACCAAAGAACAAACATTCACATCTGCAATACAACCTAACAGGCCATACTGTAGAACACAATCCCACAAACATATGGACATTAAAATGTGCGATACACATGTACAGAAATGTTACTGGCTCACACACACATAATGGTCTGGCCTGAACTAAGCCATCCAAACCAAACACACCTGGATACATAATTGAATACCCATCACCCCTCCACAGCACACCACTCCCCCTTCCTGAACATCCAACAAAACCACCCATACTCGGGCTGCTAGCTTGGCACAGACATATCTGAACATAGTGACCCCTACTCATATCTAGTAGGCAGTCTCACCCTAGACAGTCTCAGGATTGCAAACTATCCCTTGCATGTATAACCATACCTCATTTTTGTAAAGCCAAAAGAATCGAGGTCATTGGTCCCCACAATTTTTGGACATCCCTCATGGGATAAGTATCTGTTCTAAACATTAGACTTGGTGTCACAACACGATGTCCAATCCTGTAGCTATCTGGACACAAGTTGTATGAGCAGTAGTTGTCCACAACTCTGCTCAGCCTCCAGCCAGTCCTGCAGAATCTATGACCCAGGATTAAACACCTGACCATGTTGCACGTCTCCCCACGTGCATTATCGGGAATATATAGCTTTCACATTCGCATAGTGGCAGTCGGATATAGAGTGATTAAGGCGCTTTAAAGCAGGCGTAAGTAGGGTTACCACCTGTCCCACTTTGTGAGGGACAGCCCCTTTTTTGACAGTTGTGTCCTGACCAAAAATAATAAAATGGGAAATGTCCTGAGATTGTAGGCAATAATTATGTCCCATATTTCATGTAACAGTTGCATAAAATAGTTATTTCCGTATGTAAAATACTTAAATGTTACAAGAAACAGAATAAGCAACTAAACTGCTACAAGAATAAACTTTCATTTAGGAAATAAAGTAAAGTTCTAACCTTTGTACTGACCATGGGTATGTTTCGGCCTGTAAAATATGATGTGTGTCCTGAAAATGTCCCACTTTGGCAATTTGAAAAGATGGCAACCCTAGACGTCAGCGGGTATCCAAGTGTGTATGAGCCACGGTAAGTGGTGGTGATTCAATGGTATGGGAAATGTAAATAAGTATGTAGGTGTATATGCATGTGTATGTACAGACCGATTTTATATATATATATATATATATATATATATATATATATATATATATATATATATAGATGTGAAGAATGAACATGGTCACAATATAGCAGTCATAACGAATGTGAAGGGAAATATCAGCAGAACCCCTCATAATATTTAGTGCTGTTATATCAGGTTGGCCAGAGGTGAGCACACCTCTGCATCCCCAACCACAGGTAGGACGCTAAAAGTGGAACTACCTATGACCTCGTTCTAAGTCTGACTTTCAACTAGGTAGAGGGAAGTCCCAGTCCCCAGTCAGACAAGCCTAAACTTGGATGACCACATGAACACCCTGACAATCAAATACACGTATGTGCCAGGACTATAGGCTTTGGAGGTCTGAATATACTTTGAGTGAGTCAACATGTGGCAAGGGTCCAGAGCAGTAGGGAATGGCGCATGTGTAGTAGTGCTGTTTTCCCAACAGAAAAATGGATGCCTGCTGTGTTAATGAAGTGTTGAGGCATGTGTTCGGGTAACTATGAACCATGGGTATACATATAAATGAAGCAGAACACCAATAGTGTAGTGGTTAGAGCATCTGACTTATCAAGCAGACGTTGCCAATTCGACTGCAGCACACACCATTTATGACGCATAATCCGTATACGAGCATATCTTGCTAATTTTATGCTGTATAATGATATAATACCAATGAAATGTGAACTGGGGTGACGTATCACAGTAAGAATGCAGAAGGATTTCGCGTGACATGAATCGGCAGTTAAACGGAAAACCACAGCTGAAAAGTGTTGTACTCACCATTTGTCCAATGGCCCTTGTTCTGCCCAGCAATACAATATATCACATTGGTCAGGCCCGATGCCAGGACCCTACACATCACAATCAAAGTGATTTACCACTAAGCCACGGCAGTATGTTATCATAAACACAGACAGCACAGTCATTCAACAGTATGATCAAAGTAATTAAATCATATAGATGTGTATGTATGCGTACACACACACACACACACACACACACATATATATATATATATATATATATATATATATATATATATATCATAGGTTCATAGGTAGGTACTAGGCTATCTGCCCAAGGGCATTTATAAGCCTAGCCAGAATGTGTTGGCTTTCGCCTCCCTTTTAAATTAGTTTCCTGGGCCTCTGTCTAGGAATTTATCCCTCCAGCATGTCCTGTTTATTGCTTTGAATATTACCATTGTGTCTTTTGGCTTTTCCCAGTGAGGGGTCACCACAGCGGAACTCCGGTTCGCTAATGATTGGCAGTTGATTTTTATGTACCGGCTTACCAGGCCTGATGCACAACCTTCAACGAAGGTATGCCCATTCACGCATGTCTCCACGCAGAAGACGCTCTAGCTGAGAATCGAACCGGACAGCGTCTTACTGTGAGGCGACAACGCTACCGCAGCACCACCACTGCGGGTATCAAAAATCCAGCAAACAGCACAATAAACAGGGCCAGCCAATATCTAAATCCAATGTGCCTTCAGCATATGTGGCAAGTGCCAAACAGAAGCATAAATAAAAATTCAGCGTGGTTAAAACACTGAAAACAATTCTGACAATTCCACTTAACAACAAACCAGCAGTTCAGTGGATATGCATGAAAATCATTCTCCAAAACAAAGCAAATAAAACAAAACAGATGGCTAAAAATATAAGCACATTTATTCAGCTTGCAGAGATAAAAACAATAAAACTGTAGAGGGATAAGCGCTTTCAGGTTACTCCAAACAACCCTTCTTCAGATCCATATAACTTGTATCTTCCAAGTATCTGATTTTTAAAAAACCTTTCAACCAATAGGCAACTGGCTTCAATGTGTACCCTCCCATCAGAGGAACATGTCATAGATGTCTCTTCAATCTCCACCCTTTCAGGGCAGGTTTCATAGGGAAGGCTGTATTAAGCCCAGGTTTTTGGTGAGCTCTCAATTTCCCTATCCAGAGCATTTCTTCTTGTTCAAGTCTGTTGTTCACATCACCCCCCCCCCCCGTGAGATATATATAATATATAAAACTCTAAATACAAAATGTTGCCCTTCATTATCTCTAATATGTTTGGCCAAGGGATTTTTATAGTTTTTAAGTCTTATATCACTAATGTGTTTGGACTGTCTCTCTTTCATTTGTTGTATCATTTTTCCGACATAGAAATTGTCACATGCTAGGCAAGTAGCTAAGTAAATGACATTCTTAGTGGTGCAATCTGCTAAAAGTTACTAACATATCTCTTTTTGGTAACTGGATGCTCGAAATAGCTGTCCATACATATATGTCTACACATAGTGCACCTTCTACATGGGAAAGTTCCTTTTCTCCTTGAGGTAGTGTGTGATTCCGTTTCATTATCTTTAGATAGTATTTGCTTTAAGTTCTTTGCATTTCTGAAGCAGAACTCAGGTTCTTCTCCTAAAACATCTTTACATTCATCACTTGACATGAGTATCTTCCAATTCTTTTTCACTATGTTACATACTTCTTCTGCATCCATTGTGTGAGTCAGCACCATTTTCAGTTCTTTGTGCTGATACTTATTTTGATTCATATTCTCTTGTTTCCCTCTTAAGTATGGTCTACCTTTCTCGTTCCTTTCCAAATCAACTTGTTGTCTCATATTCAACACCTCTTCTTCTCTATAGCCTCTTGCCTTCAGATGTTCTGACATATCGTCCATTGCCATGGCAAGAGTTGTGTCGTCCGAATGTATCCCAGACATTCTTAAGAACTGTCCCTCATGACGTTCTTATGAGTATATCTTGGGAGCATACTACCTCTTGGTAGGATACTATTCTTCCAGCAATCTTTTCTATAGAGACTAGTTTCTATTTTGCCTTTTCCATCCTTCGTGATTCGTACATCAAGGAAATCCATCTGTACATCACTTTGGGTCATAGTGAACCTTAAAAAGTTCGTACTGTTCTCCAAATATGTATTAAACCTGTCAAGTTCCTCAACATCACCTTCACACATAATATAGATGTTGTCCACAAACCTTAGGTATACTTTCAGGTAGTCCTTCCATGGATTATCTTGATATAGTACTCTATCTTCCCAATGCGCCAAAACTATGTTTGCATAGCTATTGGCACATGGCGTTCCCATCGCTATGCCACATAGCTGTATATAATATTTCCCTTCAAACGTGAACACATTGTTGTTCAAAATGATCTTCATTAGGTCATTTTGTTTTGTCACGGTACTCGAGGAGAAATGGCTGAAGGCTGAGCCGAGAAAAGCACTGAGGAACAGATAAGTAAGTACATACAAGTCACCCATTAATAGAAAGAAGGCCTTTGCCAACACAATGTAAGTCAAACAGACTTTTATTTAATAGAAATGATAATCCACTGTTAAAGTTGGATGTTTTTGAAGAAGGGATAAGACCTGTTATGTTTGTAAGTGAAAGGCAAAGCACTGTGGATATGCGTAGATTTTATAATGATGTGAGAAAAATGGAAGATGGGCTGTATGAATTAAAAAGGTTATAATGGCAGCGGCAACATTTAAAGGCATGCCTACATTATAACATAGTGCCGAGAGGCCTGAGAGTTTTGCTTATGCCTACACAAGGGAATTCTCAGCCTGAGTTGTTGAAGAAATGGCAGAGCCTTAACCTGGAACATAGCCGAAGTTGCATAAAATTACTTATAGAACATTTTTCACCGAGGGAGAACGACTTAATCAAGAAAATAGAGGGTTTACAGATGTACTTGGAGCAGGACTTTAATAATGAGATATGCACATCAAAGCTAGAAGAAGTCTATTTCAAAATTTCACTGTATGACAATAAGCTGGAACAAGTTAAAAAGAAGAAAATTAGAAGAGATTATGAGGATTTCAAAAGGAGTGACATGTTCACTTGGTCAAGAGATTTTATTAAAGAACAACAAGTATACAGGAGGAATGAGTTGCAGGACAGAGCACCTCAAAGAACTGTGCAAAAGGCATTATTGAATGAGACTGAGGTTAGTATAGACAAAGTGAGAGAAAACCATGGTAATCAAGACTTACATGAGAATACAGATATAAATAATCCATTGCCACAGGGGTCAATACAGGTGACCAATCAGGTACTCGCTTCGTCCAGTGCACTATCCACTAAGAATAATCAGAAGGAAGTGTCGAGTAATGACTTGGGTGCAATACCGAAGAGTGGTATGACGGAAGCGGTTTTTCCAGTGCTTCCACTTTGAATAAGGGAAGTAAGGAACAGGAAAGAAATAAGATCATTGAGCAGGGGAGAAAAAGAAGGCGATCACATATAGAAGAGCAGTAAATGAAGATGATAAAGAATCTCTGGTTTTCAACCTCTCATCTTTCCCATTAACAGACAAGCATATTAACATCCTTAATAAGGCGCTGAAATTCATACCCACTTGTGGTATGGAAGACAATGAGGCCATGTTGAGTCTGAGGTCATTTTGGACGTGAAGTGATGTTGAAAAGTTTGTATAAAAACAACAAGAAAACTGAGTTGGACCTCTTTAAGATACCCAATGGCTTTATGCCACAAAATAATGCAGTGATGGACACATTTATTAACACATGTGAACATGAAATTGTTGAGTATCTACAGAATAATAGAAGACGTTATAATATTACGAAAGAAGAGAGAATGGCCTTGAAAGAGTTCGAAGAGAATACAGAACCTGCTGATAAGGGAGGTGGGGTGGTTCTGATGGATAAAACTAAATACAATGAAGAAGTTATGATGCTACTACAGGATGTAACATCATATAAAGAAATCAACAAAAATGAGTTGGAGAAAATTGAAATGAGAGTAAGATTATATTTGGAAGAACTCAGAGAATACGACTTGATTACAGTTGAACTATGTAATTATCTTCGTATACAGCATCCTTTGATTTTGGCATTTAAATGTCTCCCAAAGGTACATAAGGACTTATGTAAACCACCATTGAGGCCCATTGTAGCTGGAGCAGGGTGGATTACTGAACCAGTGTCAGTTTATGTGGAACATCATATTAAAAGGGGCCTAGAAAAGGCACCAGCAGTTCTTAAAGACACTAATATGTTTCTTGAGAAGTTGAGTGGATATATCAGCATGAAAAGGGATATAGAGTGATTAAGGCACTTTAAAGCAGACGTAAGTAGGGTTACCACCTGTCCCACTTTGTGAGGGACAGTCCCTTTTCTGACAGTTGTGTCCTGACCAAAAATAATAAAATGGGAAATGTCCTGAGATTGTAGGAAATAGTTATGTCCCATATTTCATGTAACAGTTGCATAAAATAGTTATTTCCGTATGTAAAATACTTAAATGTTACAAGAAACAGAATAAGCAACTAAACTGCTAAAGAATAAACTTTCATTTAGGCAATAAAGTAAAGTTCTAAACTTTGTACTGACCATGGGTATGTTTCGGCCTGTAAAATATGATGTTTGTCCTGAAAATGCCCCACTTTGGCAATTTGAAAAGGTGGCAACCCTAGACGTCAGCGGGTATCCAAGTGTGTATGAGCCACGGTAAGTGGTGGTGATTCAATGGTATGGGAAATGTAAATAAGTATGTAGGTGTATATGCATGTGTATGTACAGACCGATTTATATATATATATATATATATATATATATATATATATATAAATATATATATATATATATATATATATATATATATATATATATATATATATATATATATATATAGATGTGAAGAATGAACATGGTCACAATATAGCAGTCATAACGAATGTGAAGGGAAATATCAGCAGAACACCATCATACTAGGTGACTTCAACTACCCTAATATAGACTGGGAACACTACTCAAGCCCAAACACTCTAGCCCAAAAGTTCCTGGAATTCATAAACGCAAGTGCCATGGAACAACTAGTCACCATCCCCACAAGAGGAGAAAACATACTTGATCTCATCATCATGAACATGGGAGCACAATGTTCAACGCCGGAAGTATACCCCTCACTGGTGAGATCTGATCACAAACTAATCTCGCTGGAGGTCCTCATCCCGCCCCACCAAATGAAAAAGACCACAGTAAAGAACTTCTCGAAAGCCGACTTCACACTTCTAAAGACTAGTGTGGTCTCCTTTAAGGCCCCTGAGCAGGCGGTTAACATTACTCAAACCGCTGAATCACTTACAAATGCCTTCTACCAGCACCTGCAGGGCTGCATGGATCAGGCAATCCCAAGCAAAACAAAGACTCTTTGTACCAAAGGCAAGCGTCCAGTCTGGTGGACCCCAGCCATAAACAAACTCTACAACAAAAGGAGAAAGCTACTACAAGATAGAGCAAAATCCTTAAAAGGTAAGACACCGCTGATCACTATAAGTAAAAAGCTAAGAGCTCTCATAAAATCATCCAAAGCTAATTTTGAGAAAAAATAGCTAAGGACTCTAAAGACAACCATAAGGCATTCTTTAGCTATGTCAGAAACCTAGGAGGAAACTCCCAGATATGCTCAGAATTAGTTCAAAATGATGTGAAGATTACTGATCCTACAGACATTGCCAACATACTGGCTGACAGGTTCAGTGCAAACTTCTCCCTCCCCCTAAAGGAGAGATATCTATACCAAATGATTGTAGCCCCCAAACATCTCTAACGCCCAGGTGAGAACTGCTCTCTCCAAGGCAAAGAACACAGCATCCATGGGACCTGATGGTGTCCCCGGCTGTGTGCTCCATGAACTCAACGAGGAATTAAACCCACAGTTAGGACAGCTGTTTAATCTTAGTCTCACCTCTGGATACGCACCAGGAGTGGCGCAGCGACTGTGGTCCCACTCCACAAAGGCGGTGCCTCCACCGACCCTGGAAATTACCGTCCCATTAGCTTGACAAGCCTTATCTGCAAAGCCATGGAGAGGATCATAATGGATCTCATAAATAAAGACATAGGGAACTTGCAGACTTTGGATCCAACCCAGTTTGGCTTTGTCAAAGGCAGATCATGCCTTTTAAACTTGGTTGACTTTTTGAAACAGTCACCAAGGCCATTGACGAGGAAAGGCAGTCCATACAGCCTACCTAGACCTGGCAAAGGCTTTTGATACAATACCTCACTCGGGTATCATTGAAAAACTCATCAACTTAAATGTAAACCCATACATTACAAGATGGGTTGCAAACTGGCTGAGTGACAGAACCCACAGGGTCAGAGTTGCTGGCGCCATGTCAGACTCAAAGCCTGTCACAAGTGGTGTCCCACAGGGCTCAGTCCTGGGCCCACTCTTGTTTGGCATCTACTTTTCTGAAGTACAAGCAAACACAGGAGGGTTATGGCTGACAAAGTTTGCAGATGACTGCAAACTGGGCCGTAGTTGAAAACACATCCAACACAGATATCCTTCAGAAGGGTCTCACAGAAACGGATAACTGGTGCCAGAGCCATGGCCTAAAGTTAAATGCCAAGAAATGCATAGTCATACCCTTCGGGAAAAATAAGGTTACCCTAGCTACCATATAGGTGGCAATCCCTGAACACAGAAGAAGTTATTAGGGACCTGGGAACCCAGGTTGACAGTAGCCTTTCATTCGACACTCATATTGCTAAAGTAGTTAGGAAGACCTTCTACATTGCCCACCTTATCATGAAGGGATTCACATCTAGATCAAGGGAAGTCATAGTCTCCCTATACTCATCACTCATCAGACCAATGATCGAGTACAATGCCCCATTCGAATGTATCTGACCCGACACTTGCAGCAGCTGGAGAGGCCACAAAAGTTCCTCACCAAAAGGATAAAGGGTCTCAAAAATCTGTCTTATGCTGCCCGACTGAAAGAACTCCAGTTATATTCAGTTGCTTACCGCTTGCTCAGAGGTGACCTATGCCTGACATACAAGGCCATGTCAAACCCAGATTTGATGAACATGCTTCATCTCAAAAAATCTAGATCCCTCAGAGCCACAAGGGCAGGAGACTTAAACCTCGACACGGTTATTAATAGGACATGCTGGAGGGATAGATTCATCACCCAAAGACTCCCTATGCTGTGGAACAAAATCCCGGTTTATGTGAGGCAGAGCACCTCGCTGACCTTGTTCAAGAGGAATCTTGACCAATGGATGGGAGATCGCAGATACACCCCAGGGGTTACCTCAGTGTCACTGCTCGACAGAGGCACAGCAAAATAATGGGCATAGTTTCTCCAAACTAAAGGGGTGGCATAAGCCACAAAACTATGGGCTAGGCTTATAAATGCCCTTGGGCAGATAGCCTAGTATGAACCTATGAACCCCTCATAATATTTAGTGCTGTTATATCAGGTTGGCCAGAGGTGAGCACACTTCTGCATCCCCAACCACAGGTAGGACGCTAAAAGTGGAACTACCTATGACCCCGTGCTAAGTCTGACTTTCAACTAGGTACAGGGCAGTCCCCAGTCAGACAAGCCTAAACTTGGATGACCACATGAACACCCTGACAATCAAATACACGTATGTGCCAGGACTATAGGCTTTGGAGGTCTGAATATACTTTGAGTGAGTCAACATGTGGCAAGGGTCCAGAGCAGTAGGGAATGGCGCATGTGTAGTAGTGCTGTTTTCCCAACAGAAAAATGGATGCCTGCTGTGTTAGTGAAGTGTTGAGGCATGTGTTCGCGTAACTATGAACCATGGGTATACATATAAATGAAGCAGAACACCAATAGTGTAGTGGTTAGAGCATCTGGCTATCAAGCAGACGTTGCCAATTCGACTGCAGCACACACCATTTATGACGCATAATCCATATACGAGCATATCTTGCTAATTTTATGCTGTATAATGATATAATACCAATGAAATGTGAACTGGGGTGACGTATCACATTAAGAATGCAGAAGGATTTCGCGTGACGTGAATCGTCAGTTAAACGGAAAACCACAGCTGAAAAGTGTTGTACTCACCCTTTGTCCAATGGCCCTTGTTCTGCCCAGCAATGCAATATATCGCATCAGCCAGGCCCGATGCCAGGACCCTACACATCACAATCAATGTGATTTACCACTAAGCCACGGCAGTGATACCTAACGTCAATGTTATCATAAACATAGACAGCACAGTCATTCAACAGTATGATCAAAGTAATTAAATCATATAGATGTGTATGTATGCGTACACACACACACACATATATATATATATATATATATATATATATATATATATATATATATATATATATATATATATATATATATATATATATATATATATATATATATATATATATATATATATATATATACATATATATATATATATATATATATATATATATATATATGTATATATATAAATATATATATATATATATATATATATATATATATATATATATATATATATATATATATATATATATATATCAAAAATCCAGCAAACAGCACAATAAACAAGGCCAGGGCCAGCCGATATCTAAATCTAATGTGCCTTCACCATATGTGGCAAGTGCCAAACAGAAGCATAAATAAAAATTCAGCGTGGTTAAAATACTGAAAACAATTCCGACAATTCCACTTAACAACAAACCAGCAGTTCAGTGGATATGCATGAAAATCATTCTCCAAAACAAAGCAAATAAAACAAAACAGATGGCTAAAAATATAAGCACATTTATTCAGCTTGCAGAGATAAAAACAATAAAACTGTAGAGGGATAAGCGCTTTCGGGTTACTCCAAACAACCCTTCTTCAGATCCATATAATTTGTATCTTCCAAGTATCTGATTTTTAAAAAAACTTTCAACCAATAGGCAACTGGCTTCAATGTGTACCCTCCCATCAGAGGAACGTGTCATAGATGTCTCTTCAATCTCCGCCCTTTCAGGGCAGGTTTCATAGGGAAGGCTGTATTAAGCCCAGGTTTTTGGTGAGCTCTCAATTTCCCTATCCAGAGCATTTCTTCTTGTTCAATTCTGTTGTTCACATCACCCCCCCCACCCCCTCTGTGAGATATATATAATATGTAAAACTCTAAATACAAAATTATGCCCTTCATTATCTCTAATATGTTTGGCCAAGGGATTTTTATAGTTTTTAAGACTTATATCACTAATGTGTTTGGACTGTCTCTCTTTCATCTGTCGTATCGTTTTTCCGACATAGAAATTGTCACATGCTAGGCAAGTAGCTAAGTAAATTACATTCTTAGTGGTGCAATCTGCTAAAAGTTGCTAACATATCTTTTTTTGGTAACTGGATGCTCGAAATAGCTGTCCGTACATATATGTCTACACATAGTGCACCTTCTACATGGGAAAGTTCCTTTTCTCCTTGAGGTAGTGTGTGATTCCGTTTCATTATCTTTAGATAGTATTTGCTTTATGTTCTTTGCATTTCTGAAGCAGAACTCAGGTTCTTCTCCTAAAACATCTTTACATTCATCACTTGACATGAGTATCTTCCAATTCTTTTTCACTATGTTACATACTTCTTCTGAGTCCATTGTGTGACTCAGCACCATTTTCACTTCTTTGTGCGGATACTTATTTTGATTCATATTCTCTTGTTTCCCTCTTAAGTATGGTCTACCTTTCTCGTTCCTTTCCAAATCAACTTGTTGTCTCATATTCAACACCTCTTCTTCTCTATAGCCTCTTGCCTTCAGATGTTCTGACATATCATCCATTGCCATGGCAAGAGTTGTGTCGTCCGAATGTATCCCAAACATTCTTAAGAACTGTCCCTCATGACGTTCTTATGAGTATATCTTGGGAGCATACTACCTCTTGGTAGGATACTATTCTTCCAGCAATCTTTTCTATAGAGACTAGTTTCTATTTTCCTTTCTCCATCCTGCGTGATTCGTGCATCTAGGAAATCCATCTGTACATCACTTTGGGTCATAGTGAACCTTAAAAAGTTCGTACTGTTCTCCAAACAGAGGGAAACAAGAGAATATGAATTGAAATAAGTATCCGCACAAAGAACTGAAAAAGGTGCTGACCCTCACAACGGACTCAGAAGAAGTATGTAACATAGTGAAAAGGAATTGGAAGATACTGATGTCAAGTGATGAATGTAAAGAGGTTTTAGGAGAAGAACCTAAGTTCAGCTTCAGAAATGCAAAGAACTTAAAGCAAATACTATCTAAAGATAATGATACGGAATCACACACTACCTCAAGGAGAAAAGGAACTTTCCCATGTAAAAGGTGCACTATGTGTAGACATATATGTACGGACAGCCATTTCGAGCATCCAGTTACCAAAAAGAGATATGTTAGAAACTTTTATGTGGATTGCACCACAAAGAATGTCATTTACTTATCTACTTGCCTAGCATGTGCAATTTCTATGTCGGAAAAACGATATGAAAGATGAAAGAGAGACTGTCCAAACAAATTAGTGATATATGACTAAAAGACTATAAAAATCCCTTGGCCAAACATATTAGAGATAATGAAGGGCATCATTTTGTATTTAGAGTTTTACATATTATATATATCTCACAGAGGGGGTGGGGGGGTGATGTGAACAACAGACTTGAACATGTGTATATATATGCATATTTATATATATATATATATATATATATATATATATATATATATATATATATATATATATATATATATATATATGGTTGCAGACATACATATAAGTGTGTGTGGATATATATATATATATATATATATATATATATATATATATATATATATATATATATATACACACACACACACACACACACACACACACACACACACACACACACATATATATGTACATATATAAATACATATATGCGTGTGTGTGCATAGATATATGTAGAGATATACAGCTATTATAGGAAAAAGCACACGGAAATGACATTTGTTCACAGGCTATGGCAATGGAAGTGAGGAGCCCAGGCAAGACACATGACACACGCAGTATGCCCTTCCACTCCCCCCTACAGCCGGACATGGGAACTATACACGCAAGCAATGTAAAGTGTCCACTGGTCCCCAGACTACAGGCAGGATACACCTGGGGGTGGAGCACAGTAAACCCGCGGATTCTAATCATGGAACACATACTGGAGCATCCCTTGCGGGACACCCCAAAAATTGGCCAAACCATGGAATGCGACAGATCGTCCATTTTGTCCGCGGTGTATACAGACTCGAAATACAAGGGTGTGTAACCCAGATTACCCATGGCCGAGACAATTCTATGAAATGGGTCCCATGAAGTGGAGAGTGGACAGCGTGTAGTGGTGTGTCCAGAACCCACCAGGTCCCAGAGTAAGGATGGGTGCTGTCGAGAAGGCGAGGGTGGGGCATTTATGGATATCTACTTATGGGTCTAGGTGTGCAGGTGTTGGCTGATGTTGGGCAATATGGACAGCCCTAGGGATGCAAGCGAATGTGTTCATTGGGCAGAGGCATTGCCCAACGAGCAGCCCCACCCACTGCGAGACCCACTAAAGCAAAGTGTAATCTATATGGCATGGAACGGAATAACCAAATGTAGACATATATAAGTAGAGCTATGTGTGTGTATATGTACCCATAGCGAGATAGAGATATGCTTCTCCCTCACTGTAGTACGAATGTATACATACAGACAAATAATATAGATACATACCCACATATGACTCTATACATATGCAGACAACCATAGACCCATATGTTGTTAGAATTTATATATATATATATATATATATATATATATATATATATATATATATATATATATATATATATATATATATATATATATACATACATACACACATATAATATATATATATATATATATATATATATATATATATATATATATATATATATATATATATATATATATATATATATATATATATATATATATATATATATATACTGAGGCTCTAAATAAAAATCTACATAAGCAACAGAGACCTCCAAAGCAGACATCCAAGCAAATGCTACCTCAAAACAAAACACACACAACACATAACCCACAAAGTCAGTGTGCCAAGCAGCCACAGCCCTTAAGGCTGAATAACACACCTGATACTCTTGTTATAGGTGACTCTATTGTCAGACACACTGACGTCCCACTCACCAGGCTGAATAAAGAGAAGGTCACATAGAGCTGCCTGTCGGGTGCTAGGATCCAACACATAACGCAAACACTCAGGTCACTCCAAAGCAAATACAAATATGACTCAGTCATTGTACATGCTGGTGTGAATGACCTGAGGCATCTCCCTGGATTACATGAAAAGAGACATAGAGGAGCTCTCTGATCATGTAGCCCAGGCTGGTATGACCCTGACCTTGAGCAGCATCTTACCCTCACCTAGAATGATAACACAGTACAAAGAAAAAATGATCGATTTTAACAACTGGCTAAAATTTTGGTGTCATTCAAAGGGGATCCAGTGTCTGTCAGCCTGGGATGACATGCTCGACAAGCCACATTGCTTCGCTAGGGACGGCTTGCATCTGTCACCACTGGGCTTTTGGATATTGGCAAAGGCTCTTTCCACCCCCATAGTGCCTTTTTTAGGCAAGGCTCAAAAGTCAAACCCACCCCCATAGACAGCACAAGGAACAAGAAACTAAAGGTAATGCTGCTAAACGCCAGAAGTCTTAACCTCAAGATGCACGCACTCAAAGCTCTCTTCAGTATGGAGAACATCGATATCTGTGCAGTGACAGAAACCTGGTTCAAGGCTCCAGAGAGCACCCCAGCACTACCAGGCTATACCTCATATCATGCTTTTCGGCCCCAAAACCCGGACCGAACCACAAAAGGAAGGGGAGTTTCCATATTTATCAAGGATATCCACACCTCCAGGTTAGTGGCATTGCACGAAGTATCGGAGACCTTCCATGTGCAACTAACAGTGGGCAAGACTGCTTTTCAGTTTATAGCATCATACAGACCACCCTCTCAAAGTCAGGAATCCCATTTGGCTTTCCTGAAAACATTGGAGAACATGAAGATCTCTCCGAACACCATTATATTGGGCGACTTCAACTACCCAAACATTGACTGGAAGCACTACTCAAGCCCCAGCACCTTAGCCCAAAGATTCCTGGAAATTATAAACTCAAATGCTATGGAACAACTAGTCACCCCTCCCACAAGAGGGGACAACATACTAGATCTGATCATTACCAACAAGGGGACTCTATGCTCCACACCAGAAGTATATCCCTCATTGGTAAGATCAGACCATAAATTAATTTCACTGGATGCCCACATCCCGACCCCACCCCCAGCCAGAAAACCACAGTGAAAAACTTCTCAAAAGCGAACTTCTCACTTCTCAAAACTGAATTGGAATCCTTCAAGGCCCCAGGGCCAGTGGAAACTACAGCCCAAACTGCAGAATCCTATATAAATGCATTCTACAGACATCTCCAGGAATGCATGGATCATGCTATCCCAAACAAAACCAAGACCCAATCATCCAAAGGCAGGCGTCCAGTCTGGTGGACCCCTGCCATAAATAAACTGTACAACAGAAGGAGGAAGCTACTACATGATAGAGCAAAATCCCTAATAGGGAAGGCATCTCTGATCAGTACTAGCAAAAAATTACGATCCCTCATAAAATCCTCCAAGGCCAGCTTCGAGAGAAAAATTGTACAGGACACCAAAGACAATCATAAGGCTTTTTTCATTTATGTTAGAAACCTGGGATGCAACTCCCAGACTTGTTCTGAGTTGATTCTAAATGACAAAAAATACACTGAACCCACAGACATCGCCAATATCCTGGCAGACAGGGTCAGTGCAAACTTCTCCACCCCCTCCCCCCCAAAAGAGCAAGTATTTATCCCGGCAGAGGGCTGCCTCCCAAACATCTCAGATGCTCAGGTGAAGGCTGCCCTCTCCAAAGCAAAATACACTGCTTCCATGGGACCAGATGGTGTCCCAGGTTGCATCCTACATGAACTACAAGAGGAACTAATCCCTTAAATAAAACAGCTATACAATCTCAGCCTCACTACAGGATATGTGCCCACAGAATGGCGTACAGCAACAGTGGTCCCACTCCACAAAGGTGGAGCCTCTACGGACCCTGAAAACTATCGCCCCATAAGCCTGACTAGCTTAGTCTGCAAGGCTATGGAGAGGATCATCATGGAGCTCATAAACAAAGACATTGGGGACCTACAGACACTAGATCCTACCCAGTTCGGCTTTGTCAAGGGCAGATCCTGCCTTTTGAACCTGGTTGACTTCTTTGAAACAGTCACCAAAGCCATAGATGAAGGGAAGGTAGTCCACACAGCCTATCTGGACCTTGCAAAGGCATTTGACACAATACCCCACTCAGGCATCATAGATAAGCTATCCAGCTTAAATATAAACCCCTATGCCACAAGATGGGTCGCAAACTGGCTCAAAGACAGAACCCACAGAGTGAGAATTGCTGGAGCCATGTCAGACTCGAAACCGGTCACAAGTGGCATCCCACAGGGTTCTGTCCTGGAACCACTCTTGTTCGGTATATACTTTTCCGAGGTACAGGCAAATGTGGGAGGACTATGGCTCACCAAGTTCGCAGACGACTGCAAACTGGGCGCCATAATCAACTCTCCAGCTGACACAAACATCCTTCAAAAGGTCTCACAGAGACAGATAACTGGTGCCAGCACCATGGTTTAAAGCTAAATGCCAAAAATGTATAGTCATACCCTTTGGCAAAACAATGTAACAACAAATTACCACATAGGTGGAAACCCATTAAGTACAGAGAAAGTTATTAGGGACCTGGGGACCCAAGTTGATAGCAATCTCTCCTTTGAAAACCACATTGCCAAAGTGGTTAGAAATACCTTCTACATAGCCCACCTCATGACGAAGGGTTTCACATCTAGATCAAGAGAGGTAATCGTGCCCCGTTATTCATCCCTCATCAGGCCCATCATAGAATACAATGCCCCTTTTGGGATGTACCTTACCCGACACCTGCAGTAATTAGAAAGACCCCAAAAGTATCTCACCAAGAGGATCAAGGGTCTCAAACAGATGCCAAATGCTGCTCAGTTAAAAAAAACTCCAGCTCTACTCAGTTGCATACTGCCTACTTCGAGGCGATCTATGCCTGACATACAAAGCTATGTCAAATCCAGAATTAATGGACATGCTCCACCTCAGTAAATCTAAATCCCCTAGAGCCACATGCTCGAGGGACTTGAACCTCAGCACAGAAATAAATAGAACTTGCTGGAGGGACAGGTTCATAACCCAGGGGCTCCCTTCGCTCTGGATTAGAATTCCAGTTCATGTGAGGCAGAGCACCTCAGTGAATCTCTTCAAGAAGAATCTCGATAAGTGGATGGGGGATCATAGGTTTGTCCCAGGGATTACTCCCGTGTCACTATTAGTCAGAGGCACAGTAAACTAAACCTTAAAAAGGGCACAGTATACTCAAATCAAGGAGTGGCGTAAGCCATACAGAATCGGGCTAGTCTTATAATTGCCCCAGGGCAGATAGCCTAGTATGAACCTATGAACCTATATAAATATATATCTATATATATATCTATATATCTATATATGTATATATATATATATATATATATATATATATATATATATATATATATATATATATATATATATATATATATATATATATAAATAGACAGCAAGATATGAATATACATGTATGCATAGATATGCAGATATATCTGTATATATTAATATAAATATGTATTTATATATATATATATATATGTATTTATATATATATATATATATACATATGTTACCATAAATATACACATGTATATACCTAGGATATGATACAGCAGTTACGGGTAACATATGTTCAGTCCAGTATATGTTGGTGGGAGGTCCAATAAACAAACATCTACCTCCCACCCCCACCAGCTTGGCCGGCGAGACATACAGACACGAATAAAGGTAATTACACCACTGCTTCCCAGACCACCGACAGGAAACTACCAGTGGGATCTACAAGGTCTACACTTTAAACATGGACAGCGATGTCCCTTGTGGGACACCAAAAATTTAGTTATTGTAGCCAAGCCCTGTAATGATTGCTGCGACCAGGATGTAGCTGTACATGGACCAGTAGGTTGTGCAAGCCTGATAACACATGGGTTGACACAACGTGCGACATGTGTCCCGACAAGGGGAGAGTGGGCAGTGTGTAGAGGTGTGTTTATTCCCCACCTGCACCCACAGTAAGGATGAGTGCTGTAGAGGAGTGGCAGGTAGGGGAGCTATGGCTTTGCGATTATTGGCCTAGGCGTGCAGATGTTGGCTGGCAGAGCCATATTAGGACCGCCCCATGGATGTAAGTAGTATTCTAATGTGGGTATAGCAGGTGCCCATACCTCCCAAACCTTAAGAGCACATCTACTGGATAGTCCGTAAACCATTGGGGGAACACATATGGACCATATCATTGAACTGTCCCCGATTACCAGGGACGTCCGTGATTACGAATCAGAATCTAACTCAGCCCCAACTAAACCCTCCTAGAACTAGTGATATTAGGAGGAAAGATGTCGGACCTTAAGAGCACATCTACTGGATAGTCCGTAAACCATTGTGGGAACACATAGGGACCATATCATTGAACTGTCCCCGATTACCAGGGACGTCCGTGATTACAAATCAGAATCTAACTCAGACCCAACTAAACCCTCCTAGAACTAGTGATATTAGGAGGAAAGGTGGCGGAATACACGTAATGAATAATGACAACATGTAAGAGTCCTAAACAGCATGTACCTCAGACAATGTGTATGAATACATATGTGCCCTGGGTCCATCAATGTGTCAGGTTAATAGCACCAAACTTCTAAATGTGTCTCTGAGGTTGTTATGCAGTGTCCCTGATTTAGTGTTCATTCTTCTCCATTTGTATGAGAGGTCTGCTAGTGAGAGAAAACACATGTTCTGCCGACTACCTTAGAAAGATGATAGAATAATAGGGTTGGGGTTACCACCTGTCCACCTTTGCGAGGGGCACTCCGCTGTTGGCAGTTGTGTCCTGCAAAATAATTGTAATTATGGCAAATGTCCTGTGATTTAGGACAAAGATTTCCTATATTGTCTGTAGTAGTTGCATAACACAATTACTTTGTATCTGAAATACCTAAATGTTATAAGAAACAGTATAAGCAACTATAATGCTACAAGAATAACCTTTTATTTAGGCAAAACAGTGAAGTACTCTCCTTTGTACTGGCTGTGGGTATGTTTTGCCCAGCAAAATCTGACATCTCTACATAAAGGTCTTATAGGGTTGCCACCTTTTCAAATGCCCATAGTGGGACATGTTCTGCAGAAATGTCAGACTTTCCAGGACAAAACATACTTACAGCCATGCATAGTACAGAATTTTTCTTATTTGCGCAAATAAAAGCTTATTATAGTAACATTTGAATTGCTTATAATACTTCACATAACATATAGAAGTTTCATATATAAAATAACTGTTTTATGCAACTATTAAAGAAACCTAGAATATAATATTGTCCTGTAATCAGGACATTTGCTATGTCTTGATTATTTTCACAGGACACAACTGCCTAAAGAGGGACTGTCCCTTGCAAAGTGGGACAGGAGTTAACCCTAAAGTCCCATCTTAGCCAATTGAAATGGTGGCAGACCTATAAAAGGAATGCGGTAACATGACTCGACCGATGGATGTGGCTCCCAAAACCCAGTTACTTGTCTGTATTGAAGAGTCTCGGTTTCCATGTATCAGTCAGATGGGAGTATATTGTATGAGGAACACACAAGTAATATGATTAATTCACTGGACAGGCTGCTGATTCCGTACAGTCGAATGCCATGCCGTTGCCTAATGGGCAGCCATTCCCGATACTGTAGTAATGTACTCCAATGTAATAGGCATCACAAGGTAATATTGTGGTCCTCGCTCCCACCCAGGGGTGACAGATGCAAGCACCAATGTTGGTGTATTTGCAAGTGTGGGAGAGAGCGGGTGTAAGCTTGTTTGGCTACCAGTATGCGAGTATTGCACTGGTAAAGCAATGTAGAGGCTAACCAAGTGTAAGAAGCTGTAACCAGAGGTCAGCAGTGCTTAACATTGCACAAACCCACGCACACCCGCTCCCAACTGCTTTAATGTACCTTACTCCCTTCATATCCAATGGCCTTGTTCTTCCCTGCAACCAAATAAACGTCCTCTGCAAGAGTCTGATCCAGGACCCTGCACACACAGCTTATGTGAATTACCAATACATCTTGGCAGATATACAGACAACGGACAGTACCACAAACATATCGTACTGCACAGTCATTCAACAGTATAGGAATGTATCCCATCATGTAGCTGTATATGTGAGTGTTTATGTCCAGCATATAGGTACATACATATATAGAGATATATCAGGAACATACCATGTGGCAACAAAGCATTACAAATGAATTAAATGGGAAACACCAGCGATGCCTGTATTATGTAGTGGTGTTGTTCTACGTGATCTCAAGACTCCCTCAGACAGACATGTGTCATTCAAACACGCAAATAGTTGTACATTGGCTGCTTACATCACTCTGTGCATGTAATGTACATTAACTCAACAGTACCTGTCCAATCATTATGTGTGAACAGTGCTCTTGCATGGTGCTGTGTGCAACATCATCATCATGATAAAGGTAAATGGGTAACCATAGTGGGACCGGTAGTGTTGTGTGTACAATGGGGTCATCCTCATCATGTGTACCTGGACCATGTAGGAGTGATGTGCATACCAGGATCATGCACCTGAGGGACAGGGGTGAGGATAACAGGAGTACATTGTGATGCATATTACAAGTGTTACATGTGTCCAGTGGGCACGTGTGTGAAATGAACCTCTATGTATAGGGCAGATGTTGTCCTAGGAGCAGATTGACCTTATGTTTCTGTAGGTGAGGGTCGGATGTAGGGGAAGGAGTGTAGGTATGGCTGTGGAGGATAGGTAGGGTAGGATCACATAAAAGACAGCATACAGGGTTGTATATGACACATGTGGGGGGATACACCCCGGATGGGGATGGGTGTCCAGCATTCACAAGCCCATGGGAACAGTGGGAAGGAGGTCCCCAGCCATGGGCAACTGCCAGTGCACCTAAACAGCTGCAAAGGAGGCAGTGCTGGGGGCTGTCCAGGAGGGGCAGCATCACCCTTTAAATGTGACACTCCACCCTTGAGCCTGCGTATCTGGCTTCAGAACCCCTAATGAGCCCCCAACGCAACACATCCCGGACCGCATGACAGCAGACATGTACCTGTCCGGTCCTGCTCCCAGGTTGGACATGCTCCATCCTCAGTGGTGGTACCACCAGAAGGTGGTGCAGAGCCAACAAAAGTTGATGTCCAAGGCTGGGCCCCAGATGTACTAGTGCCCAGTGCCATGGTCAGCTAAAGTGGGACAGGAGGTTCTGCTGGGACCTCCCAACCCATTTAGCCTATGGTGTTTCATTTTAAACCCACATATGGCTTAGTGATAGACAACAGCATACTGGATTACCTACAACAGTATGCATAGATATCACCATCAACCCAACACAATGGCATAAAGGATTACCTACAATAGTATGCATAGATATCACCATCAACCCAACACAACAGATGGTATACATTTGCAGAGGGAGCATAATACATGCATATATACTGCATGCCATCTGTACAATGTGTAGTAGACATGTGACCGCAGCTATGAACAGTTGCCCATTATTGGCTTGTCACTGGGAACCACAGATAGTGTCTATCATACCACTGTCTCGTGTGACACATGTCCAGTCAGGGATGCGATGGCAGTAACACATCCCTATCATCATGTACTGTCTGCAGTCCTCACACTATGCTTCTGCTGTGCACAGATGTGTGTTCAGTGTGTAACACAGGAAACAAATGGTTGCACTGACTAGTTCACAGATGGCCCTACAGATGGGGGTCCCTCATGAACAGAGTACTGTCATGTCTGTATTATAACATGCAGAATAGCCATTAACACACACATGTTAAACAGGCACAAGTCTCAGTGCAGCATAGCTACACTTACATGCTGTAGTCATGTGTGGCACATCACCCTCCTGTCTTTAGGCTGTTTCCCACTGTGTAAAATGTTTGAGGTACATCCAGATATCATCTGTGATGCTGTGTCAGAACACCACATCCAGGTGCCACTCACAACAACTGTCATGGCTAAATACCAACATGTTTCCCTAGATAGTGTACTGTGTTTATCATGCGGATGGCTTTGGGGACACCATCACAGCTGTTCCACATGCAATCAGCTAGATGAGGACTGCAATAGGTGCAGAGGCCATCACCTGACCATGTCCATCACTTACAATACACATGCTGCTGCTGTGCAGGTGTACTCCTTCACATCTACCAGAGAGTGTGTGGGTGGGACAGGCAAAGAACACCAGGGAAAAGCTTGGAGACTTAACCCTAAGCTTCATCTGCCACACGCCTAACAGTACAGGGGTCAAACCCCTGACTGACTACTCATTACTATTACATGTGCATGACATTATTACATGTGCCACAAAGGGAACATTTTGCTGTGCTGTAAGAGCATATATGTGTGTAGGTGAGTGACATCTGCAACAGAGATATAGTAGACATGCATTAGGTGTGGCACACATGGCTGTCCATGTGAATGGATGCCATTGTCACCACAACCACACTCTCTAATGGACACACATTGACAGTCTTTGCCAGGGCCACACATACACAACCTAACTACTTAG